>NC_035443.2:86854169-87191456 GCF_002127325.2 Helianthus annuus
TACACTTGGTAAGTGTAATATGGTTTAGAGATTTGTTGTTGATCGTTTGAATGATTTTTCGAAAAGAAAATGATATGCTTATTAGCATGGACACCTCCATTTACAAAGGAAATTATGGCAAAATTTTCTAAAAATTCCAACTCTTAGAAATTATTTTCTAACAAGTGTTTCCAAAAATGTTTTAACTTTGTTTTTCAAAATAAACTTCGCCACAGGTTTTGTTACAAAAATACAAAGTATCGGAGGTTGGTTTTTGTAAATAAAGTGAGTAAATATATATTTAGAATACATATATTTTATATTAAGACACTTGTGTGAATATTTGCCTACTAAATGGAATAGTTATATTATTTTAGGGTAAAATAATATAACTTACAAATTACCATGACATTTACAACTCCAAGATAATACCAAAAATCACAAGGAATAAATATTTAAGTTACGCATATAATATTGTGAAACCGAACACAAAAACGTAACTTATGAAATATTCCGGAATATACCATTACACTATATTTTTGGTAAATATTATTTTGGAGATGAAAGAAGTGAAAATATGATTTTGTAAATGTTACCAGTATATCATATTTTTAACAACGAGAAAATATATTTGGGAGGTAAAAATATATTTTCCTAGTATATTTAGAAGATATATAATTTTTGAGAAAAATATATATTCTGGGACAATACTGTTGGGTTTTTCACATGTTTATCAAAGTAATTTTATACGAATAAAATTAAAACGCAGCGGAATAAGGATTTAAAACATGTTACTTTGCAAGATTTAAAACCATTTTTAAATGCAAAACCCAAAATCGGATCCATATATGAAATGCATGCTATCAAAATTACAACCATAGGGTGTTTTAGAATACTACCTTTCCAAGAGCAAGGTGATATGAAGAAGATGATATTCTTGAATGGAAATCTTCAAAGGAGAAGACCTCAAGCTTGCATACCCCAAGCTTCCAACGAACACCTTATGTTGCTAGGATTTCTACACTTGAAACTCAAATCAAACACCCTCTTGATCAACCCACTCTTGGCCGAAAATTAGAGAGGAGTTTTGAGAGTTTTCTTTCTTCTTGCACTTGTAAAACTTTTTTTCTTATGAATATAAAATTGAGAGAAGGTTTTATTTATTAATGATGAGAGAAGTTCACCTCCCAATTCACCCAATCAAGAGGGAGCCTTCTTGTAAGATTGCATGTAATTTTATTGGTGAAAACCATCTTGGAACCACCCAAAGTGGACGGCCCACACGGGGTTTTCCCACCCAAAATTTTCAATTTTTTTATTAAATCAAGTCTTGTATTTTAATTTTATAACTTTTATAAAATTAGACATCCCATGTTTACAAGACTTATGCAATCTTTTAAAATTGTTATTTAACCCATTAAATAACAAAAATAAAATATTCTCTCAAAATAAATTATCCATATAATTTATTAGTTTGTCAAGTGCAATTATTTAGAAAACCAATTTCTAAATATTCTAAGTGTTAATATTTATTTGTTTGATCATATCATAAATAAATATTGTAGGTGTTTGTCTAGCTTGTTATTGGGTATGACCCGACTTGGATCATAACGTACTAGCCACATCAATTTAATATGTGTCTTGGGCATACAGAGTCCAACAATCTCCCACTTGCACAAGATACATAGAAGATTGATGCAAGTAGTAAATAACGCCTAACAACGGTTCACTACCCCTAATACGTATGACGAAGTGCCATTCAATAACATCATCCCCTTCAAGTCCCTTACTTGAAAATGATTTAGGTGAATCTATCATTTATCCTTTCGTTACAGATGTCATGTCAAACCCAGAGACACAGTGTGATCATTCTCTGTTGATTTAACTTTGACAGGCCTTAGACATCTTACTCTCAACGAATAAGAGGAACAAATCCCTTCTTGACTACATACGTCTCTCACAATCACCTCGTACCACACCTGAGCTTAGCCTTGTGTACTGTCTTCTTACAGACAGCGAAGAACTAAGTCAAGGTACAATATTTAGTGAATATCAAGACCCAATATGTATCTCAGGTCAGAGGATACTATGATATTCGCCTTTGCTCAAATTTACTTATGATCAATCACAAATGATTCCATGTAGTAACATTTGAGAGCGGGTCAGTCCAATATTTGTATCCCACAAATATCTATGAACTTTGGCAGCAACACTTTGCTCTATATTCATACCTAATGAATATCCACCAATCCAAGTTCATAATAGTCTTACATTCATATTTGTTCCCACAAGTATGATCGACTACGGACATTTAGAATAATTAATTTATTCACGGATTTAAACATGCTAAAATGGAACATAACTCAAAATACCATAAAGAGTTAAAATATCAATTGTTCCAATATCCAAATACAAAATAGATCAAATCCAATCACTAGAATATCGAAGTCCTAAGGCACAAGTATGACCCTCATGTTTTGGCCGTTCAAGGAGCTTCGTGAGTGGATCCGCAATGTTTTGATCGGTGTGAACTTTGCGAATACATATCTTTCCCTTTTCAACTTCATCCCTTATGTAGTTGAATCTCCGCTCAATGTGCCTAGTCTTTTGATGTGCACGAGGTTCCTTGATTTGAGCAATCGCTCCCTCGTTATCACAAAAGATCTCTAGGGGGTCTTGAATGGTAGGGACTACCCCTAGGTCGGCAATGAACTTCTTTAACCACGCAGCTTCTTGTGCTGCCAATGAGGCGGCGATGTATTCTGATTCTGTAGTGGACAATGCTACAACATCCTGCTTCGAGCTCTTCCAAGAGACTGCAGCTCCATTTAAAATGAAGACGTACCCAGATTGTGATCGAGAACCATCTCGATCAGTTTGGAAACTCGCATCTGTGTAACCCGTTACAACGAGTTCCTCTTCACCAGATCCATATATTAGAAACATATCCTTAGTCCTCCTAAGGTATTTCAATATGCTCTTAACAGCCATCCAATGACTGTTACCTGGATTTTGCTGGTATCTGCTTGTCATGCTTAAAGCGCATGACACGTCCGGTCTAGTACATATCATTGCATACATTATGGATCCAATAGCAGACGCATATGGGATTCCTTTCATTCTTTCTTGCTCATCCTTTGAGCTTGGACATTGAGTTACATTCAATATCGTCCCCTTTTGAATAGGTACCAAACCTTTCTTAGAGTTCTCCATCTTGAACCTTTTCAAGACTTTGTCAATGTATGCACTTTGGTTTAAACCTATCAAGCGCCTTGATCTATCCCTATAGATCTTTATTCCCAAAATGTAGGCAGCTTCTCCAAGATCTTTAATGGAAAAACATCTTCCAAGCCATGCTTTTACACCTTCCATGGTTGGAATGTCATTTCCAAATAGTAGAATGTCATCGACATACAATACTAAGAAAGTGACGGTGCTCCCACTAGCTTTCTTATACACACAAGCTTCATCGCCGTTCTTGATGAACCCAAAATTCCTAATCTCTTCATCAAAACGGTGATTCCAACTTCTCGATGCTTGTTTCAATCCATAGATTGATTTCTTTAACTTGCACACTTTGTTAGGATGTTTTGGATCGACAAAACCTTCAGGCTGGACCATATAGACATCTTCATCAAGATATCCATTGAGGAAAGCCGTTTTGACATCCATTTGCCAAATTTCATAGTCATAATATGCAGCTATGGCAAATAATATCCTAATCGACTTTAGCATCGCCACTGGCGAGAAGGTCTCATCATAATCAACCCCTTGAGTTTGAGTGAAACCTTTTGCTACAAGTCTCGCTTTATAAGTATCCAAGTTACCATGCATATCAGTTTTCTTCTTGAAAACCCACTTACTTCCAACTACTTTGGAGTTAAGAGGTGGCACAACCAATTCCCAAACTTGGTTGTCATACATGGATTGCATCTCTACGTTCATGGCTTCGAGCCATTTGTCGCAATCAGATTTTGACATTGCATCATGGTATGTGGTTGGTTCATCTGAATCTACCACATAGCATCCATCCATGAAAAATCCATATCTTTCAGGTGGATTACTAATTCTACCAGATCTGCGAACGTTTTGTGTATGTTGATCAACCATTTGATCATTTTCAACAACCTCTTGTTGAGTGCTAGTATCAACCAAACGTGTATCGGGTTGTGGTCCTTGATCCTCATCAAGTTCCACTGTTCTATTAGTTCCTTCCATAAGGAACTTATCCTCCAAGAACTTACCCTTTCGAGCAACAAATACCTTCTGCTCTGTTGGATCGTAGAAATAATATCCTATATCATCTTTAGGATATCCTACGAAGATACACTTAATGGATCGTACTTCTAACTTGTTTGGGGTGTATTGCTTCACATAAGCATCACAACCCCACACTTTTAAATATGATAAAGATGGAACTGTTCCATGCCATATTTCAAAAGGTGTCTTATCCACTTTCTTGGTTGGGGCCATATTTAATATACGAGCCGCGGAGAGCAAAGCGTAACCCCAAAATGATAGAGGCAATGTGCTTCTAGCCATCATAGATCGAACCATATCCAATAAAGTTCGATTTCTCCTCTCAGACACACCATTATGTTGTGGTGTTCCAGGTGGAGTAAGTTGTGAGATGATCCCACAACTCCTAAGATGATCTTGAAAGGCATCGCTAAGGTATTCACCTCCTCTATCGGAACGAAGAACTTTGATTGTCTTGGTGAGTTGATTCTCTACTTCGTTTTGGAAGATTTTGAACGTTTCAAAAAATTCATCTTTGTGACTTAGCAAGTACACATAACCATAACGACTAAAGTCGTCGGTAAAAGTTACGAAGTATCTTTCACCATTCCTAGTCATTGGCTTAAAAGGACCACATACATCTGAATGTATGATGCCTAATAAATCTTTTGCCCTTTGGTTTGTGCCACTAAAGGGTTTCTTGGTCATTTTACCTTGTAAACAAGATTCGCATGTATCAAATGAACCAATTTCATTTGTTTCCAAAAGACCATTCTTTTGAAGTGTTTGCATGCGATTTCTGTTTATATGACCAAGACGACAATGCCAAAGATAGGTCTCACTCAAACCCATTTTGAGTTTCTTGGTGTTTGCTTGGTACATCGAATTATCAAATGATGTATTATCATGAACCAATTCATAAATACCATTTGAAGGCGTAGCTTTAAAGTAGAACATGTCATTCATCAAAGCATAAATTTCATTGTTCACAAACTTCAAATCAAATCCATATTGTCTTAAAAGGGAAACAGAAATAATGTTCCTAGTCAAACTAGGAGCATACAAAACATTTTTCAAACATATTTCCAAACCACTTGGAAGTTTTAAAACATAGTCTCCTTGGGCTTCAACTTGAACTTTCGCTCCATTGCCCATGAAGAGACTAGTATCTCCCTTCTTGTAATGCTTATTTCTTTTGAACCCCTGCAACGAATTGCAAATATGAGTTCCATATCCGGTATCTAATACCCATGTGTTAGAAGAAATATCATTTAGATCAATATGTATCATAAAGATTGTACCTGAGGTTTGCCCTGCATCCCTCTTGTTTTTCAACTCTTTGAGATAGGTTGGACAATTTCTTTTCCAATGTCCTATCTCTCCACACTCAAAGCATGGATCGCTTGTGGCAACTTTTGCCTTCTTCTCTTTTGGTTTTGGTGGTTCTGCTTTTGCCTTTCTTTTTCCCTTCCCTTTGACGTGTCCCTTTCCCTTGGCAACATTTGCTTTGGTGTCGGGGTGATGCCCTTTCTTGCCTCCCTCATTGATCGTTAGAACGGGTAAAGCCTTTTTACCCATTCCTGCTTCGGCCGTTTTGAGCATTGCATGAAGCTCACCAATGCTCTTGTCCCATCCATTCATGTTATAGTTCATAACAAAGCTTTCAAATTTCTTTGTTAAAGAGTTGAGGATCAAATCCGTAGCCAACTCTTTAGAGACGGGACAATTGAGCCTCTCGAGGCGATCAATGTGGCTTTTCATCTTAAGGACGTAAGATGAGACTGATTGGGTTTCCTCCATCCGACATGCATGAAGCTCTCGAACCGTTTCGAAGCGTTCTACCCTTGCTTGTTGTAGGAACATTTCCTTCAATTGGGTAATCATGTCGTATGCTCCATGATGTTCAAAGTCCTTTTGAATCTCGGGAATCATAGTTCCCAACATGAGGCAAGAGGCTTGCATGGAGTCCTCGGTATACTTAACCCAATCATTGTAGGCTTCTACATCTTCCTCGTCAGGTTGGTCGGGAATAGGATCGTCCAACACATAGGATATCTTTTCTTGCTTGAGAACAATTCTCAAGTTTCGAAACCAATCCATGAAGTTGTTATGGTTGAGACGATCCTTTTCAAGGATGGTTCTTAGTGATAGGTTACGGACGGTTTGGGTAATCGGGTTTGCATTGTTAGCGGCCATCTACAAAATTTGACAAAGTTCAATTTTAGTATTTTCGATATTATGAAAATTTTAATCATTAATACCCTTTTAATGTCTCATAGACAATTAATAATTAAAATCTAGAATCCAACGTTACATTTAAATATTGGTTAGGTGACCTTTATCCCATTATTTAAATTAACAAGGTAGTCAACGTTTGACGATTGCAACCCTTTGCAACTTCTAGCTATATGGGATCGGTTAAACATCTTTATGTTTAGTTGGCATGTTTAATCCCATCAACACCTTTGTTCCCCATGCTTCGGTGACCCTAAGTTCATGGTTTCCAAATCAAGTCGTCCAACTTATACACACGTGTGAGTTTACGCACATAAGTGGTTAGGTGACCTTTATCCCACAAACATGGTGAACCCACCTCAAATATACAAGTTTCCTCAAATGTGGTTAGGTGACCTTTATCCCACAAAGAGTTCCCAAGTAATTCGAGTGTTGTATAAAAGGATGGTGTTTGACTTGTTTTATAAAAGGGATTTTTATTTTTCAAAATTCTAGTTTAGAAAAATTTTATGTACCATATATTTGCATGCATTCAAATCAATGGTACTTTAGTGAAAACCAATTTTTCAAGGTTCTTTTAATAAAACTCATTTTATTATAAAATCATTAATTTTTTAATAAAACCTTTTATTAATCGTTTTAATGATTTTGTAAGAACCAATTTTAAGCTTGTTGTTGATTTTTTTTTTAGTTTGTTAAGCATGCATATCCAAATATCATCCAAACAACATAAATAAACAACCACACAAGCACAACACACATATCAATAGGTGCATAACCATAGCCAACTATTTTGACCATACTTGTTAGCCGAAACAAGTGTTGTCAAAAGGTCCTTCCTAAGGGTGAATATAGACACAAATAATGTGTCGTTGAACTCCCACTTGATCCCGCATCCAAATGCTTCAAGTCTTCATCTTGCGTTGTGATTTCTTCACATTTTTTGAGCTTCCAAATGTCTTTAATATTCAGCTCCAAACTCCTTTGGACTTCAAAAATGCGTTTTGGTTATCGGGCTAAAATCCCATTAAGAACTATGAAGTCCTTTATGCCCGAAAATGGCAAAACCCAAAACCGCATTTTTGTGTGCATCTTCTTTTACATGAAAGTATCCTAATACATTTTTTCTAGTAAAAAAAATGCATCTAATCTATTTACTTACATACCAAATGAAAACAAATAAATTACATATTTTTACAAATGGAAGACAAAATAATAATTATTACAACCCATTGAATAATAAAATCACAAACACAAATATATTCACACAAGGTCATGGCTAGGTTATGAACACCAAAATATATATCCAAATATATATTAATTTCAAGAGCAAAATGGTTTCCTTTTACAACCTATATTTTTCGGCCAAGAATGAAAAACCGAAAAATGTGGGTTTTTGTCCAAACAAAACAAATCATCCATATGACATAATTTTTTCAAGATTCCTTTATGCATGTAGGAAATAAATCTTGAAAAAACAAAAGGAAAACCATGGATAAAATTTCGGCTATTGGGTTTCTCCAAACCCGAAAACCCGAAAATTTTTAAATCCGATGAAGCAAGCACTCATATAAGCGGCTCTAGATGCCATTGTTGGGTTTTTCACATGTTTATCAAAGTAATTTTATACGAATAAAATTAAAACGCAGCGGAATAAGGATTTAAAACATGTTACTTTGCAAGATTTAAAACCATTTTTAAATGCAAAACCCAAAATCGGATCCATATATGAAATGCATGCTATCAAAATTACAACCATAGGGTGTTTTAGAATACTACCTTTCCAAGAGCAAGGTGATATGAAGAAGATGATATTCTTGAATGGAAATCTTCAAAGGAGAAGACCTCAAGCTTGCATACCCCAAGCTTCCAACGAACACCTTATGTTGCTAGGATTTCTACACTTGAAACTCAAATCAAACACCCTCTTGATCAACCCACTCTTGGCCGAAAATTAGAGAGGAGTTTTGAGAGTTTTCTTTCTTCTTGCACTTGTAAAACTTTTTTTCTTATGAATATAAAATTGAGAGAAGGTTTTATTTATTAATGATGAGAGAAGTTCACCTCCCAATTCACCCAATCAAGAGGGAGCCTTCTTGTAAGATTGCATGTAATTTTATTGGTGAAAACCATCTTGGAACCACCCAAAGTGGACGGCCCACACGGGGTTTTCCCACCCAAAATTTTCAATTTTTTTATTAAATCAAGTCTTGTATTTTAATTTTATAACTTTTATAAAATTAGACATCCCATGTTTACAAGACTTATGCAATCTTTTAAAATTGTTATTTAACCCATTAAATAACAAAAATAAAATATTCTCTCAAAATAAATTATCCATATAATTTATTAGTTTGTCAAGTGCAATTATTTAGAAAACCAATTTCTAAATATTCTAAGTGTTAATATTTATTTGTTTGATCATATCATATATAAATATTGTAGGTGTTTGTCTAGCTTGTTATTGGGTATG
This sequence comes from Helianthus annuus, assembly GCF_002127325.2. Classification (NCBI taxonomy): domain Eukaryota; kingdom Viridiplantae; phylum Streptophyta; class Magnoliopsida; order Asterales; family Asteraceae; genus Helianthus; species Helianthus annuus. The sequence goes on from NC_035443.2 coordinate 86,863,096, forward strand.
ACCCGACTTGGATCATAACGTACTAGCCACATCAATTTAATATGTGTCTTGGGCATACAGAGTCCAACAAATACATGATTGAACAAAATAAGTTTATATATATTTAAGTGAGACTTGAAATATATGGTTTTGGAAATATATATTGGGAATATATTAACATATTTTTATTTGGAACAATACACCGAAATGCGACGCCCTTACTTGGCATGATATACGAATACAAATACGAAAATACACGTATGAGATACCCTCATCCTTGGGAAGGAAATACATACTTGAGAAGCATTATCAAAAAATATTGTTTAAACAATTATTCCAAAACGAAATATAATTTAAAGTTAAAATAATTTATTTTAACAAGAAATTATAACTTGGAATAATATTGGGGAACATGAGAAGCGTAACTCAAAGATATAAATACAGAAGCAAGGCACGGCCCGTTCGTCTAATAAACGTTAGAACATTGTAGGTAGTCGTGTTTGCTGAGGAGATTTGAGTTACGATACTGAAGACGCAATACTGTGAGTTCATGTCCCCCTTTTCTTTTAACTGTTTTCAGTTTTATACTTCGGGGGTGAAATACATGTTACGATTATTACAAATGTTTATTACATGGTATGATTAGCTTAAGGAGGGTTTACTACTAGATTATGTGAATGAGTAGGGCGATTAAGACCATCAATCCTCGATGTAGGACCGATGGGCATGAATGATAGATCTATTTGGGTGTAGCGAGCCCCACCTTTGCGTCCGCTGAGTGGACCATGTGGTGACTATGTCTTGCAGCCGGGAGCCCGGTGCGAAATCTGCTAAGTTTGAGTCTTCCTGCACCACTTCACACATATCATTGGCTTTGCAACCCAGTGGTGATCTCTTTTTCCTTATTGCTACATACCAGGGACTTGCATACATACTTACAACGTTTCAAAGGTTTATACATACACACAAACGAACACACGAACTCGCTCAACTTTTGTTGATGTTTTTCAAACTACATGTATTTTAGGGAATTTGTAAAGTGGATCTGGCGGGCGTTGGAAGTTTTTATGCTGCGTTAAGAATAAAGATGTCATCCATGATCTCTGAGTTTGGTTAGTGTGTCTTATTCCTGGATGAGACACATCTTCCAGATCTTGGTGTTATTCATTAACTTTTGACGAGTCTTTAATAAGCTCATAAACAATTTGTATGATTTGTAAAACTTGAATTTGGAGTCCACGTTTTAAAACGATGTTGTTATGTTTTACACTTATTTAATGGATGACAAATCTATGGTTTTATCAATTAGTTGATGTTATGATTGAATGCAATGATATTAAGAAAGTCACACCATAATCACGCTTCCGCAAAAGTCAGGGTGTGACAAAAAGAAGCATCATCAACAGGTGTAGATGCAAGTGGGGGAGTGACTGGTTCAATAACAGGAGGGTCAGTGGGTGCAGGAGCTGGATCTGGTATAAGTGGTGCAATGTCAGGTACGCCAAATGGGATAGGATCAAGATCAGGTAAAGGCTCAAGAGCAGGTATCGGCTCAGGATCAGCGGGTGCATCAACAGGCTGATCATCGGAAACAAGGTCTAGCTCAAGTCCAGGCTCAATGTCATGTGGAGGAATCGGTGCTGCTGACATAGCTGTATCATCGTCAGAATCTGTGGCGTAACGTCGCAGCCCAACTACATGTAAGGCGGATGATGAAACAGACTCAAAGGAATCAGGGACAAAATGTAAGCTAGAATCAGAAGAAATCTAAATAACAGGAATCCCCAAAAGTGGAATAGCAACAACGTCCTCATCGAGCTCTCCGTCACCATGAGCATCGTCGGGAGGACCATCAACAAACAGGTCAAAATCATCGTCAAAGAGATCTTCAAAGGGCCAATCCTCAGGAGGAATGACCACGAGAGGAACAGGGGCGAGGATCGGTTCCACGACATGCTCACCATCGGGGTGACCGATGATAAGATGATCGTGAACTGGAATGGGAATAACAAAAGGATCCCCGTCTGGGATACCATCAGCAATCGGTAAGTCATCTCCAAAATCGGGCAGTGCAAATGGCTGGAAATCGTCATCGTCGTCGTTGTCGGACATCATCTCTGGGTCACTCTCAGTGTCAGAAGTAAAGATCTCTGGCTCAGGGACGATCTCATCATCAGAGACTACGGCCATAGGGTCATCGGTGTCGGACAAACCACTTTCGGATGATGACATAGTGTCTGTAACAAAACATTCACAACATATGCACATATATCAACAACTAGCATTAAACATGTAATTAATAACAATGTAATCACGTATCCGTCCTAGTCTTCCCAGACTAACCCACCCAGTCTCCCAGACTGAACTATCCAGTCTCCCAGACTAAACCACCTAGTGTCTCAGACTAAACCTCCCAGTTTCTCAAACTGAACCACCCAGTCTCTCAGACTGAACTACCCAGTCTCTCAGACTGAACCATAAATATAAACCTTGAGATGTGTTTCGTGTCTTTTTTTGTTTGTAAAAAGGTTTGTTTTCCTGGATCTGGGTGTTCCGTGTATGCAATGAAAACATGTTATAAAAATATTTTCGTGAGAGCCCTAATGATTGTAGTCTAGACTCGAGAAGGAATCCTAGTTCGCTACAATCGAAGCTCTGATACCAAACTGTCACACCCTGACTTTTGCAGAAGCGTGATTATGGTGTGACTTTCTATAACACGTCGAAAAATTCCGTCCAATAATGTCTTGACACGTGTCATAAGGTTCCGGTATGTGAAAACAAACTTTAGAGGGACTAAAAGTAACAAACAGTGAAAACTATGGAACATAAGGGTCCAAAGTGTCAACAATGGATAAATAGACTCTATGATAACCTTACATAATGTTTATAACCTTAAACGGATGGTTCATGGATCATACGACGCGAAAATTGCACAAAAGTGAAGTATTGCAAACTATAGGGGCCAAAAGTGTCAACATGTTTAATTTATACCTCTGAGTGAACTTTTGGCAGACCCGAAGCTTTGAGAAGCTAAAATATACTCACTAGAGTATGTGGTTAAAATTTCGTGAAGTTTCGTCAACGTATGAGAAAGTTATGGCCAAAACCGTACTTGAGGGACTAAAAGCGTCAACGTCGAATTTCATGGCTTTTCGGTTGAGCGCAAAGTTATCCGAGGACATTACCATGTAGGTAAATGTCCCAAGGTTCTTAAAAACCAAGTTTGGGGGTTTACGGGTCGAGAAAAGTAGCCGAAACATCGCATACAAATTTAGGGACCAAAGCTGCCAAGTTGGAAATTTGTTTGGCTGAACAGGAGGTCAGGCGACCCGCCTGGACAGGCCCAAGCGGGCCGCGTGAGACTGCCAGGTGCAGCATTTCGCGAAAATTGCATTTTAAGTCCAAAATTGAAGTGGTAACCAGCTGTGTTCACCTCCTTTTGCTCCAATTAAATTGCTTGCATGGCTAGGACAACAGTAACCTCCTCCCAACACCTGAATTCAGCTTTAAATTGATCAAAAGTTCATTTCCTTGACATTTACAATTGTGAACAAGAACACCCAAGACTTACAAAAGCTCTCAAGGCATTCTGGAGCATATCTGAGCATCAAGGCCGATTCCTAGTGTTAACTAAGCTTCCATAGGACCTTTGTAAGCTTCTAATTCAGTCCTTAAATCGTTCTTGCATCGATTATTAGTAAAAGTCAAACTGTTTGTTCATACACTTTGACTTTCTGATTAAACGAGTTTCACTCAGTCATTTCTCAAATTGAAACCAGATATATATTGGTATATATGTGGGAAACAAACCCTCTAAAGGGTATTATCTGAATCCCACTATATGCATGCTAATTGTCGAGTCAAACTTGTTTCTAAAAAGTCAACAGAAGTTGTTTTTGTGAAAAATAAGCTTGAATGGTAATGTAATTGACATGCAATCTGTTTGATCATCATAGATAGCTTTATAATGAATAGAAGAATGTGTTTTACCACGATCAACTCGACAATCTTTAGTATAGATACGAATGGGAACCGAAAGTCTTGTAAAACGTCTATTTCGTAGACCATCGATTCGGATTCGTACATGCATGTTTGAGATCTGTATTGGAGAGTATTTTTGACTATTTTTATTTTGGTAAAACTCTCTGGAATTTTTGTTGTTTGAGTCTATGTTTAGCCGATTCATTTGCATGTTTCCGATTATGCTTAAATGTGACTATTTCGCCCTTTTTGATATAAAACGTGATTTTTGGTAAAGTGAAAGAGTAGATATATTTATTTCTAATATATAAACTTGCACCGAAAATTTCGGATCAGTTGGTGGTCCAGATTTTGAGTTATGGCCATTAGCGTAAAACTATATTATAAAGTTACATAAACGGCCCTTTTCGCATATAACCCATTTCAGGCCACGTTTTGATACAAAACTTTTTACCCACTGATGTTATATAATATTTTGGGATTTTTGATGATTTTTATTTAATTTTTGGCTGATCATATCTTAGATCGCTTAGTTATTTCGGTTTATGTCGGTTTTGACCGTTTAGGCTATAAAATGAGTTTTATGCATTCTTTTGACCCGAAACCTTTTCCTACTGATTTTATATGTTAAATAAATTATTTTAAGTATTCTGGAAATATAAAAATCTCAGATTTAATTTGAAAACCCGGAAACGGCGTTAAATCGCATTTTTAGCATTTTTAACGCATAGTAAGCGTCATACTCATTTTAAACATATAAGACTTATACCTACTGATGTAATTAGCATATTTTCATATAATAACAGTAAGTATAAGTATATGAACTCAGATTTCCAGTTTTGGCATTTTTAGCCCTTGTGAATTTACTAAAATACCCCTACGGTGCATAGTTTGATTTTAAATGTTAAGTTTGGCATATGGGTCATACCCTACTGTTATAATATGTTAAATGAGGTATATTTACTGTATAAGTCAGACCCGAAACTCAGATTTCTAATTTTACTCTTTTATAACCTTTTAAATGACCAAAATGCCCTTCTAAGGCATAAATCGAGTTTAAAATTATTCCGGGCAATATAGAACATAACTTACTGATGTTATATCATATTTAAAGCATATTATCTTCGGAAACTTGCATCTGACTCTTTTGGCTACCCGTAACGCCCTTTTTGCGTTCGGTTCGGTTTACGTAACTAGTTTGCGTAAATTGACCGAAACGGGTCAAACGTTATCATTTTTATCTCAAAAATCCAGAATGTATTTAGTATACCCATATTATACAAGTATTTAAACTTGTCGGGTCTAAATCACATTCTATCCGGTCTTTCGCTTAATCGTGCGCTTGTACCGTATCGTCCTTAAAAACTAACCGGTCAAGCTTAGGCTTAAATAAAAGACCCGTTAGAAATCTAATAGGTTATTATAAACCTTTGTTCCAGATTAGGAGGCCCAGTAAAAGCTACCACACTTACCGTTTGTGTTACATACTTGCTCAGGTAAATACATTTTGACTTATTTTCCCTATACGGGCTTGGGGTACGGTATTTAAAATACCGCTTGATCGGGCGCACATGTCCTGCACCTTATGGGTGTACAGTCTTGAATAGCTTGTGCGACTCGTTTAAACAGTCTTGTCTTACTTTAGGCTTTGGGGGGTTATTGACCGTGTCCCGGATATCCTTGGCATTATCTTACGAGATGGCCACGACCAGAGCACGGGGTGTAGGCGTACACTCGGCGTGTATAACTCTTTAATGTGGTGTGTCATTTAATCTTTAGCCCGGACAGCAGATCCCGGGCCACCAAAGATACGAGTGCATGTAAATCGTTCACAAGTTTATATTGCATAATTATCCCAAGTTAATAAAAATATTTATGCCTTGTGCATTTAAATCAATTTTCAATCATTTTCAAAATGAGTCAGTCGATTTGTATTTACCAGTGTAAACTGACGTATTTTTCCCAAAAGGTTAAGTGCAGGTACTATACGAACTAGGCTGGCTGTTTCCTAAGAGCGTCCACTATAGTCTCGCAAGCTCGGACGACAAATAACTGTTGAACAATTTTATCTTATTTTTATTTGATCCGCCTGTGGATCCGTTTCAACTACTTATGATGTTTATTATATCATTTTAATCAAAGTTGAAATGTATCTATTCTGCTTCTGCTGTGCATTATTATATTGTGTTGTTTGTCTATGACGATGCCAACTACGTCACTGTACCCCACACCGGGCCCACCGGTGACACGTGGAAATCGGGTTGTGACAGGTTGGTATCAGAGCCAACGCTGAGTGAATTAAACACTAGTCCTTTGTGTTTAATCTCAGTTACACAATTGCACAATCCTCGATTTTCGAGTCTAGACAAAGAACTTAGGAAATGTTCGACATTCCGTTTATTTTATCTTTATTTGTATTATTAGCTTTGTCTTATATATTTTGCTGTGCAACTTGTTTAATTTTTGACAGGTTCATCATGCCGCCACGTATGCGAGGACGAGGAGGATTCGCCACATCGCACGATCATGAGGCAGGACCCTCACACAGGCGAGCTCCATCAGCTTCGCACAACACTGCAGCCAATGATCTTTGGAGATCATTCGCCGAGCAGGCTAGACACTCGGTATCTATGAGCACTTCGCCATCACTACCCCAATCATTTGGGCCCCACTCGGAAAATGGGCCCCATGGTTCCCATGGATCTTATATACCTCTTCATCAGTCACCTCACCAATACCCAGCACCAGTTTACCAGGGTCTGTATAACCCTGATGCTTTTGTGGATGAACCAGTGGGTCATAACCCACTAGGACCGGAGGACCACTTTCCTGGTGATCACGAGATGGAAGTTGATGAAGACACGGACCCTTCACTGCCGCCGTCAGGTACGCCCAACCACCCCATCGAGATATCGGATGGGTCACCGTTTAGGGGATCACCCTACAATGGTGTGGACAGCTTTCAGGAGAGATTTCGGCAGCACGATTGGTATTACACCCCCAGCCGCCACAACTCTCCGATGCTCCAGTCACACCATGGATCGCCGGTGCACTCGCAGCACCACTCTCAGCAGCAGCAGCTTCAGCAGCCACCCTTGCAGCAGGACCTATCTGAGGCCCTCTGGCGCGACGTGATCACTCCGTCGCCACCGCCACCACCAGTTTTGCCTCCTCCGCCTCAGAGGCCAAGGAGGAATGCGCGTATGTCTACGCGAGGAGGGATTCGCATTGGTACCCCTCCGCACATTGGTAGCAGCCGCTACTCACCTCTTCATGAGGAGTCCGAGATGGGGGAGTCTCCGCATCCCGTTTCGGAGGTCACTTCTGCGCCGATTCCGCCTCTGCCGCCGCAGAACTTCGGAGAGCCGATTCCGGCTTATGCCAGCGCAGCGCAGTTCAACCCGTTTGAGCCGACTTTTCCTCCCGGTTACGATTATACGGGAGATCCCTATTGGTTAGCCTCAGGCTACAATACTCTCAATCAGGAGAGTACTTTTGGAGGTCCCTGGACTACGGGACCATCAGCTTTTGGTTACCCTCTGGGTTACCATCAGCCATCGCAGCCACAGCAGTACCAGCCACCACCGCCGGCACCTATGATGTCGCCGCCGCAGGTTCAGGAAATCCTGCAAGGAATAAACAGTGTACGACGTGATTTGCAACATGAGATGCGAGCTGATCGCCGAAGCAACAGTGGCATGTTCAAGAAGGTGTTTGACTTACTCAAGGGTAAGAGTAAGAAGGATCATTGAATCCGTTGATTGTTATCTCATTTACTCATGTCCCTGCGTGGACATTTATTCCTGTACTCTACCCCTGCGTGGGTATATTTCCCTTATTCTACCCCTGTGTGGGTATGTTGTTCTGTTAACCCCTGCGTGGGTTTGTTTTGCTTAGTTGTTGTTGTTATTTGTTTAGCCCCTGCGCGGGCATGTTATTCATGTTATTTGAATTAAAGTCCCGTTTAGGGCAAGGATGTACTAGTTACTTTATTTGAAATTTGAAATGGTTAATTGGAATTTCTCATTTTATTTATGTGCATGAATTTAATATTTAAATAATGGAAAATATCAATTTTTATTTGATTTGCCATTTATAAGAATCTTAGTAAGGTATAACCTAGCTTGAATGCCTTATTAACAGGCCTGGCCATGATGGTAAAACCTGATTGAAAAGATTCAACTCCCTGTTAACATCTGGAAACATGTTAACATTCCTGGCTAAGCGTGATCTGAAAATCACACAAGCCACCCTTTTTAATAAATTAATTACAGATTATATCTGTACACAAGTCTGTTTATGACTTGATACCTACGGGTTATGACTATGTCATATAGTGGCAGTTGTGGTTTATGACTCTCTGTCTAGAAAAGGATTATTTGTTTAATTATACAATTTATAATCCTACAAAAATCTAAATTTATAATTTAGTAATTGTCCAAAGTGACTAGGCCTATTGTGCCAATATATATATTTTCATTCCTTGATTGCTAACAAGAGCCTGAATGAAATTTATCAAATTAACTGTTAAGGTTCTTGATACCATGGTTAATAAATCATCTAGAACGATAATACTGTTAGGTTTCTAAATAGACCTTGTCCTTTATTGTAGCTTAAAGCTACAATGGCCAAATCGGAGGAGACCAACAGTCATTCTGGGGAGCACCCAGATAATACCAGGATTCACGTCACTGGTGAGGAATTGCAAGCACTGATAGATAATGCTGTTGCCAAAGCTATGGATAGGCAATTCAGAGAATCTAGCGGTACTCGGAGTAGGACCCGAACAGTAACGCACGTAAAGCCCAAGACTCATTCTGAGGCTCATAGTAAGCCACCTTCTAAAAAGAGTGAGCCGAAGAAGGATGAGGATGATAATCACTCCTCCAGCACAGCAGGTCCTGTACGTACAAGTATTTCGTATCTTGCAAGCCCAGAGATTTCACTGGGGAAAAGGGAGCCGTCGATTGTATGACGTGGATTGATGAGATGGATACTGTGGTTGATATCAGCGGGTGTGCTGATAGGGATGTTGTGAAGTACGCATCCCAGTCGTTCAAGGGAGACGCGTTAGCATGGTGGAAGTCGCTTCTACAAGCTACTAGAAAGACCGCTCTGTATAGCATGACATGGGATCAGTTTGTAGCACTGATCAAGGAGAATTTCTGTCCGCAGCATGAGGTTGAAAGAATAGAATCGGATTTCGTATCCCTGGTTATGAAAAACCTCGATTGTCAGGCATATCTCACTACGTTCAACACCTTGTCTCGTTTAGTGCCTTATCTAGTGACCCTGGAGCCGCGTAGGATTGCTCGATTTATTGGGGGTCTGGCACCGGAGATAAAGGCAAGCGTCAAGGCTTCAAGGCCTACTACATTTAGATCAGTAGCCGATCTATCCCTCTCCCTCACTCAAGATGTGGTCAGATTGAGAGCTATTAAGAGCTCAGAAGAAAACAAAAGGAAACGTGAGGATGACACCTCACGAAGGTCTGAGAAACGACACAGAGGGAGCAACGACCACCAAAAAGGGTCGGGATCTAAGAAAGGAGATCGTCAGTCGGGTGAGAAACCCAAATGCAAGGTTTGTAGGAGGCATCATTTTGGGAGATGCAGGCAGGAGTCTAAATCCCAGTCTTTCGAGAAACGTTGTGGGATCTGCAAGTCCACAGAACATAAAGCTGTGGATTGCAAGAAAATGAAGGATGCAACTTGTTTTGGTTGCAATGAGAAGGGGCACATTCGGCCCAACTGTCCAAAGAATGCGAGGAAAGCTGACGACGGGAAGAAGACTAATGCGAGAGTCTTCAGAATGGACGCCAAGGAAGCAGTCCTTGACGACAACGTCATTACAGGTACGTTTCTTGTAAATGATGTTTTTGCTAGAGTCTTGTTTGATTCAGGAGCTGATAAGTCGTTTGTAGATGATAAGTTTTGTAAATTGTTGAACCTTCCTGTTAAAACCTTAAGCGTGAAATATGAGGTGGAACTAGCCGATGGAACCATAGAAACCGCCTCGACTATTCTAGATGGATGTGTTATATCCATTAGGAATCATTCTTTCCCATTATCCTTGCTTCCCTTTAAGCTAGCTGGATTCGACATAGTGATAGGCATGGATTGGTTATCGCATAACCAAGCCCAGATTCTGTGCAACAGAAAGCAAGTAATAGTGAAGACTCCGTCTGGTGAGTCACTGACTATTCAAGGAGACATCCAGCATGGATTGCCGGAGCAAGTGTCCATGCTCAAGGCATCCAGATGCATGCAGAAAGGATGTGTCATTTATATGGCACAAGTTACCATTGATGAGCCGAAGCCGAAGATTGAGGATATCCCTGTTATCTCAGAATATCCTGAGGTATTTCCTGAAGAACTACCCGGTTTGCCACCGGATAGGCAAGTGGAGTTTCGGATAGACATCATTCCAGGCGCTGCGCCTGTAGCAAGAGCACCATACAGATTGGCACCAACGGAGATGAAGGAGTTGAGGTCGCAGTTGGATGATTTGTTAGCTAAAGGTTTTATTAGACCTAGCTCGTCTCCTTGGGGAGCGCCAATCTTGTTCGTTAAAAAGAAGGATGGGTCGATGCGTCTGTGCATCGATTACCGTGAGCTTAACAAGGTCACTATCAAGAATAGATATCCGTTACCCAGGATCGACGATCTGTTCGATCAGTTGCAAGGAGCAAGCTATTTCTCCAAGATTGACCTGAGGTCAGGTTATCATCAGTTAAAGGTCAAGGATGAAGACGTACACAAGACCGCGTTTAGGACTCGTTATGGACATTACGAGTTCCTAGTGATGCCTTTTGGACTCACTAACGCACCAGCCGCATTCATGGATCTCATGAATCGGGTCTGCAAGCCTTATTTAGATAAGTTCGTCATCGTCTTTATTGATGACATCCTTATCTACTCGAAGAGCGAAGCTGACCATGAGAAACACCTTCGTTGTATTCTCAAACTTCTGCATCAAGAGAAGCTTTATGCCAAATTTTCGAAGTGTGAATTTTGTCTTCGAGAAGTCCAATTCCTTGGACATGTAGTGAGCGAGCGTGGTATCCAAGTAGATCCCGCTAAAGTAGAAGCAATCATGAACTGGCAGGAGCCGAAGACTCCTACCGAGATTCGCAGTTTCCTCGGATTGGCAGGATATTATAGGCGATTCATTGAGAACTTTCAAGAATTGCTGCGCCCCTAACTTCGCTGACTCGTAAGAAGATTAAGTTTGATTGGGGCCCTAAGCAGCAGGAATCCTTCAACATCCTGAAGAAGAAATTGAGCAACGCGCCAGTGTTGACACTGCCCGATGGCATGGAAGATTTCATAGTGTATTGCGATGCATCGCACACTGGTATGGGCTGTGTACTCATGCAGAAAGGCAAAGTCATTGCCTACGCTTCTCGACAATTAAAGGTGCATGAGAAGAACTACACCACCCACGATTTGGAATTGGGTGCGGTTGTATTTGCTTTGAAGCTATGGAGACATTACTTGTATGGAACCAAGTGTATAATTTATTCAGATCACAAGAGTCTTCAACACTTGTTCAATCAGAAGGAATTGAACATGCGACAAAGGCGCTGGATGGAAACTCTCAATGACTATGACTGTGAGATAAGATACCATCCAGGCAAGGCAAATGTAGTTGCCGATGCCTTAAGCAGAAAGGAAAGGGTGAAACCAATCAGAATCAATGCCAAACGCATTGAAATAAGAAATAATTTGAATGATAGGGTGTTAGCTGCACAGAAGGAAGCTGTGCTGGAAGCTAACTATCCTGCAGAAAAGTTAGGGGTAACTAAGGAGCAGTTATCCTACGACAAAGATGGAATGCTACGACTAAACGGACGAATATGGGTTCCAGTCTATGGAGGACTTCGGGATGTTATCCTCCAGGAAGCCCACAGCTCTAAATATTCCGTTCATCCTGGAGCTGATAAGATGTACCAGGATTTGAAAGCAAACTACTGGTGGATTGGTTTTAAAAAGTCAGTAGCTGAACATGTAGCAAAGTGTTTGACTTGTGCGCAAGTCAAAGCTGAGCATCAGAAGCCGTCAGGTTTGCTTCAACAACCTGAAATTCCCAAATGGAAATGGGAAATGGTGACAATGGATTTCATCACCAAGTTGCCAAAGACGAAAAAGGGAAATGATACCATATGGGTCATTGTAGATAGACTGACTAAGTCAGCTCATTTTCTACCCATCAAGGAGACGTATAGCTCTGATATGCTAGCACAATTATACGTCGATAAAATTGTAGCATTGCATGGTATACCTGTATCTATTATCTCTGATAGAGATACGAGGTATACGTCGCATTTTTGGAAGAGTTTCCAACAATCGTTGGGCACTCGTTTGAATTTTAATACGGCTTACCATCCTCAGACCGATGGTCAGAGTGAGCGTACTATTCAAACTTTGGAAGACATGCTTCGTGCATGTGCGATCGACTTGGGTGGTAGTTGGGATAAGAACCTACCGCTAATTGAATTCTCCTACAACAATAGCTACCATTCCAGCATAAAAGTTGCGCCTTTTGAGGCTCTATACGGTAGAAAGTGTAGATCGCCCATTTGTTGGGCAGAAGTTGGAGAAGTCCAATTGTCTGGACCAGATATCGTCTTTGAGACGACAGACAAGATCGTTCAGATTCGCGATCGTTTGAAAGCTGCCAGGGATAGGCAGAAAAGTTATGCGGATCCTAAGCGCAAAGACTTTCACTTCGATGTAGGTGATAAGGTATTGCTCAAAGTATCGCCCTGGAAGGGTGTGATGCGATTCGGAAAGAAAGGCAAGCTAAGCCCGAGATATATAGGACCTTTCGAGATTATCGAACGTGTCGGGTCAGTCGCTTATAAGTTAAACTTGCCTGAAGAGCTTAGTGCTATTCACAGTGTGTTTCACATCTGTAATTTGAAGAAGTGTTTCGCTGACGAGTCACTGGTTATACCGCATACAGATATACACATAGACGAGAGTCTGAAATTTGTGGAAAAACCTTTGTCGATTGAGGATCGACAGGTAAAGAAGCTTCGAAGGAAGCACGTGCCTATTGTTAAGGTCAAATGGGATGCCCGTAGAGGTCCCGAATACACGTGGGAAGTGGAATCCACGATGCAAGAGAAATACCCTCATTTGTTTCAGTAAATCTCGAGGTCGAGATTTCTTTTAAGGGGGTGAGGATGTAACACCTCGAAAAATTCCGTCCAATAATGTCTTGACACGTGTCATAAGGTTCCGGTATGTGAAAACAAACTTTAGAGGGACTAAAAGTAACAAACAGTGAAAACTATGGAACGTAAGGGTCCAAAGTGTCAACAATGGATAAATAGACTCTATGATAACCTTACATAATGTTTATAACCTTAAACGGATGGTTCATGGATCATACGACACGGAAATTGCACAAAAGTGAAGTATTGCAAACTATAGGGGCCAAAAGTGTCAACATGTTTAATTTATACCTCTGAGTGAACTTTTGGTAGACCCGAAGCTTTGAGAAGCTAAAATATACTCACTAGAGTATGTGGTTAAAATTTCGTGAAGTTTCGTCAACGTATGAGAAAGTTATGGCCAAAACCATACTTGAGGGACTAAAAGCGTCAACGTCGAATTTCATGGCTTTTCGGTTGAGCGCAAAGTTATCCGAGGACATTACCATGTAGGTAAATGTCCCAAGGTTCTTAAAAACCAAGTTTGGGGGTTTACGGGTCGAGAAAAGTAGCCGAAACATCGCATACAAATTTAGGGACCAAAGCTGCCAAGTTGGAAATTTGTTTGGCTGAACAGGAGGTCAGGCGACCCGCCTGGACAGGCCCAAGCGGGCCGCGTGAGACTGCCAGGTGCAGCATTTCGCGAAAATTGCATTTTAAGTCCAAAATTGAAGTGGTAACCAGTTGTGTTCACCTCCTTTTGCTCCAATTAAATTGCTTGCATGGCTAGGACAACAGTAACCTCCTCCCAACACCTGAATTCAGCTTTAAATTGATCAAAAGTTCATTTCCTTGACATTTACAATTGTGAACAAGAACACCCAAGACTTACAAAAGCTCTCAAGGCATTCTAGAGCATATCTGAGCATCAAGGCCGATTCCTAGTGTTAACTAAGCTTCCATAGGACCTTTGTAAGCTTCTAATTCAGTCCTTAAATCGTTCTTGCATCGATTATTAGTAAAAGTCAAACTGTTTGTTCATACACTTTGACTTTCTGATTAAACGAGTTTCACTCAGTCATTTCTCAAATTGAAACCAGATATATATTGGTATTTATGTGGGAAACAAACCCTCTAAAGGGTATTATCTGAATCCCACTATATGCATGCTAATTGTCGAGTCAAACTTGTTTCTAAAAAGTCAACAGAAGTTGTTTTTGTAAAAAATAAGCTTGAATGGTAATGTAAATGACATGCAATCTGTTTGATCATCATAGATAGCTTTATAATGAATAGAAGAATGTGTTTTACCACGATCAACTCGACAATCTTTAGTATAGATACGAATGGGAACCGAAAGTCTTGTAAAACGTCTATTTCGTAGACCATCGATTCGGATTCGTACATGCATGTTTGAGATCTGTATTGGAGAGTATTTTTGACTATTTTTATTTTGGTAAAACTCTCTGGAATTTTTGTTGTTTGAGTCTATGTTTAGCCGATTCATTTGCATGTTTCCGATTATGCTTAAAGTTGACTATTTCGCCCTTTTTGATATAAAACGTGATTTTTGGTAAAGTGAAAGAGTAGATATCTTTATTTCTAATATATAAACTTGCACCGAAAATTTTGGATCAGTTGGTGGTCCAGATTTTGAGTTATGGCCATTAGCGTAAAACTATATTATAAAGTTACATAAACCGGCCCTTTTCGCATATAACCCATTTCAGGCCACATTTTGATACAAAACTTTTTACCCACTGATGTTATATAATATTTTGGGATTTTTGATGATTTTTATTTAATTTTTGGCTGATCATATCTTAGATCGCTTAGTTATTTCGGTTTATGTCGGTTTTGACCGTTTAGGCTATAAAATGAGTTTTATGCATTCTTTTGACCCGAAACCTTTTCCTACTGATTTTATATGTTAAATAAATTATTTTAAGTATTCTGGAAATATAAAAATCTCAGATTTAATTTGAAAACCCGGAAACGGCGTTAAATCGCATTTTTAGCATTTTTAACGCATAGTAAGCGTCATACTCATTTTAAACATATAAGACTTATACCTACTGATGTAATTAGCATATTTTCATATAATAACAGTAAGTATAAGTATATGAACTCAGATTTCCATATTTGGCATTTTTAGCCCTTGTGAATTTACTAAAATACCCCTACGGTGCATAGTTTGATTTTAAATGTTAAGTTTGGCATATGGGTCATACCCTACTGTTATAATATGTTAAATGAGGTATATTTACTGTATAAGTCAGACCCGAAACTCAGATTTCTAATTTTACTCTTTTATAACCTTTTAAATGACCACAATTCCCTTCTAAGGCATAAATCGAGTTTAAAATTATTCCGGGCAATATAGAACATAACTTACTGATGTTATATCATATTTAAAGCATATTATCTTCGGAAACTTGCATCTGACTCTTTTGGCTACCCGTAACGCCCTTTTTGCGTTCGGTTCGGTTTACGTAACTAGTTTGCGTAAATTGACCGAAACGGGTCAAACGTTATCATTTTTATCTCAAAATCCAGAATGT
The DNA here is from genome assembly GCF_002127325.2 of Helianthus annuus. Classification (NCBI taxonomy): domain Eukaryota; kingdom Viridiplantae; phylum Streptophyta; class Magnoliopsida; order Asterales; family Asteraceae; genus Helianthus; species Helianthus annuus. The sequence continues at coordinate 86,878,780 of NC_035443.2, forward strand.
ATTTAGTATACCCATATTATACAAGTATTTAAACTTGTCGGGTCTAAATCACATTCTATCCGGTCTTTCGCTTAATCGTGCGCTTGTACCATATCGTCCTTAAAAACTAACCGGTCAAGCTTAGGCTTAAATAAAAGACCCGTTAGAAATCTAATAGGTTATTATAAACCTTTGTTCCAGATTAGGAGGCCCAGTAAAAGCTACCACACTTACCGTTTGTGTTACATACTTGCTCAGGTAAATACATTTTGACTTATTTTCCCTATACGGGCTTGGGGTACGGTATTTAAAATACCGCTTGATCGGGCGCACAAGTCCTGCACCTTATGGGTGTACAGTCTTGAATAGCTTGTGCGACTCGTTTAAACAGTCTTGTCTTACTTTAGGCTTTGGGGGGTTATTGACCGTGTCCCGGATATCCTTGGCATTATCTTACGAGATGGCCACGACCAGAGCACGGGGTGTAGGCGTACACTCGGCGTGTATAACTCTTTAATGTGGTGTGTCATTTAATCTTTAGCCCGGACAGCAGATCCCGGGCCACCAAAGATACGAGTGCATGTAAATCGTTCACAAGTTTATGTTGCATAATTATCCTAAGTTAATAAAAATATTTATGCCTTGTGCATTTAAATCAATTTTCAATCATTTTCAAAATGAGTCAGTCGATTTGTATTTACCAGTGTAAACTGACGTATTTTTCCCAAAAGGTTAAGTGCAGGTACTATACGAACTAGGCTGGCTGTTTCCTAAGAGCGTCCACTATAGTCTCGCAAGCTCGGACGACAAATAACTGTTGAACAATTTTATCTTATTTTTATTTGATCCGCCTGTGGATCCGTTTCAACTACTTATGATGTTTATTATATCATTTTAATCAAAGTTGAAATGTATCTATTCTGCTTCCGCTATGCATTATTATATTGTGTTGTTTGTCTATGACGATGCCAACTACGTCACTGTACCCCACACCGGGCCCACCGGTGACACGTGGAAATCGGGTTGTGACACTTTCTTAATACCATTACATTCAATCATAACAACACTATATGATAACAACCATAGATGGTCATACATTAAATAAGTTTAAAACATCACGAACAACATTGTTAGAAACATAGACTTCAAATTCAAGTTTTACAAACCATACGAATTGTTTACGAGTTCACAAGGACTCAACAAAAGACTCTAACTAAAACCAAGATTTGGAAGTGGTGTCTTGTCCAGGATAGGACATCCAAACCAAACCTCAAGACCATGGATGACATCTCTTATTCTTAACGACACTTGCAACCTCCGAACGCCCGCCAGATCCACATTCTTAATTCCCTGAAATACATGTATTTTGAAAACATCAACAAAAGTTGAGCGAGTTCATGTGTTTTTTTGTATGTATGAATAAAACCTTGTAAACATTGTATGTATGTATGTATGTATGTTTGTAAATCCTGGTATGAAAGCAAAACAAGGAAACAGATCAATTAATGGTTTGCAAGGCCATTAACATACATGCAACGGCGTAGGAAGGCTCAAACCTAGCAAATTTTGTACCGGGCCTCCGGCTGTAAGACATAGTCACCTCATGGGCCAAACCTCGGTCCACGTGGGTGTGGGCTCGCTACACCCAAATAGATCTATCACTCATGCCCCTCGGTCCTAACACGAGGATTAATGGTCTTAAGAGTGCGCCTACCCATTCACATGATCTACTGTACTTTCCAAAGCTAACCATACCAATTGTAATTGTATGTAATCTTTTTGTAACATGTACTTCACCCCCGAAGTTATAAAACAGAACAGTTTAAAGAAAAAGGGGGACATGAACTCAAAGTCTTGCATCCTCGCACCGTAACTCAAAGCTCCGCCTGGCGTATACGACTACCTACAACGTACTAATGTTCATTAGACGAACGGGCCGTGCCTTGATTTAGTATTAGTGTCTTTGAGTTACGTTTCTTCGTACCTTCGATATTATTCCAAGTTATATAATTATTTGTCAAAATAATTAATATTTTAACTTAAATTATATTTATTAAATTTTTAGAATAATTGTTAAGACAATATATATTAACTTAATACTTCCCAAGTATTTATACTTGTATTTCCTTCCCAAGGATGGGGGTATCTTTCACTTGTATATCTTGCCATGTATCGGGGTCGTATTCCGGTGTGTTAGTATACGTACGAGAATACGTATTTTATTGTATTCATTAAGTATTATGTATACTTAATTTCGTATTAATTTTCCGAAATATTATCTTTAATAAAAGTCCACCAATATATACTTAAAAAATAATATTGTAATAAATTTTATTTAGAAAAATTATTTATAATTTTTTTTTTGGCAAAAATATTTATATTCTCTTATAAGTTCCAAAAATTATATATTTTCATGTCCAACACAGAAAATATATATAAACTCACTTTTCTTCCAAAAATGATATGTTTCATATTTATTTGAGAAAATATATTCTTCTTCCAAAAATATTGTATCTCATGTCTGTGTAAGAAAATATATATTTCTTAAAAATAATATATCTTCTAAAAATTTCAAGAAAAATATATATTTCATACTTGTCAAAAACAATATATTTTTCCTTGTCAAAAATATGATATATTCTTGTAGTAATTATAAAAATCATATTTTTGTTTTCTTGGAGTCCAAAATATTATTTACCAAAATATATGTCACACCCCCAAAATCCACCTGCGGATAACACCCGCTTCGAGGGCGTGACTGACCAGGATCCAGCCACCAATTATACTGAATAATTAAATTGATAGCAAAAGTAATACTTACTAACCATAAGATTAGCAAATTTTAAGTTCAGAGTTTAAGGTTTCAAGTTCAAGCAGTAATAAGTAGCGGAAGCATAAGTAAGGTAGTTTAAACAAAGTTCATAGTTCAAAATAAGGTAACACCCAACACAAGGGTGGGCAGACACTACTCGTTCCCAAGCAGCAAGCTCCTTCGTCACTGGTTACCTGCAAAGCATGCAGTAAGGGGTCAACAATAATGCTGAGTGAGTTCACTAGTTGTCCAGTTTTAATTACCAAAAACTTGTTTCACCAGTTAATTTATCCGTTTATACATGCCATGGGGAGCTACCCCAAAAGTTAGCGACTAAACTGTTTTTCCAATACCGAACACTAGGTAACCGTTTGCGTTTCCGTAGGATGCCCCGATGTCAATGTTCTATCATCATTGACGGATGCCTGAGTACATTAGTTCACGACCGATCCCATACCATGGCACGGTGTGAGGTTGGTAAAACCTAAATAGCGCTATCAACTAATAACCCGTTCGCCTGGCCCCGGCGACTAATCGGTATTATGTAGTAGGGACTTGAGTGATAGAGTTGCGTTTAGTGCCGTTTGGTTGCATTCCGTATAAACAGTAATTAACTAAAAGGTTTCCCAATGACAAGGGAAGGAAAAGTAAGTTTGTTCCCAATAACTAGGGAAGGAATGTAAATGGTATCCCCTCTACAAGGGGATAGGGTTGTTTTAGTCTCGTGTCCCAAACCACCGGGACGCATGCTTTTAAGTTGTGAACTCACCTTGGGTTGCTCGGTAGATATTTTTACCCGGTCAAGTATGTTGGTCACCACGTCCTAACATGGTTACCAAATATGGGTCAAGTCGGGTACAAGTAACACATAGCGAACACGTATGGCAAACACATATAGCAAACACGTATAACATGCGAATACACAAACAGTTGGGTTATTGGGTCAGCCCTATACATACAATCAGCAGCAACATCACGTAGCCCAGTCAACAGAAAGCCCAACAGTCAAAGCCCAATAACACCAAATAGTCCAGTCGAGACCAGGGTGGTTGCGACTCGCAACCGAGGTCTCGGTTCATGACGTTTTGGTTACGACTCGCAACCAGAGGTTCCGACTCGCAACCGGCGGTTTCGACTTAGCAGCAGTGGTTACGACTCGCAACCGGATTCGATACGCGTTGATTGCGACTCGCAACCGGGAGATCTCGACAAGACTTGATGTGGTCTCGAGTCGCAACCAAAGGTTACGACTCGCAACCGTGATTACGTGCACAACAAACTCTTCTAGAACCTGCAATGTACTGACCAATAGGATTGCATTTTCATGTAAATTGTGTACTATATCCACTAACATGTCTGTTTGTCTATAATGTGTCTAATTTGGATCAAACAAAGCATATTCAAAATATTTGAGTGACATTCATGCTGTTCATAGCATTCAAATAACATTCAAACATCATTCATGAATATACAATCCCTAACATCACTTTAATATCATTCGGATAGCAAAATCATCAAATCCCTTATAAAAATATTAGAACACATTTCATCACTAAACATCATAACATGAACGGACATAATAGATATTATCATTCTCGGTTCCTAAGCATAATCGGATACTATCCATTCAACCAAAGTCGTGAATATTCATTCTATCTAAACATTCCGAAACAAACATGTTAATCGGTTATGCATTTCACACACATATTATTCACACAAAACATGGCAACAATCATCATCCATACACAAGAATCATAGTAACACATTTTTGTACTAACCGGTTGAAGTTGTGGGTTTGAAGAAGCAAAGATTCTTTCCGGTTGGTGATTCCGAGCTAGAGCCGAGGTGTTCTTGTTGTTGGTTGATCCGAGAGGGAAAAGGAGAGGGGAGGGAGGTGATTCTTTGTGAGGGTTTTAGGGTTTTGGTGAGAGAGATGAGAGGAGAGTATGAGAGAAAATGTTGCAAAAATGGTAGAATGGTGAGGGTTGGCCGGTATATGTATCGAGTGGGTTGAGGATGGGCTTTGGCCCTAACCGGCCCAATTTACTGTTCACTCGAGACCATCCCGGGTCTCGAGTCGGGTTTCGGCTCCTATATATATAACACACACATATATATATATATATTTATACGTACACATATGCACACAACACGTAATAACGAGCAATTCATAATTTTTCACTTAATAGTTTACGTACACACATGTTACATCGAAAGGTTGTCCGGGAAAATCCGAAGTGTCACATTATCCCCAAGTTTTAAGAACTTTCGTCCCGAAAGTTAAGGCAGTCACTGGTAAGCTAGTGTAAGTGAAAACGTTTCAACGGGGTGTCACATCATCCCCCCGTTAGTTTGGAATATCGTCCCGAAATTCGGCTGTAGCTTCAGTGCTGGGGTTTTCGTTTGGGAACAACTGGGGATACTTGTGCTTCATCTGGTCTTCCCGCTCCCAGGTATACTCTGGGCCACTTCGCGAGTTCCAACGGACTCGTACAAGAGGTATTTGGCTACGTTTGAGGATTTTGATCTCTCGATCCGTGATCTCAATCGGTTCCTCAGTAAAGTGTAGCTGTTCATCAATAGTTAGCTCCTTGAAAGGAATTACGAGCGTTTCATCTGATAGACACTTCTTCAGATTAGATACATGAAATACGTTATGTACCGCACTCAGTTCCTCAGGCAGGTTCAATCTGTAAGCAACCTTACCAATTTTCTCGGTAATTTCGAATGGTCCAATGTATCGCGGATTAAGCTTGCCCCGTTTACCAAAGCGAACCACACCCTTCCAGGGTGAGACTTTAAGTAGAACCCGGTCACCGACCTGGAATTCCAATGGTTTCCTACGCTTATCAGCGTAACTCTTCTGACGGTCACGAGCTGCCGCCATGCGTTGTCTGATCTGGGCAATCTTTTCCGTTGTATCTACCACCATCTCTGGGCCCGTGATTTGACTATCACCGATTTCTGCCCAGCAGAGAGGTGACCGGCATTTACGACCGTACAATGCCTCAAAAGGTGCTGCCTGAATACTAGTGTGGTAGCTGTTGTTGTAGGAGAACTCTACTAGCGGTAGATGCTTCTCCCAGTTCTTGCCAAAATCGATCACACACGCTCTAAGCATGTCTTCTAGGGGTTGGATGGTGCGTTCAGACTGTCCATCTGTTTGCGGGTGATATGCGGTGCTCATGTCCAAGCGTGAGCCAAAGGATTTGTGCATAGCTTGCCACAATTCCGAAGTAAATCGAGCGTCTCGGTCGGAAATAATTGAGGTTGGCACTCCGTGCCTCGAAACTACTTCCTTTAAGTAAATCTCCGCCAAAGTAGAAAACTTGTCTGTTTCCTTAATAGCCAGAAAGTGCGCGGACTTGGTCAATCGATCTACTATTACCCAAATAGTGTCATTTCCGCGTTGGGACCTAGGTAGCCCTGTAACAAAATCCATGGAAATTTGCTCCCATTTCCATTTCGGGATTTCTGGTTGTTGGAGTAGGCCAGCTGGCTTCTGGTATTCTGTCTTGACTCTTGCGCAAGTCAAACATTTGCTGACGTATGTTGCTATGTGGGCCTTCATACCAGGCCACCAATACGTAGTCTTCAAGTCGTGGTACATCTTGTCCGAACCAGGATGTACGGAGTAGCGGGATTTGTGGGCTTCATCCATCACGAGTTCACGTAAATCTCCATAGAGTGGAACCCAAATGCGCCCTGTTACATAGTAAGCGCCATCTTCCTTCTGTTCTAGTCGCTGCCTCGACCCTCGCAGAGACTCAGCCCTGATGTTTTCCGGTTTCAATGCTTCAACTTGAGCATTTCGGATCTGGGTAGGGAGGTTAGACTGGATGGTAAGTTGCAATGCTCGCACGCGCCTTGGTATAGTGTCCTTTCTGCTGAGGGCGTCTGCCACGACATTGGCCTTGCCCGGATGGTATTTGATGGCGCATTCGTAGTCATTCAAGAGTTCGACCCATCGACGTTGTCGCATGTTTAATTCCTTTTGCCTAAAGATATGCTCGAGACTCCTGTGATCGGTGTAAATAGTGCACTTGGTACCGTACAGATAATGTCTCCATATCTTAAGAGCAAAGATTACTGCTCCCAGTTCCAAATCATGCGTAGTGTAGTTCCTTTCGTGTGTCTTGAGTTGTCGTGAGGCGTAGGCAATAACTTTCTCGCGTTGCATTAACACGCAACCGAGCCCATGAATAGACGCGTCGCAGTAAACCACAAAGTCGTCAGTGCCTTCAGGTAACGAGAGAATAGGAGCGCTACAGAGGTTATCCTTTAGCCTCTGAAAGGCCGACTCCTGAGCTTCATTCCACTTGTAAACAATGCCTTTCTGAGTAAGAGTTGTGAGGGGTTGTGCAATCTTTGAGAATCCCTGAATGAATCTGCGGTAGTAGCCTGCCAAACCCAAGAATTGGCGAACTTCAGTGGGAGTCTTAGGCGTAGGCCAGTTCTTTATTGATTCGATCTTAGCGGGGTCGACGTGAATTCCATCCTTGTTAACTACATGGCCGAGGAAATGGACTTCTCGAAGCCAGAAGCCGCATTTCGAGAACTTGGCATACAGTTGCTCATTGTGAAGGAGTTCCAGAATAAGGCGTAGGTGTTGTTCATGCTCCTCTTGACTTTTTGAATAAATCAGGATGTCGTCGATAAACACGATCACGAATTTGTCGAGGTAAGGCTTACATACGCGGTTCATGAGATCCATGAAAACCGCAGGTGCATTAGTCATTCCGAAAGGCATAACGAGGAACTCGTAATGACCATAACGAGTCCTGAATGCAGTCTTAGAGATGTCTTCATTACGAACTCTCAGCTGATGGTAGCCTGATCGCAGGTCAATCTTAGAATAGTAGCTCGATCCTTGCAACTGATCGAATAGGTCGTCGATGCGCGGGAGAGGGTAACGATTCTTGATGGTAACCTTGTTCAACTCACGATAGTCAATGCACATTCGGAATGTGCCATCCTTCTTCTTGACAAAGAGTACTGGTGCTCCCCAGGGTGATGAACTAGGACGGATAAATCCTTTATCCAAAAGTTCCTGTAGTTGCGTAGAGAGTTCTTTCAGTTCTGTAGGGGCTAGACGGTACGGTGCACGAGCTATAGGTGCTGCTCCGGGAGCTAGCTCGATTTGGAATTCTACCTGACGGTGGGGAGGGAGTCCGGGTAGTTCCTCAGGAAATACCTCGGGATAGTCACGTACTACAGGAAAATCTTCAATCCTCTTTTCCCTTTCGTGAGTGTCGGTGACAAGTGCTAGGATAGCGGCGTGCCCTTTCTGTAAGCACTTCTGGGCTTTCAGGAGCGAGATAATGCCTGTGACTTCTCCACCTTTGTTGCCTTGGACGATGAGGGGTTGGCCAGAACGACGAGGTATACGAACTGCTTTCTCTCGACAGAGGATCTCAGCGCGATGTTTGGATAACCAATCCATACCAATGACGACATCGAAGCTTCCAAGTTTGACGGGGAAAAGATCGATACTAAACGTGTGGCCAGACAATTCTAGTGTGCAGTCGTGGATCATGTGCGTGGCCTCGATGTTCTTACCATTAGCTATCTCGACGATGTGCTTAGAACTTAATAATGCAGGCGGGTGCTTAAGTTTCTTACTAATGCGAAGGGACACATAACTGGCATCGGCACCGGAATCAAATAACACAGAAACATAACGATCATCAAGTAGGAACTTACCCGCCACGACGTTGGGGTCGTTCCTTGCTTCACCAGCTCCAATCACGAAAGCTCTTCCCCTTGCACCATTCCCAGCATTGTTGTTTTGCTCATTGTTCCCAGCTCCCTGGTTGTTGTTGCGATTTTGATTCAGCTCAGGGCAATCCTTTCGCATGTGCCCTGTTGCCCCGCATTTAAAACATGCTCGGTTGTTTCCCTGCTGCTGTTGCTGTTGGGGTTGTTGCTGATTCTGCCTTGCTGGGAACTGACTTCTACAATCCTTGGCTTCGTGCCCCATTTTGTTGCATCGCTGACATTGACCCTTATTACATGCCCCATTGTGGTGCCTGTTACACTTGTTGCACTTAGGGTAGCTTCCCCGGTAGTCACCCTGTTGCTGAGTGCCCTTGTTGTTGTCAGTTTTCCTTTGCTGGGCTGGGGCCTGGGTAGAGTTAGTATCCTTGCCCTGATTTCCATCCCACTTTCGTTTACCATCACTAGAAGTTCCTTCCACAGCACTGATCCTTTTGGGCAACCTGCCCTCCTCCACAGCCTGGTTAGTGAGTTTGTGGGCAAGACGAACCACGGGCTGTATGGCAGTGAGGTTGGCCGAGGTTACGTGGCTCCTGATTTCTGGGACTAAGCCCTTGATGTACAATTCGATCCTCCGGTACATAGGTCGGGACATGTTTGGACAAAGAGCAGCATAGTCGTTGGACAGCTTGGTGTTGGTCTCAATCTCTGACCCAACCATCTTGAGTTCATAGTACTCGTCCTCGAGTTTGTGGATGTCATCCCTGTGACAATACTCCTCCTTGATCGTATCCTTGAAATCTTCCCATGCAGTAGCGTTTGCAGTCTCCAAACCAAGCATTTGAATTTGCGCCTTCCACCATGAAAGCGCACTACCCTCAAGGGTACCAGTAGCAAACTTCACCCAATTAGCAGGGGGACACTCGCAGACAGCGAAGACAGCTTCGACCTTCTCGATCCAGTGCAGGAGACCTATGGCACCCTCAGTGCCACTGAAAGGAAGAGGCTTGCAATCCATGAAGGTCTTGAAGGTACAGACACGTGGTTGCACAGGCGCAGGCTGACCTGTTGTGAGGAGTGAAGCGAAATAGGTTTAGAGGCGAAAAGACGATGTGGCGGTAGGATCTAAACATCCTAAAACAACGACCTTACCTATAGGGTGAGCTGCGAAAGCTGCAGCCACCGTGTTGAGCAGGTTGGTGAACTGAGCCTGAGTCATGTTGACGTTTCCTCGTCCGCGTCCACTCATTGTCTTCATAACCAGAAAACATAGTATGAGTGTGGTGTCGTAACATATCGAGAATGAGATAGAAGAGGGGAGGCGTATCTATCTAATCAGGCAAACTAGTACGTATAGTAAAGCAGAAAGCATAAGACAAATAAGCAAGTAAATATGGGTCCGAGCTAGGAGGTCAGATAAGTCGAGCCTTGCACTTGGAGTGTAGTGTCGTCACGAGTCACGGGTTATAGTCTGGTTTTTCTCAAAAAGATTTTCCCCTTTTTAAAACCAAGTTCACTATAACCAATGGCTCTGATACCAATCTGTCACACCCCCAAAATCCACCTGCGGATAACACCCGCTTCGAGGGCGTGACTGACCAGGATCCAGCCACCAATTATACTGAATAATTAAATTGATAGCAAAAGTAATACTTACTAACCATAAGATTAGCAAATTTTAAGTTCAGAGTTTAAGGTTTCAAGTTCAAGCAGTAATAAGTAGCGGAAGCATAAGTAAGGTAGTTTAAACAAAGTTCATAGTTCAAAATAAGGTAACACCCAACACAAGGGTGGGCAGACACTACTCGTTCCCAAGCAGCAAGCTCCTTCGTCACTGGTTACCTGCAAAGCATGCAGTAAGGGGTCAACAATAATGCTGAGTGAGTTCACTAGTTGTCCAGTTTTAATTACCAAAAACTTGTTTCACCAGTTAATTTATCCGTTTATACATGCCATGGGGAGCTACCCCAAAAGTTAGCGACTAAACTGTTTTTCCAATACCGAACACTAGGTAACCGTTTGCGTTTCCGCAGGATGCCCCGATGTCAATGTTCTATCATCATTGACGGATGCCTGAGTACATTAGTTCACGACCGATCCCATACCATGGCACGGTGTGAGGTTGGTAAAACCTAAATAGCGCTATCAACTAATAACCCGTTCGCCTGGCCCCGGCGACTAATCGGTATTATGTAGTAGGGACTTGAGTGATAGAGTTGCGTTTAGTGCCGTTTGGTTGCATTCCGTATAAACAGTAATTAACTAAAAGGTTTCCCAATGACAAGGGAAGGAAAAGTAAGTTTGTTCCCAATAACTAGGGAAGGAATGTAAATGGTATCCCCTCTACAAGGGGATAGGGTTGTTTTAGTCTCGTGTCCCAAACCACCGGGACGCATGCTTTTAAGTTGTGAACTCACCTTGGGTTGCTCGGTAGATATTTTTACCCGGTCAAGTATGTTGGTCACCACGTCCTAACATGGTTACCAAATATGGGTCAAGTCGGGTACAAGTAACACATAGCGAACACGTATGGCAAACACATATAGCAAACACGTATAACATGCGAATACACAAACAGTTGGGTTATTGGGTCAGCCCTATACATACAATCAGCAGCAACATCACGTAGCCCAGTCAACAGAAAGCCCAACAGTCAAAGCCCAATAACACCAAATAGTCCAGTCGAGACCAGGGTGGTTGCGACTCGCAACCGAGGTTACGACTCGCAACCGAGGTCTCGGTTCATCACGTTTTGGTTACGACTCGCAACCAGAGGTTCCGACTCGCAACCGGCGGTTTCGACTTAGCAGCAGTGGTTATGACTCGCAACCGGATTCGATACGCGTTGATTGCGACTCGCAACCGGGAGATCTCGACAAGACTTGATGTGGTCTCGAGTCGCAACCAAAGGTTACGACTCGCAACCGTGATTACGTGCACAACAAACTCTTCTAGAACCTGCAATGTACTGACCAATAGGATTGCATTTTCATGTAAATTGTGTACTATATCCACTAACATGTCTGTTTGTCTATAATGTGTCTAATTTGGATCAAACAAAGCATATTCAAAATATTTGAGTGACATTCATGCTGTTCATAGCATTCAAATAACATTCAAACATCATTCATGAATATACAATCCCTAACATCACTTTAATATCATTCAGATAGCAAAATCATCAAATCCCTTATAAAAATATTAGAACACATTTCATCACTAAACATCATAACATGAACGGACATAATAGATATTATCATTCTCGGTTCCTAAGCATAATCGGATACTATCCATTCAACCAAAGTCGTGAATATTCATTCTATCTAAACATTCCGAAACAAACATGTTAATCGGTTATGCATTTCACACACATATTATTCACACAAAACATGGCAACAATCATCATCCATACACAAGAATCATAGTAACACATTTTTGTACTAACCGGTTGAAGTTGTGGGTTTGAAGAAGCAAAGATTCTTTCCGGTTGGTGATTCCGAGCTAGAGCCGAGGTGTTCTTGTTGTTGGTTGATCCGAGAGGGAAAAGGAGAGGGGAGGGAGGTGATTCTTTGTGAGGGTTTTAGGGTTTTGGTGAGAGAGATGAGAGGAGAGTATGAGAGAAAATGTTGCAAAAATGGTAGAATGGTGAGGGTTGGCCGGTATATGTATCGAGTGGGTTGAGGATGGGCTTTGGCCCTAACCGGCCCAATTTACTGTTCACTCGAGACCATCCCGGGTCTCGAGTCGGGTTTCGGCTCCTATATATATAACACACACATATATATATATATATTTATACGTACACATATGCACACAACACGTAATAACGAGCAATTCATAATTTTTCACTTAATAGTTTACGTACACACATGTTACATCGAAAGGTTGTCCGGGAAAATCCGAAGTGTCACAATATACTTTGTGAATAAATTCCGGAATATTTTTGTAAGTCTTATTCCATAGTTCGGTTTCTCCAATATTTTGTGTACAACTTGTATATTTATTCCTAGGAATTTTGGTAATATTTTGGATGGTAATTTTTGGTATTTGTGTGAGTTATGTTATTTCAAGTCCTAAAATAATATAACTAATACACAAAGTATACAAAGAATCACACACATGGTGTCTTCTAAATATGTATTTCCTAAATACATATTCAGTAATTTTTATTTAGGAAAACCAACCTCCAATATTTATATTTTTGTAACAAAAATTATGGCAAAGTTTATATAGGAAATTCATGGTTTAAAATACACTTGTAAATATTTGTTTAAAAATATTTTTCTAAGTGTTTATATTTTTTAGAAAATTTTGCCATAGTTTCCCCTAAAAATGGAGGTTTCGATGCTTTCAAGCATATCATTTTCTTTTGTAAAAATCATCACCATCCATTCACAATCATCAACAACAACCTTTACTTACCAATTTTGCCAAAATCATGCATTTTCTACTACTTCATGAAGTTGAATATTTGTAAAAATTTGTGGTAACTTACTAGTGTTCTTAGTAAGTCTTGTTACCCTTTAAAATGTGATTAGTTCTTTAAAAACTTCATTTATAAAGAAGTTAGATGTTTACAACTTCTTGTCACATTTTCTAAAAATGTTTCCTTATGAAATCTTCTTGTTACACAAGTGTTTCTATACTTGTTTAACCACCAAAAATAGGGTTTTGTTTATGTAAGAACCAAGATTTAATAAAACTTATATTTTTAACTTGGTTCCTTTGAAAAACCACTCATGGATCTTTAGATCTACATGATTAACAACCTACTTTGATCTTCATTTTTCAAGAAAACCATTTATTCATTCAAGTTCATGATTCATGTGTGGATGATCAATCATCCTACAACATTCCTATTTTCTCATCTTGCTACATTATGTTTTTAATCATGATCTAGCAAGATCTTATGATGATCAACATCATTTCTACAAACAATCAATGATCAACAAGCATAACAACTCATATTCATCAAGATTACTTCATTAAACATGCTTATGTTCAAGTTTCATTCTTATGATCTTTAGTGTTCTTCAAGTTTATGGTTATGATTCTTCTTTAACCACTTAAAATGGAAGTAATATAGCAAGATCAAGACTCTTACCACTAGCACAAGACTAGGGATGATCAAGGGAGGTTATGAGATGGATAAAAACAAATGAGCAAGGTCCTTGAACTTCCAATGGCTCCAAGCTCCTTAGTTTAGCTCCTAGCACCTTGGTGTCACTTGAAAATGGAAGAACACGAGATGAAGATGATGGTGATGGTGATAGTGATGGTGGGTGGTGCTCTCGGCCGTGAGGGGAGGAGAAGGAGAGGGGAGTTTGAGTGTGAAATGTGTTGAATGAGAATGATAGTTCAAGACTTGTGGGTTTTCTTATAATCTCCCAACATATGAAGGACTAATGGATTATATGCTTCATGGACCATTAACAAGATCAAATAAACAATTAAAAGAAATCAAGGGTGGGCGACCCTTGTCTAACCGTCCACACAAGGTGGGGGGGGGGGGGTCTTGGTTAGGATGTAATTGATAGTTAGGAGAATCAGTTGAAATCTAAGTATAATAGTTAGGTGTTTAGTTATTATATGTTTATATAGTGTGTTATGATGTTCGGGGACCATAACTAGCTTGGTAATGTTAAAACAATGCTTTTGGTGAAAATTTGGTGTTTCGAGTAATGTCCGGTTGTTCGGTTGGTTACCGGTTCGTTAAGGTGCTAAACTATGCAGTTTAGTGTGCTTTATGTACCCTTTTGTGACACTTTTGATTCTCGACACTTAGGAAAGCATTTAGGAGCATTTAGCCATATTTCTGCATAATATTAGTGTGTTTAAATGCTGAATTTTGCTGAATTCAGCACTTTGGGTGAGTTTTAGGCACTTTCCGGCACTTAAACTATCCCTAGAAAGGCAGTTTTGTGATCCTTACTTTCCTACACACTATACTAGTGTAGTACTTGGTTTCTGGCTCATTCTGTGTCTCAATGCACTGTCTGTCTATGTGCTGAGTTCTATCAGCATTTTCTTGATTTATCAGATAACTGTGCTAACTGTACTTAATGCATCATTTGGGGCAATAAAGCTTTCATGCAACATTGGTATGACATTAAACAATGTATGATGCACATGTATGTGTATGGTAGTAATCAGAATGCAGTTAATTGTAATTTAGCATAGTCATTAAGCACTAATCATGGTTAATAAATTGTACAGATACCTGGATTTTTTACAGTTGTCACAAAAAGCCATATGATCTTTCGCGAAGTTACTTACAAAGATAGCGATGGTCAACTCAGGTCCACTATGGCCTGGGTTCCAGTCTCTAACTGATTCCGTTAAATGTGCAGGAACGACTATGGAGGACTATCTTTAGACTCTGGTTTATTGATAGTGGTTGTTCTAGACACATGACGGGAGACATATCCCAGTTGAATGACATCAAGATATTCGACGGAGGATGTGTCAACTTCGTTGGAGGGGAATCGGGGAGAATCACCATGAAAGGCATAGTCAAAAATGGCATCCTTACCTTTTTAGACGTTAACTATGTCCCTGAGCTAAAGCACAGTCTACTGAGTGTATCACAGATGTGAGACAAAGGAATGGAAGTTCTCTTCACCAAGAGTGGCTGCGTTATTTTGAAACTAGGAATTATCATACCTGAAGACTGGTTTCTGATTGAAGCTGAACGAAGAGGAAATGCTTTTGTGATTGATACGAACAAAGCACCCACTGATCAAGTTACTTGTTTGTTTTCAGAAATTGATGAAGATGATGCTATGCTGTGGCATCGTCGGTTGGGACACCTGAACACGAAAAATTTGAATCGATTAGCAAAAGGAGGTCTCGTTAGGAACTTGCCAATCAAGGATTTCATGCAAATAGAAAAATGTGAACCGTGCGCTCGAGGAAAGCAGCATCAAAGGCCTCATAAGTCCAAACCTGTTCACACCACTTCAAAGGTTTTGGAACTGCTGCATATGGATTTATTTGGCCCAGTCAATGTACTCAGTATCGGAGGAAAAGCTTACTATTTGGTCATCATAGATGATTTTTCTCGTTTCACTTGGGTATTCTTCTTGGAGCAGAAAAGCGAGACAACTGGTTTAATCAAGAAATTTGTAATAATCATGGAGAATCAATCAAATGAACGTGTAAAGATTATTCGCTGTGACAACGGGACAGAATTCAAGAATGCCGAGCTGAATGAATTTTGTGCCCTAAAAAGAAATCGATTGTCAATACAGTACATCAAGATCTCCTCAACAGAATGGAGTTGCTGAAAGACGTAATCGTACTCTTATTGAAGATGCTCGCACAATGCTGATAGACTCGGGTCTTCCACTAATATTTTTGGCAAAAGTAGTGAACACGGCTTGCTACGTTCAGAATCATGCCTTGATCAACAAATGTCACATGAAAACTCCTTATGAGATAGTGGAAGGTCAAAAACCCTCGGTGCAACACTTTCGTACTTTCGGTTGTCCGTGTGTTCTTCTCTCATGGATTCCAGAGGAAAATTTGAAGCTCGATGAGATCCATGCTATTTCATTGGATACGCTAAGAATACTTCTTATCGTGTGTACAACAAAGTCAAGAAGCAGATTGTGGAAGCATATCATGTAGATTGGCTGGAAGAAAATCCAAAAGATACTCGCATTGGACGATTGGCTATATGGTTATTCCTCCTTGTTTAAATCATTTCCTATTTTGTCTGATGAAATTGTTGATGCAGGAGTCTCAACTGAAGAAATGCTTATTCCTTTCGAAGATGAAGATGAGGATGTGCCCTTGCAAAATTTGATCAAGAAACTCACTATGGATCCATCGGGATTTCACAAGGATACTACAGCACAACATCACTCCTCCACTACTGAGGAGCCGACTCCTGAACCTTCGGCGGCTATCCCTGATGGTGAAGCTAGTAACACTGAAGCCTCCGCTGAACCGTCAAACGTTCAAGGAGATTCTCTATTTCAAGAAGCAATTCCATCAGATTGCACTGTAGATCCTCGCATGATCAACACCGCTGCACCAAATGAGGGGGAGCCATCCAGAATAGCATCAAGAAGCTTCTCAAATTTGCAACCGAACCTGCAAGTCCCTACCACAGCAATTCCACAACATGTTTAGAAAAGTCACCCAATCACGAATGTCATTGGCCTAGTATCTGCTCGTGTTCAGACCCGCATCAAATCTGGAGACATCAATTCATGCCTATACTCATGGTTGTTGAAATCGCTAGTCGCTAGTCGGTCGGTGGGGTGGGGACTAGTGATTAATCGGGATTAACCGGGGATTAATCGGATATAATCGCGATTAATTGTAATTAATTGAAAATTAATCGGTGATTAATCGAGGATTAATCGGCGCCTAGTCGGGATTTTTACAACCATGCCTATACTCTTGCTTCATATCATAAAATGAGCCTAAAACATTAATGTTGCTTTACAAGAACCTGGATGGGTCGATGCAATGCATGAAGAGCTCAATCAGTTCGAAAGGCTTGGAATATGGAAACTTGAAAAGCTGCCTCAAGGAAAACGAGCTCTTGGCACACGATGGGTGTTTCGTAACAAACAAGATAATTCTGGAATAATCGTAAGGAACAAGGCTAGATTAGTAGTCCAAGGCTTCAGTCAGGTCGAGGGTAACGATGAAGTGTATGCTCCAGTAGCGCGACTTGAAGCCATCTGTATTTTCCTGGCATATGCATCCTTTAAGGGTTTTACAGTCTATCAAATGGATGTAAAGACGACATTTCTTTATGGGAAGTTCAAGGAGGAGATTTATGTTGCTCAACCCCCAGGTTTTGTTGATCATGAGAAAGAAGGTTATGCCTACAAGCTGGACAAGGCTCTGTATGGTTTGCACCAAGCACCCCCTGCATGGTATGCTACCCTAACAGAACACTTGCTCACTCATGGGTACACTCGAGGGACGATCGATCAGACGATGTTCATTAAACGTGTTGACAAGGACATCATCCTAGTTTAAATATGCGTTGATGGCATCATCTTCAGGTCCACAAATGATGTGCTTTGCAAGGAGTTTGAAGAGATCATGAAGAGAAAGTTCGAGATAAGTTCTTTAGGAGAGATGACAATGTTTTTAGGCCTGCAAGTTCGTCAGAATAATCAAGGAATCTTGATTCATCAGAGTAAATATGTACACGACGTTCTTGCAAAGTTCAGCAGGACATATTCAAAGCCAATAGACTCCCCAATTGCAGAGCGGTCGTTGTTGACTGAGGATCCAGAGGGAAGTCCTGTTAATCAGACATTGTATCAATCTATGATCGGTTCACTGATGTACTTGACTGCTAGTCGGCCAGACATTATGTACACCATCTGCCAATGTGCTCGATATTAGGCTAACCCTAAACTCTCTAATCTAACTGCTGTTAAAATAATTTTTAGATATCTGAAGGCAGCTCCTAAACTCGGACTCTGGTATCCCAGAGATTCGAACTTTGATCTGTTTGCTTTTTCAGATAGTAAATTTGGAGGGACAGACAGGGATAGAAAATCTACATCAGCTGGATGCCAGTTCTTGGGAGATAGACTCGTCTCTTGGCAGTGTAAGAAGCAGCAAACTGTGTCTCTCTCCACAGCGGAAGTAGAGTATGTTTCAGCATCTGCCTGCTGCTCCCAGGTTCTTTGGATGCAACATCAGCTGGAGGATTGCGGTTTAACTTATCTTGATACAACTATATATTTCGATAATGATGCCACTATCCAGATCACAAAGAACCCTGTTTTCCACTCCAAAACCAAGCACATTGACATCAAAATTCATTTTATACGAGACTGCTTTGACAGAGGTTTAATTAAACTTGATCAGATCCATACTGATGCTAACACAACGGATCTTTTCACAAAACCTGTCAGCATCTCAAGGTTCAGTGTGCTTGTAGACCTCTAGAAAATGATACGTTTCACCGACTGAGCTTTAGAAAAAGGGGGGTTTATGAATAATGGTATCTCATCAGGTAAATTTGGGCATAAAGTATTCTACTTTTGCACAAATTTAGGGGGAGAAAAGTTGCTGGGAAATGAAATGAATTTTCGTGCTAAAGAACTTGATTAACACATGTAAGGTTTCGATGCTGAACAGGCTAGGATCCACTGCGATGTGTTGATAGGTCTAACGCTCGAAAAGCAAAAAGAGGCAAAGTGATATAAACATAATGGACTGGATATCTCGTAGGCAACAGATCAACAGTGTATGATTTCATGGTCTTAAATCCTGCGTTGATAGATAGCCAACATATGAGGTTTTGGGTCTTTATGCTGATGAATCATCCAGGATATCAGGGCTGTCCCTCTGTTGTATCCAGATTATATGCAGACCTGGGCACAGTCAGGATATCTTGAAAAAGAGCCACAAAAGGGCCAAAACCTGAAAATGGAAGAAAATCTCACTAAAAAGAGAATTCCGTGTGCTATTAAAGCCAAATACGTAGCGTTAAAGGTATCTGTCTCGCCCTCGTCAGAACTTCTCTGGTCTCTCTGCTGTATGAAAGTACTGACCTGTTCACCAGGAAGTCTGGCGTTGAAAAATTTAAGGATGATCTCAGTATACTCACCTGCTACGATGAACTGTTGTGCTTACCTTGATCGCGGGGGTATGCCTTGGAATGGGACACACAGATGTTACAGTATAATTCTACCTAAAACGTATCACAAAGCTAAAAGTTGAAGATTGAGCGTTAGATTTAAGAGGACAAGCATATTAACAATCGCGTGGACATGTCTAAGTAAGCGAAGAGCTGAAAAGTGTTCCTTAATCAGTTTGAAAACGATTTGATCCCGTGGCAGTCTTCCCAAAATTACCCCAGTGTTAGTATTTCATATATTTTTATATTATTATTATGTTAGCAGCTCGGTGGGTTGACTCGTTGATTTTGAAGGGGGTATTTTGCTATTGTTGAAAAAGGTTTGATAAAATAATAATAAAATAATTAATCAGAAGCGGCCCACCATCTCGGATGGGACACATCAGCTTTGATCAAGTTAAAGTTTGAACAGGCCCATCATCTCGGACTAATCATCCGAGATGGAGCTGGCCCAGTGGCCCATTCGAGATCATTAAATACTAAAATGACAAATGTCCAAGACACTGATCTTGAACCATCTCGGACTACCCATCAAGAATTATCTCTCAATATTCCCATCTCAGATGATCTCGGACGATCTCAGACTCATGACGGATCAAATATATCTCATTCCGGACTAAAAAGGAGCATCTCGGATGATCTCGGACTAGGAGATCATCATCTCGGATGATCTCGGACCAGTAATCACCATCTCGGATGATCTCAGACGGATTGACTATGTCATTCCGGATGAAGAGGTCCATCCGAGATGAACCTTCATCATTCCGGACCTTGACCAGGGTTGACCTGAACCCTTTTGATCTGAACTCCTTTGACCTGAACCTTTGACCTGCTAATCTGAACTGCATATGAACCTTCTTCTTGACATGTTGGCTAATTTTTAAACTTTTTGACGTGTTGACTCTGTTGATTCGTCAAAAACTCAAATATAAGTTAACACACTTTTAAAAGGATCCGACGTTTAAAAGTTTGTGCAGAAAATGGTCGGCGCTATGATGCAAGAAAGAAATCAAAGACAGTTAGAAGTGGACTTTCACAATCAAGCGGGCAATCTGACAGATCCTCCAGCAGAACACATGGAGTTGTTTGGATCGCTCATTCGGGGTCTAAACAATTGCCCCATCACAAACGCTTTACGAGCAGAGCCAGCTATATGCAATAGTTGTATAAACACATTCTAGAACACGGCGAAGATCAATAGGCAAGGAGCAGAAGGAGCTGGAACAATCGAAGCTACCATTCAAAAGAAGAAGATTATCATATCAAAAGAGATAGTGCGAGAAGTTTTGAGGTTGGGAGATCAGCCACATCATCTAACGTCTTACAAGGGTCATTTGCTTGATTTATCGATCAAGGGCGTTTTGGTCAACTTTAGCCCTTCTTTTATGACGAAGGACTTTCAATAACATATTTGACCAAAATCGCACTTCTTTGCTATAATCTTAATTACATATACCTGGCTCGGACCAAAGTATAGATCCATTTTTATACCTTGCTTTAGTAACCACTAATTAATAGCGATGCAAATATCCATTCGATATTTACTCCTGTAAGCATATAACTCGACAAATAATCATTAGTCGATATTGTCAAAGGGTGGTATCTTCACCTTTTGACCTGTTTGGTCTAAGTGACCGTTTATCTTTGCGAGATGATATTTATTTAGCATCTCATCCACATGACTCGCTCCGGTTTACACCGTACGTTCATATTACTTATAAATTATTTCTTAGTTCCTTTTTGACCCATCACGGCTTATGCCATAAGGTGTCTTTCAAAACTAACGTTTATCGTCTTCGCATGACCGAATTAACGTATTACCCTTATTAATTATTTTGGCTTACCTAATAAGGTAACCATTCAAACTCATTGTCTAATCGTCATTATATGACCCAATTAACGATTTACTCCTTGTTAACCATCAATATGGTTTGTAGTGTGTGTCAGTGTTTTGGCACACCCTGTTCTTTTATTTGGTGATTTATAAAATTTACCGGGGTAACCCTTTACCCAAAAAAAAAACCATCAATATGGTTTCTTATCATTTTCTCTTATCTTGTTCCAAACGACTACACGTCGGAACATCACTTTTTAAATACTAAATTATCTTTTTCGTAATCAATACGATAAGAGAATATTTTACAAATTTAAAAGGAGTGTAAGCTTTACTTACATTGCATCCAAATTATGCTTTTCCTTCATACTCGATTGGTTTGACCCGCTTCCTTCCCAAGTTTCCACCTAGCTTGTCAAGCGTCAAACTATCATTGTAATATGTAAGATGGTTAGATTAGTCATAATCAATCACGACTATTCCATCTTAGGATTTTTATGTCAAAACGATCATTCGATCGTATTATTGGTCAGTTTGACTTTTTAAAGTTAACTGCCTATTAACGTAAGTAATTACACGATGTAGCTCAACTACTCGGTTAATTACTTGGTCAATTATCTGGTAACCATAATTCTTATGCTACCGTTTCATCCACTTTATTAACCAAGTTTTTGTAACCATAATTCATTGAATTAACACAACATTAATCATTCTTAACACATGATGATATAACATGATTATATCATCATTTTCATCTTATTATACAAAACCGATTTTCATGGCAGGTATGATTTACGTACTCAAACACCTAAATTGTTCAAGTATCTTCTTATTAATATTATGTATGTGATAACTGGCACAAAACCGGTAATTTCCGTACTATTTTAATATTATTTATTATCTGCAATTATGTGCTTAAATGTCAACAATGTCTGATTACATGCTATACATGTGAATTCATGCATGTTTTATACTTCAAATATTGCTTTATGCGTTGCTTCAGAAAGACTAGTAAACTCACCGGTAAGACACACTGTGTCAGCAATTCTGCAGAAAGCAGTCAGACAATAGAATTAGGGCCTAGGAATGGGTCCAACATCTAAAATACATTAAAACCCAAGTATGAATACAAGGGTTAACATATAAACTTTCCGGAAGCTAAACTATGCACTAAAAAGCACCCGAAACTCACTTTAAATGCAGAATTTTGCATAAAACAGCCATAATTCAGCTATAATCAGCTTTTTAACACAATAATATCATACAGAATTTATGTTTTATTGTCCAGAATAACTTACAAAGTGTCAGGAATTGAAACTGCCACAAAAGGTGCTTCATACTTAGTGAAACTGCGCAATTTAGCACTTTAATGAACCGTAACGAAACGAATAACCAGACACTACCCGGAACATCAAAATTTGACTAGAAGTAATGTTTTTATGATATTAAGCTAGTATTGGTGCTAGAACACCTTAAAAATCATAAAAACACCTAAACACACTTAAACTAACTTAAACCTTATCGTTTGCACTTTAAACCCCCAACTTCCAAAATTTTACATTTTACCCCCCCCCCCTCACCATAACTGGCCCTAAGAGGGACCCACACACCTTTTGATTATTTTATTAACTCATGTCCCCTTAATTACATACCAATATCTAATAGAAGATTATAGTGCTGGAACTTTCTTTATAAAGACCATAAGTAACTAAACATTGTCCATTATCACAAAAAACCTTCATCTTCTTCCTTTCTTTCTTCCTTGGTCTCAGCTCACTTCACACACACACACACCACCACCATTTTCAAGCTTCAATCTCATAATCCAAGGTCACTAGGAGGTGTATGGAAGCTATCTAAGAAGGTGTAAGGTGCTAGAAGTTGAAGGACCTCACTTTGGAGCTTTTAACCACTTGATTTCTTCTATAATCATCTTCATTATTCTTGAGCCACTTCCCTAGCCAATAGAGCTGGTAGTAAGCTTCTTGATCACTATATTAGTTCATGTTTATGTTATGTACAAGTCTCACCATCTAAACAACTTAACTTTTAAAGTTAAAAATGAGAAGATCTAACATATTCATGAAGAAAACAAGTGATTATGTTAATTTTTAATGTATGTAATGAAGTTGTTTGTAACATTTGTGCTTGTAATCATTATGAACAGTTCTATTATCAATAAAACAATGTTATTTGATCCCAATGTTTGATTGGTTGTGTTTTACATTTTTCATGTTTTGACTTTTGTTCGATTTTAAACTCTACATCGCTTTCTTGAGAATTATACGCAAACTGGTGCGTAAACGTACTCAGTTTAATGCGACAAATACTCCGGAACATCAACATATACTCAAAGTACCTTAAATAACCTTTACATAACTTAGAAATAAGTTTTGAAGGCTTTGGTATGGCAAAAACAAGTTAATTCGCTTACAGGGACTAAACTTGACAAACTGCGAAAGTATGCCAATTTGAACTGTAACAAACATTCCGGAACATGTCCATAAGTTAAACATACCTTAAATATCCTTTACATAGCTAAGAAATAGGCTTTGAGGGGTATGGTATGCTAAAACAAACTTTTGGATCATTCAGGGGCTAAAAGTGTCAAAAAGTGCACAAGTTTGCACTTTCGCGCATAACTTACGTTCTGAATACATCCGGACATCCAAAAATTTATGTAAGCATCCTAATATTATGCCTTAGTGTTTGGCATGAGAAAAATCCATTCGTCGCGTCATTTGGATCGTCTTTCGCGCTTTTGCGCATTCCGTCGTAATTAACCGAACATCGCGATCGTACGGCCAAACGAACCAACATCCGACATATTTTCGAGCATGTTTCATGTCCACAATGTTTAGGCATCATTTTAGGGCCTTAAAGTTGGCTTTACGGGCCTTAGAAGTGTCGGAAATGGCTTAAACATGCAACAGGGACCAAAATTGCCAATTCTGAAAGTTGGTGCAGATCAGACACAGCCAGGCGGCCCGCCTGGGTTTTGTCTGATCCTGATGCGGGCCGCATGGCCCCTTCAGTAGCAGAAACTTTGTTTTCTTGCTAAGATTGGCCTTTCAAACATCCCAAAGGGCAATGCCCTTTCACAATCTGTAGAGTTAGGGTCACATTAAGCCACCACAACATCTTGACAAGTGTACGGCTTGGATCGTGGCACGATATTCAAGAAACGATCCTAACGGCTTTACTTTTCCTATAAATACCCCCCCCCCCCTTTTGGCTAAAAACTCACACAATCTGATCTAAAGCTCTAAGTTGGAACCTTTGTTTCATACCTGAGCCATTTTGATCTAGATTAGCATTCGGGAACCCTTCGTAAGTGTTCTTTCGTTCTTTATTCGCTTTTCGAGTCCGAAAGTCAACGTTTTGTTTGACTTTCTGTGTGGACCAGCCTGTGGTCAACACGAAGTTCATGGAACTTCATTACGTGAGCTTGATCACGATGGTTACAGTCCATGGCGACTGTACCTACTGATTACCACGTTATCTAGGCTCAGTGACGAGTCGTAGTTTCGGCCAAAATGCGCATTCTTGCGTATTTTGTAACCAAACTACTCGTGAGCATCAAAGCCGTTTGTTTTGATGCCAAACCTGTTTTCTAAACTTAGTTAAGCATGTCCTAACATGCTTAGCTCGTCACTTTTAGTTTAGTGCATATATAGGGTCGTAAGGTAAGCAATCTAAACAATCGCTTATACTTTCGAACCCGACCCATTTGGTCGATCATTAGGATCCGACCAAACACATTAGGTGACCATAGCTATAACCTTCCGAGGTTATACCTTGTGGTCACGATGTTATGCGTTCCAAACGCGTTCTACGCGAACAACGCGTTAAGATAGCATAAGCTACCTAAACGGGTCGTAATGGGTCGTAAGCACTTAGGTTAGGTTTCGTTTTAGTAGGTAGGCTTTGTTAAACCGTATTACACGAGTTTCCATACTCGCTTGGTTTACGAACCCGCATACTATCCGATCCTTCCGATTTTGGTCCGGTATATTAATATAGCTACCTATTAGGTGTCGTTTGATATCCCGTGATCTCTAGCATTGTGTGATTATTACACAAGGAATTCAAAGCAATCTCAGGTGAGTACATAGAACCCCATCTTTTACTGTTTTCTAAACTGTTTTGGGGTGAAACACATGTGCCTACTTGTTACTTTCATGTTTTCCATGTTTTCACATCGTATACCTGCTATGTTCGTTAGTACATTATAGTACATGATTTCATTACATTTCATGCTATGTATGCCCATTGTGTGCGTACTTAGTGCATTGCTTTACATTACATTTCATGCTATGTATGCCCATTGTGTGCGTACTTAGTACATTGCTTTACATTACATTTCATGCTATGTATGCCCATTGTGTGCGTACTTAGTACATTGCTTTACATTACATTTCATGCTATGTATGCCCATTGTGTGCGTACTTAGTACATTGTTTCACATTACATTTCATGCTATGTATGCCCATTGTGTGCGTACTTAGTACATTGTTTCACATTACACTTCATGCTATTTATGCCCATTGTGTGCATACTTAGTACAATTGTTTACATCACATGCCTTCATTTTGGTATGACATTTGGTTTGTTTAACATGGAACAATACATTCATTAACATTAGCTACGCCGTTCGTTAGTAGGTAGTGGTACCATAGGAATTGACAACTCCCGTTCCTGAAATCCTGGGTTTGTTTGGATTGGAAGGAATGACCGAATTCGATATACATAACTTAGATAAACCATTAATTTGTTTAAGGGTTTATCGCCACAGTCTCAAGGCTTGGATGTATGCATTTTTACAATACCGCATAAATGTTTATATCAGTAGAGCATGCATTGTTCCACAAAACATAACGTTGATTTAAACCATGTTTTACTTCAACACCTTGTTGTGTGCATTTTACATATGGTTTAGTTGATACATCTCACTTACCATACAAGATATATTTTGGGTACACATTACATGATCTACATTAAACATAAACATTTTGACATTGATATACATACTTGGTGGTTTACATTGAACATAGACATTTCGATATGGTTTACACAATAACACTTGACAATTGATTTATACATGAACAATTTACATGGTGGTTGGTTTGGGTAAATGGTTGGAGTAACGTGGCGTATGTAATATGATACAAACATGGTGGATACGCCGCTGGTACTTCCTATATATAAATGCTTGTATAATATTACATATCGTAGCGTTATCTAAGTCATTTCAGTTTAGACACATTACATTTTACACAAATAACATACTCATCACAAGACATTATTTTTACAAACAACTTATCTTATTCAACTCATTTAACTTGGTTACTCGTTTAACCTTACACTTATCTATACATATCCTCTGATATTATCGTTTTTCAAATGGTTTACCAAGCAAGACAAATTACAAGGTTCATAACTGACTGTTATTAAACATTTCTTTAAACTCAAGTCATGAATCCCATTTTCACAAAACCTATGTATCTCACAGGCATTTTTATGCTGACGTACCTACTTTCACATGTGTTTTTAGGAGCTATCGTGTAGGATGACAATGGTGACACTAAGGCGGACCTGTGCCTTAGAGACAAAAAATAAAGATAGACTTAGTTAATAAATAAAATGTAACTTTGATTTCCATGGTTATGAAACAATTAATTCTGTCCACAACACTCCCCGGCGTTTCCGCCGCGGTTGCACGTTATACGCGGTCGGGGTGTGACAGAAGAGTTGGTATCAGAGCCAATGGTTATAGGGAATTAGGTTATTAGTAATGCTTTGACCTAGACTATAACTTTCTAGGACCCTAACACAAGTTATCTTGTGTTTAGATTTTAAAACATGCACATCACCTATCCTTAGGTGATAACCACAACGGGAACTTCGGTTCCGAATCCGCTTTGAAAATTAATCATCTGTTCTAGGATGATTGATTACTAGGTTTTGAACCCTCTGTTATAAGGTTTTGAACCCCTTTGGATTCTCAAAAAAAATCTCGTCAAGGTTTTGGGCTTTAATAGTGTGAACACGTGCGAACTGGAAGAGTGAATGCCTGTACCGTGAGTTTTCTGTCTAAGGCTAGAGTGCTCGTACAAATCCACATAATCGGACCAGTCACTCTTACCTGGGAACTCTTGGGGTGAGTGTTCACTTATAGGCGAACATGTCTTCACGATACATTATTTTTGACCCATTTACTTTGACTAGACATTTCGTGTCACTTGTTTGCTTTGCGATGCGTAACCACCATCTTTGCTTTTGTTGATTCTGTTTCACCTCATTCTCTTCATCCAATCATCTCACTCGTTTCCTTTCATGTTTTTCACTTTTAGAATGCCTCCTCGACGCGAACACCAGATAGCATGTGACAACCCTCACAAAACCAGGTATCCGTACGATTTAATTAATAATTAATTGCTACTTAATTATTGTGCTTACTTGAAATTACTGATGAACTGCTACTTGATTTCTGATACTTGATTATTCCTGCATCATACTTTACATACCGTCACTACATTATTTACAAACTGAACTCTAGTGACAAACATGATGCACAAAAGCACAGTAGCACTATGAGCGGATAACCTATTGAACATGCTGATAAAGCCAGCATCAGGCAGATATTGCCTCTAAGGCCTGTATGAGCCAGAAATATTTTACTACACCCATAGTAAGTGTAGGGATACAAGGGTTGTAGAACTGCATCTCTAGGAATAAGTTACGATGACTGGATGTGCCTAAAACATACACTGAGCACAAAACACAGCACTTTAATTAACATCTCAACTTCTGGCTAGCTACTAAAGTGCCAAAACATGAGGAAAATATTCCTGACACTTTGGGGAATAAGTTGTGTCACTAAAAATGGTATTTACGACACTTAAAAGCTTTGTTAAGCGCTTTAACGGATTACTATCCAACCGAACAACCGGACTATACCCGGAACATGAAAATATTGTCATAAACATTATTGATCTTTTCTGAGCCAGTTAGGGTCCCTGAACACCCTAACACCCGCGTTAAAACACAACACGCAACTAACCAAGTTAACTACTTAACTAACTTATTTAACCTAACTAAATACTTAACATTTGGTTGGATTTGAACTAGTACCCCCCCCCCCATTACAAACCGTCCCCATGTAGGGGGACACACTTGGTACCTTTGTGATTAAAATAATCACACTTGTCTAATATCTATTAGACACTTGATCCATTGGATAATTACCATATGATTTGTCTATAAGTAATAGCCTAAACACATAAGGATAATCACTCCACACATCAATACAAACTCTCTCCCTCTCTTGCTCTAAGTCACGGCTGAACACCCCCTTGGCCATCCCACCATTTTTCGAGTTCCATCTTCTCATTCCAAGGTTACACAAACATCAAAGGTCACGTATTAGGAAGCTTGGCGCACTCGGAGCTTGAAGGACCTCTCTATCTAGCTTTTATCCACCTCTTTTGCGCATAGATTCTTCCCTAGCCTCGAGCTAGAGGTATAATGCTTAAAACACTCTATCGAACTATTCTAAAGTGGTTAATATGTGTTGTAACGGTTAAAATTCGGAAACTTGCAATTTGAAGCACAAAAGTCTACTAAAAACATGAATAATGTTGGTTAAAAGCTCATAAGTTGTGTAAATGTTGTAGTATTGATTTTGTGTGATTATCTAGACCCGATCTATGTTGTGGTAGCTTGGATCATCATTTAACCCGGTTTGGTTAAGGTCATGGATCTTGACATAAGCTTGTTTTGAATGAAACAAGGGTTAAAGGGTGAAACTCTACCACACGCGAAACATGAACTTGTGTAAAAATGTTTTACTTGTGGAATAGTGTTTAAAACTAGCAGATCTACGTATCTGCAAGTGGTATTTTCAAAGGACCGAGTGTCAAGAAAATCATGTTTTCTAAAAATAGATCTTACACTTACAAGCATGATTTTTATAAACCACAAGTGTGTAAACACTTGTGAAATGAAAAGTTTCGACAAAATAACAATCTTTGTAAAAGATGACGAGAAGTTGTAAAGATGGATTTACTCTAAAAACGAGGTTGTTACGAGATCACATTACTTTATATAAAGATCCACAAATATAATGGGATTTACACTATAGTTTCGGAAAAACTACAAGTTCATGTACTTATGCGATTTACATACTTGTCGACTAGTTGATGTGTCGGAAATTGTTTGATTGACCAAAGAAGTTGTTGAAAATGATTTTGTAAAAGAAAATGATACGCTTGAAAGCGTGGCCACCTCCAGTTACAGAGGAAACTCTGGCGAAATTTTTCTAAAAACCTAACACTTAAAACTATTTACACTACAAGTGTTAGAATTAATTTGACATGTTTTCAAAATATATTTCGCCACGACTTTATTTAGAAATATTCGGAGGTGGGATTTTCACAAAAACTAAACGTGATAAATATATATATATATATTTTCACCACACTGTTTATGATTATTTTGTGAAAAATACATAAATATTATTTTTAAAGTAAAAATAATATTTTCGAACGTTAACAGATCCAAAATAATACGAACGCCTCTACGATAACTATATGAGTTACACCGGTAATTACTATTACCACACGAATGATAAAACGTAACTTACGCATTATACGGAAATATTCATGAACGCGTATTTTATCGACGTATTATTTTTGGGGAAAATTATGTGAAATGGAAATATAATATTTTTGAGAAAAATATTTATATTTTGGAATTAGAAGTAAAAGTATATTAAGTGAGACTTAATGATATAATTCGAACGCACATGTATTAAATCCCCCATCCTTGGGAAGAAGATTAACTACCAAGTATATACGAAAAGTAAACACGGAATAGTTGTCTAACTATTTCCCAAAAACTTAAACTATAAAGCTAAGGCACGGCCGTCCGTCTAATAGATTTAGCACATGTAGGTCGTTGCACAGCTGCCCGATTTGGAGTACTTGGTAGAGACGCACCGACTGTGAGTTCATGTCCCCCTTTTCTCTTAACTGTTTTCAGTTTTCTAAACTGCGGGGGTGAAATACATGTTACTATGATTACGAGTACTTATTACATGGTATGGTTAGCGTAAGGAGGGTTACTACTTAGATCATGTGAGTGGGTAGGCGGGAACTGGAGGCCATTAATCCTCATTGTAGGACCGAGGGACGTAAGCGGTAGATCTATCTGGGTGTAGCGAACCCAACCCCAGGTCCAGCATAACGGACCTCGGGGTGACTTTGTGCCCCGACGCAAAATCGCAAGGGTTGAGTCTTCCTACTTGCACTTCACACGTATCAATGGCCTTGCAAACCATTGGTGATCTCTTTTTCCTTATTTGCTACATACCAGGGTTTTTATACATACAAAGGTTTTATTTACTCACTTTCGCATGAACTCGCTCAACATTATTGTTGATTTTTCAACTTACATGTATTTCAGGGAATTAAAGATCTGGCACGGTATGGCACGTTTTCCCGCTGCACTAGTTTCCAAGGTCATCCGGGGTTTAGGGAATGTGACTCTTTCCTGGACAAGTCACAGTCTTTAAACCATATTTATGTTTTGTTTGTTTGTTGAACAATGTTATGGTTGTTAGGGTATTTTCCCGTTAAGACAATGGCACTGTATTTGGTTTTTAAAATTTAATGGATGATCTTGCATGTTTTTAATTCATATAGCTTTGTTATGATTAAGCTATGGTATTAAGAAGTCACACCAAATTAACCACGCTTCCGCAAAGCCAGGGTGTGACAGCTTGGTATCAGAGCTCTGATCATAGCGAACTAGGATTCTTTCTCGAGTCTAGACTATGATCACTAGGGCTCTCACGAAAACATTTTTACTGCATACCACTTAAGTCCAGATCCAAAACCTTTTTATAAACAAATGTTGAGCACATTTTATTTATTTATGATTAGGCTCAGTCTTGGAGGCTAAGGCTCGGTCTTGGAGGCCGAGGCTCGATCTTAGAGATCGAGGTAGATGTTTATTGTTTTAAGCTCAGTCTTAGAGGCTGAGGCTCGGTCTTGGAGGCCGAGGCTCGATCTTAGAGATCGAGGTAGATGGCTAGTGAGACTAGGAAGAGTAGGCTCAGTCATGAAGGCTGAGGCTCGGTCATGGAGGCCGAGGCTCGATCTAGGAGGTCGAGGTGGATGATGGAGCAGTCTTAGAGACTGGGAAGAATTTGGCTAGTGGGACTAGGAATGTCAGTCTAGGAGACTGGGAGGCTAGTGGGACTAGGAGGATTATGTGATTTCTTGCTTGGTGACTTATGTGATTACTTGATTGTATGACTGATTATTTGTGCATATTTGTGCTTATGTTACAGACTCATGGACTCGCCCGGTACCGGCGATTCGGACACCACCGGACCTATACCCGTAGTATCTGATGACCTCCCATCCTCAGAGCACGAGGTGCACACTTCTAACTACACCAGCACTGACGAGGACGATTTTCAGCCCTTCGCACTACCTGAGGGTGCTGATGAGCCTGCAGATGGCCCTCCCGTTGAGTACCTACCGTTGGTAGAGATTCCGGCACCTATACCCTTAGCCGTTTATCCTGCGTATGATTTGCTTCTTGACGCCGAGGCTGACGGCGATATTGATCTGTATGACGATGAGCCCATAGAGGATGATGATCTTCTCGAGGATGAGATCCAGGACGCGGCCCTTCTTCCTGCTGGCGATCTTCTGATGATCGCTGATGCTCCCGTCGAGGATTCGCCTGCGCATTCTCCGGTCCCAGACTCCTTTGAGTCTGTGGCATCCGCACCTTCCCACCCTTTGAGCGCACAGCACTTTTCGCATCGTTCGGATCCTGACCAGGCATCCTCCGTCGCTCCTATTCCCAGTTTTGCGTTTGACTATGATGACATAGAGGATTCTGATCCCATCTTTCCTCCGGGATTCGACCCGGATCATGATATAGAGTTCATACCGATGGATCAGCCCATGGAGGATCCAGCTGACCCAGTCGATCCTATTGACCCCGAGTTCGATTTCGAGATGGCTTTTGATGACCCTGAGCCTGCCTTGGCTCCTGAGCAGGCAGCTGCTCTAGACCCTATGCCTGAGCATGACCCCGTACATGCTGGCATCCCTGTTGAGCCTGTTCTAGCTGACCCGCCTGTCGATGATCATCTGGAGGGTGATCATGTTATTGCTGCCGACCCTGTTGTTCCCCCACCTGTTGTTGATATACCTGTTGACCATCCTGTCGATCACATTGCACCCGTTCACCCTATTGTTGCTCCCCCACCTGATCCCGTTCCACTAGAGCCCGAGCATGCACTGTTCGCGGCACACATGGATCCACCGGACGAGCACGCACAGCACGGGTGGATTCCTGCTGATGAGGATGTTCCACCTATTCCCACACACCACACTGATACACGACATGTTGATTTCTCTTTTCAGGTTCCTCAGTTTGTACCTCCAGCGAGACCTGGAGAGGGTTCTTCGGCCCATCCTTTTGGGCATGTGCCGATGTCTGTTCCTTTCAGGCCACAGTTTCCACCTGTTATACCATCCGCTTCACCGTTTCACGTGGCACCTTTTGACCCCACCAGTGAGCCTTTACTCTGGTCGTCACCGCCTGTCATGCCACCTACTGATCCTTACCATCCATTCCATGTGGGACACACTATAGAGGACGTTTTGATGTCTTTCGTTTTTCAGCATGAGTCACACACGCAGCGTATCCAGGAGCTTGAGAGAGCTCAGCTGCCACCATGTTCGTGCCATGGTCAGACACACTCTCCCTTGCAGCCCTCTCTACCTGTACCCCCAGATTATGCCGCACGCCTTTTTGCTTTAGAGTAGTAGGTCGCTTCTTTCATCCGTACTCAGAGAGCCATGGAGGAGGACTGGCTCCAGTTACGTCGTTTGTTTTACACTCACTTTCCCCCTCCTCCACCGCCATCTGTATAGAGCTCATCAGTACTGTTTGGGTAGACGTTGGTGAGAGGACCGCGATTGCTTTTGACTGCACAGCATTTTTGGAGACTACATGATGACTCTGACTTTTGTTGACATATATTTGATGTATTCGACACTGACTTGATATAGTTTTTGGACAAGGGTGATGTAGCCCCTAGTTGATTGATGATTGTATGACACAATGATGTATTGATACACTTACTACGTGGTCTCGATATATAGCAATCGCAGTATTCTCATCATATTTGATTCGCTTGATTGCTTAATTATATTTTTATGACATGGGATGTTGTGTGTATAATATTTGTGACATGGGATGTTGTGTGATTAGTATTTGTGATATATTGATAACATGAGATGTTATGTGCTATTACTATTACTATATACGTACGCTTTACTATGGCCTGACCGACGTAAACACATCTTTAGAAGATGCCGCCAAGACGTCAACAACAGCAAATGCCTACGACTCAGGAAGAACTACAGCAAGTCATTGTTGCTGCCATTGCTCAATATGCTGCCTCTCAAGGAGGAATGAGTGGAAGCAACTCTGGCAACACTGGCAACAATAACAATCCACCTCATGGGTGCACCTACAAGCAGTTCTTAGACTGCAAGCCCGTAAACTTTGATGGCACAGGAGGTGTTGTCGCCTTTGTCCGCTGGGCTGAGAAAACAGAATCTGTTCTTCGCATGAGCAAATGCGCACTGGATCAGCAAGTCACCTATATCTCTGGGCTATTTTTGGATGGAGCCCTATCCTGGTGGAACTTGCAAGTACAGACACTTGGCGAAGCTGCAGCCTACGCGCTGACCTGGACCGAACTGAAGGAACTCATGCGCAAAAAGTACTGTTCCCGCGCTGAAATCCAGAGATTGGAGACCGAGTTCTGGCATTTGAAAATGGAAGGCCCAAAGATAGCAGAGTATGTTCAAAGGTTCCACGACTTGTCGCATGTGGTACCCTACATGGTCACTCCTGAGTTCAAGAGAATTGAACGTTTCATTTGGGGATTAGCTCCTCAAATCATAAGCATGGTGACCTCCTCCAAACCTGCAACCATCACTGAAGCCATTGATCTAAGTGTGGCTCTCACTGAGGAGGCAATTCGTTTGAACAAGTTTGATGAAGCTGAGCCAAAGAAGAAAGAGACTCATGTGGAGTCATCAGGAGGGAACAAGCGGAAGTTTTCAAACTTCAAGCAGGGCACCGGGGTGGTGGTTAAGAAAGGGGAATCAAGTATGCCAGCTCAGGATACAGCTGGTGGTAGGAGGAAAGGTAAGGGATATATGGGTGCACATCCCAAGTGTAACTCTTGCCAACGCCATCACTCTGGTCGATGCGGGCCAAAAGTATGTGAAGCTTGTGGAAAGACTGGTCACCTGAAGGATTCCTGTTGGGCTAGTGCTGACCGGGGAGGCCAAGGAGGATTTGGGAATATAAATAATCGTGGTGGTATTGGGAATCGCCCACAAGGAAACAATGGAGGTGATGGGAATCGGGTCAATAATGCAAACCAAGCGGGCGTCATAAATCGTAATCAGAGGAACAATCAAGCTAGAAACGGTGGTGGAAATGGGCAGAGACCCGGATGTTTTAACTGTGGTGACCTTGGGCATTACAAGAGGAATTTCCCGGAATTAAACCAAGCCCGCGGAAGGGTTTTCAACATAGAAGCAAGGGAAGCACGCCAGGATCCCAATGTTGTCACTGGTACGTTCCCTGTAAACCAACGCTATGCATCCGTCTTATTTGATACTGGCGCCGACTTTAGCTTCGTGTCGTTAGAATTTAAGAACATGCTTGGTTTAGCCGCTAGTAAATTAGATATTCCGTACTCGATCGAATTGGCGAATGGGAAGTTAGTAGAAGCTAATGAGGTGATTCGAGGTTGCGTAATCGAATTGGGAGAGCGTGAGTTCGCTCTAGATTTACTACCAGTTCAGTTGGGAAGCTTCGACGTGGTAGTAGGAATGGATTGGTTATCGAGTAACAAGGCCAAGATAGTTTGTCATGAAAAGGTCGTTCGTATCCCGACCGAAGATGGTGAGACCATTGTTGTTCACGGAGAGAAGCGTGAGACGCCGTTGAGGATTATTAGCTTCCTGAAAGCAAGAAAGTGTTTGCAGAAAGGATGTGTTGCTTTTCTGGCACACATTGTAGATAAGAAAGCTGCAGAACCAAAGATCGAAGACATCCCTGTCGTGAGGGAATACCCAGAAGTCTTCCCAGAAGATTTACCTGGCTTGCCGCCTCAAAGGCAAGTGGAGTTCCGCATTGACTTAGTTCCAGGCGCCGCGCCTGTGGCTAAGGCACCTTACAGACTTGCTCCGTCTGAGATGCAGGAACTGTCAACACAACTTCAAGAGTTGTTAGACAAGGGATTCATCCCACCGAGCTTCTCGCCTTGGGGAGCTCCAGTTTTGTTTGTCAAGAAAAAGGACGGTAGTTTCCGTATGTGCATTGACTACAGAGAGTTGAACAAGCTGACGATCAAGAATAGGTATCCTCTGCCAAGGATTGATGACCTGTTCGACCAACTTCAAGGTTCAAGCTTTTACTCGAAGATCGATTTGCGATCTGGTTACCATCAGCTAAGGATACAAGAGGAAAGTATCCCGACGACAGCCTTCAGAACCCGTTATGGGCACTACGAGTTTTTGGTTATGCCGTTTGGTTTGACAAACGCACCTGCAGTGTTCATGGATTTGATGAATCGAGTTTGTAAGCCGTACTTGGATAATTTCGTGATTGTATTCATCGATGATATTTTGATTTACTCAAAGACGAAGGCTGAGCACGAGCAGCATTTAAGAGCCATTCTGGAGCTGCTAAAGAAGGAACAGCTATACGCCAAATTCTCTAAGTGCGAGTTTTGGCTAAGAGAAGTGCAATTCCTTGGGCACGTGGTAAATGGAGATGGAATCCACATGGATCCCACCAAGATCGAGGCGATCAAGGATTGGGAAACGCCAAAGACGCCAACCGAGATTCGGCAATTCTTGGGTTTGGCTGGCTATTACCGAAGGTTCATTGAGAATTTTTCCAAGATCGCTCAACCATTGACGCTCCTCACGCAGAAAGACAAGAAGTGTGATTGGGGAATCAAACAGGATGAAGCGTTTCAGATATTGAAGGATAAGCTTTGCAACACGCCAATCTTAGCCCTACCAGAGGGTACAGATGATTTTGTGGTATACTGCGACGCATCGCGTCAAGGATCGGGTTGTGTGTTGATGCAACGCCAAAAGGTTATTGCCTACGCATCACGCCAGTTGAAGGTACATGAAAAGAACTATACCACACACGATTTAGAGCTTGGCGCAGTGGTTTTTGCTTTAAAGATCTGGAGACACTACCTTTATGGTACGAAGTGCACAATCTTCACAGATCACAAGAGCCTCCAGCACATATTCAACCAGAAGGAGTTGAATATGAGGCAAAGACGATGGGTTGAACTGTTGAATGATTACGACTGCGAGATAAAGTATCATCCAGGGAAGGCGAATGTGGTCGCCGATGCCCTAAGTCGAAAAGAGAGAATCAAGCCCATAAGGGTTAGGGCTTTAGAGATGGTTATTCGAACCGATTTTCCTCTGCGCATTCGTGCCGCGCAGAGAGAAGCTCTCAAGGAGAAAAACCTTGAAGAAGAGTATCTCCGTGGGATGGAGAAGTTATTGATACCAAACAAGGAAGGAACGTTGTGTTTTGAGAAAAGGATTTGGGTTCCTTTGTTTGGAGGTCTAAGGAAGGTTATTTTCGATGAAGCTCACAAGTCGCGGTACTCTATCCACCCTGGAGCGGATAAGATGTACCAGGATCTTAAAGATTATTATTGGTGGCCTAGGATGAAAGGCGATGTGGCTGTTTATGTGAGCAAATGTTTAACTTGCGCTATGGTTAAAGCGGAATACCAGAAGCCTTCAGGACTTCTGCAACAACCAGAGATTCCCAAGTGGAAGTGGGAACAAATCTCCATGGATTTTATTACGAAATTGCCAAGAACGCCGAGAGGCCATGACACTATTTGGGTAATAGTGGATCGATTGACGAAGTCAGCACACTTTTTACCTATCCGAGAAAAGGATAATACAAGCAAATTGGCGGAAATTTACATGAGAGAGATTGTTACACGCCATGGAGTACCTCTCTCGATTATCTCCGATAGAGACGGAAGGTTCGTGTCAAGGATATGGCAATCCTTCCAAGAAGCTTTTGGCTCGAAGTTGAATATGAGCACCTCATTTCACCCGCAGACCGACGGTCAAAGCGAGCGGACGATTCAGACGTTGGAGGACATGCTGAGAGCATGTGTTATGGATTTAGGCGGTAGCTGGGATAAGCATTTGCCTCTGGTTGAGTTTTCATACAACAACAGCTACCACACCAGTATTGGTGCCGCGCCATTCGAAGCTTTATATGGGCGCAAATGCAGATCACCGCTCTGTTGGTCTGACGCCGGTGATAGACAGTTGGTTGGTCCTGATGTAGTCCAGGAAACCACAGATAAGATTGCACAGATACGAGATCGCATCAGTGCGGCTCGTGACCGGCAGAAAGCCTACGCGGATCGAGGCAGGAAACCTCTAGAGTTTGAGGTTGGTGATATGGTTTTGTTGAAGGTATCACCCTGGAAGGGTGTGGCACGCTTTGGGAAACGTGGAAAGTTGAATCCGCGATATATTGGTCCGTTCAGGATTTTGGAAAGAATTGGGACCATAGCATACAGGTTGGACCTACCTGCCGAACTGAATGGTGTTCACGATACATTTCATGTATCCAATCTGAAGAAAAGTCCAACACAAGATACCGTTGTCATTCCTACCGATGAAATTCGTGTTGACGACACGCTCCACTTCATTGAAGAACCCTTTGAGGTCACGGATTGGAAAGTGAACAAGACCCGCCGGAGCAGTGTCAAGCTCGTCAAAGTTCGTTGGAATGCCCGCCATGGTCCTGAATTCACCTGGGAGCGTGAGGACCGAATGAAAGAGAAATACCCCCATCTATTTCCCAAGAACCCTGCGACTAGAAGCAGAACTTAAAATTTCAGGACGAAATTTTTCTAACGGGGGGAGAATGTGACAACCCTCACAAAACCAGGTATCCGTACGATTTAATTAATAATTAATTGCTACTTAATTACTGTGCTTACTTGAAATTACTGATGAACTACTACTTGATTTCTGATACTTGATTATTCCTGCATCATACTTTACATACTGTCACTACATTATTTACATACTGAACTCTAATGACAAACATGATGCACAAAAGCACAGTAGCACTATGAGCGGATAACCTATTGAACATGCTGATAAAGCCAGCATCAGGCAGATACTGCCTCTAAGGCCTGTATGAGCCAGAAATATTTTACTACACCCATAGTGAGTGTAGGGATACAAGGGTTGTAGAACTGCGTCTCTAGGAATAAGTTACGATGACTGGATGTGCCTAAAACATACACTGAGCACAAAACACAGCACTTTAATTAACATCTCAACTTCTGGCTAGCTAATAAAGTGCCAAAACATGAGGAAAATATTCCTGACACTTTGGGGAATAAGTTGTGTCACTAAAAATGGTATTTACGACACTTAAAAGCTTTGTTAAGCGCTTTAACGGATTACTATCCAACCGAACAACCGGACTATACCCGGAACATGAAGATATTGTCATAAACATTATTGATCTTTTCTGAGCCAGTTAGGGTCCCTGAACACCCTAACACCCGCGTTAAAACACAACACGCAACTAACCAAGTTAACTACTTAACTAACTTATTTAACCTAACTAAATACTTAACATTTGGTTGGATTTGAACTAGTACCCCCCCCCATTACAAACCGTCCCCATGTAGGGGGACACACTTGGTACCTTTGTGATTAAAATAATCACACTTGTCTAATATCTATTAGACACTTGATCCATTGGATAATTACCATATGATTTGTCTATAAGTAATAGCCTAAACACATAAGGAT
The DNA here is from genome assembly GCF_002127325.2 of Helianthus annuus. Lineage (NCBI taxonomy): Eukaryota > Viridiplantae > Streptophyta > Magnoliopsida > Asterales > Asteraceae > Helianthus > Helianthus annuus. The sequence continues at coordinate 86,917,695 of NC_035443.2, forward strand.
AATCACTCCACACATCACCACAAACTCTCTCCCTCTCTTGCTCTAAGTCACGGCAGAACACCCCCTTGGCCATCCCACCATTTTTCGAGTTCCATCTTCTCATTCCAAGGTTACACAAACATCAAAGGTCACGTATTAGGAAGGTTGGCGCACCCGGAGCTTGAAGGACCTCTCTATCTAGCTTTTATCCACCTCTTTTGCGCATAGATTCTTCCCTAGCCTCGAGCTAGAGGTATAATGCTTAAAACACTCTATCGAACTATTCTAAAGTGGTTAATATGTGTTGTAACGGTTAAAATTCGGAAACTTGCAATTTGAAGCACAAAAGTCTACTAAAAACATGAATAATGTTGGTTAAAAGCTCATAAGTTGTGTAAATGTTGTAGTATTGATTTTGTGTGATTATCTAGACCCGATCTATGTTGTGGTAGCTCGGATCATCATTTAACCCGGTTTGGTTAAGGTCATGGATCTTGACATAAGCTTGTTTTGAATGAAACAAGGGTTAAAGGGTGAAACTCTACCACACGCGAACGCCTCTACGATAACTATATGAGTTACACCGGTAATTACTATTACCACACGAATGATAAAACGTAACTTACGCATTATACGGAAATATTCATGAACGCGTATTTTTGTGACAACTCGAATTTCCAAGATTCGATTTCATATGTATTACACGATCATGTATTGACTAGTTGTTTATTTGCACATTTGGTTGCCATGAAATTTTATACGTTTTGATTGTTTGACTGTACATAGTTGTTTGTTTGTTACGTTGCGAAACTTGTAAATGTGTAAACTAGTTAGTGTGAAACACATTACATCACACAAACAACCTTCGAAGGATGTCCACGTAACATGGCTCAAGGATCGAAGGATCACGAAACATATCCTTCGATCCGAAAGATCAAGCTTTCGGCTTGAAGGGTCTCGAAACATATCCTTCGGGCCAAGAAGAGATCCTTCGACATCTTTCGGCCCAGTCTTCTAATGGGCTCGGCCCACTCCTGTAATATGTTTATATACGGTGAATGGCATGCAAAGTCGGAGTTTTTCTAAAAACCCTAGAACACCTTTACTTGTGACGGCAACCACAAATTTACGGAGACTATTTGCTGATCAATTCTTTTGCTTTCTATCCCGGTTAGTGTCTAAAGTATATGATTTCATGATTTATCAATCACATGTCAATATGTTGTTTGTATGTTAACCGGTTATGTATAATGATTGTATATAGATGTTAATTGGATTTGTATGCTAATCGGATCTGTTGTGAACTATGTTTAATGATACTGTTTGGTGAATCGGATGTGATTTTGGATCGGATGTGATTTTATGCAATCCGAAATTGTTATCGTTCATGAAATCGGAACACACATGATTGAGTATTATTATTGTTCATACGGTTAAATTTAGGGTTCATAAGGTTTTAATATATGAAACTGATTGTTTGATCGATTTTAGGTAACCGATTACTTGAAAGTTGTGTTAATTGATAATCGGATAAACTTGGAAAACTTGAATAAAATGTAACTGTTATTTATCGAAGGATAACCAATATGCCAAAAGATACTTGTTATCCGAAACATGTTTGCTGTAACCGAAAGATGCCTATCCTTCGAACCATAGTAACTGTGACCGAAAGATAGTTTGGACCGAACCATAACTTTGACCGAAAGATAGTTTGGACCGAAAGATAGCCTTGACCGAAAGATGACATTGGTCCGAAACATAACATTCGGTCCGAAGGATAATTGTGATAACTGTTGTCGAAAGATAATAGTTGGATTCGAAAGATACTAGGGATTTATGAACCTACTTTGAAAGATGGAATTATATGCTTGATTTATTTGGCATGCCATGCTTGATGAACGTTAACATTTGTATACGTGCAATAATACGTGTTGTGCCGATATGCAAACTGACTGCTATGTGAACATTAAATTGCATGCGTATCATTGCGAACATGAACTGATTTGTCATACGTGCATACAATAGGACGTGATTAAATTCTTGTGAGTGCATAACCTAGCATACCGAGCAAACCAAGGTGAGTTCACACTCTTACCAAGGCATGGGATTCCCGGGGTGTTGGGAATGGGATTGAAAGGTTGATTAGATACACTATTGACACTATGACTAGACTACCACATTACTATCCTCGGATGTGAAGGATACTTATACTGATCACTATCCTCGGATGTGAAGGATACCTATACTGATCACTATCCTCGGTTGTGAAGGATACCTATAGTTACGAGTAGTCTAGTGGTTATACAACGTGGAACACCACCACCAATAACGTGGAACACCACCACCAATAACGTGGAACACCACCACCAATAACGTGGAACACCACCACCAATAGAACATACAAACGGCTCAGTAGAGCCACCTGTTACAAACGAACTTACTATTACGCATTTACTTTCTGTGAACTCGCTCAACTAGTTTGTTGATCATTCTGTTACATGCCTTGCAGATCGTTAGGTACTGGGAGCTTGCACTGGAGAAGCGGGTCGTTGTGGACAAGGATCGTGGCTTTTCTGTTGAACTATTATGACACTTAAAATTGTTAACTACTACTGGATTATTCACTATGCTTCCGCTACATTTTGAAACTATGGTTTTGTTTGAACACCTTTCGTGTTGAATGGATGGTTTACTTTTATTTTACTTGATATAAATTGCATGTTCAATATGATTGGTGGCTTGATCCTGGTCAGTCACGCTCCCAAGCGGTGATACTCCGCAGGTGGATTTTGGGGGTGTGACAGATTGGTATCAGAGCCATTGGTTATAGAGAACTTGGTTTTAATATGGAAAAACGTTTTTATTAAAACCAGACTATAACCAGAACAGTGCTCTCAACGATCCACAACGACGCTTCGCTCCACGTGCAAGACTCAACTTCCTAGGTAATAAGGTTTATGTTTATTGCCTACATGCTAGAATTTGTATAGAACTTTGCTCGTAGTATGCTTACATTACCTTGCTCACAACTTGTTATTGCATGAGAATACTTATGTGCTTACACTCTTCTGTCATCGCACTATTCGCGAACCTTTCTCACTTATGTTGCCTTTGATGTGAAGATCAATGGCCGCACGAATTACCATGACTCAAGCCCAGCTAGAGGCTCTCGTTGCTGCGGCAGTTGCAGCCGCCCAAGCAGGTAGTATACCCTGCAGTATAGACACTAGGATCTTTAGATCCTACATTAATTCTCGTACTTAACTTTGCCCTATTCGTACACAATAGGTCAACCCGCTCAGCAACAACCTGGGTGCACATTCAAGAATTTCATGGACTGTCGTCCTAGCTCGTTCAGTGGCACGGAGGGGGCAGTTGGACTCCTCCACTGGTTTGAAAAGCTCGAGTCGGTTTTCGAAATGTGTGAATGCCCTGAGGCTCGCAGGGTGAAGTTCGCCACTGGCACACTTGAAGGGATTGCGCTCACTTGGTGGAACGCACAAGTGCAGATCTTAGGGTTGGCAGCTGCTAACGCCACACCCTGGAATGATTTCAAAGAACTGATCAAGAGGGAATACTGCACTAGAGAAGACATTCACAAGTTGGAGGACGAGTTGTATAACTTGAAAATGGTTGGTTCGGAAATCGAAGCTTACACTAAGAGATCAAATGAGTTGGCTGTGTTATGTCCAACTATGGTGGACCCTCCATACAAGCGTATTGAGTTGTATCTCAAGGGTTTGGTACCAGAAATACAGAGCCACGTTACCTCGGCTAACCTCAAAAACATCCAGGAAATCCAGCGTCTCGCTCATCGCATCACCGATCAGGCAGTGGATCAGAACAAACTGCCAAAGCGTATCAGTGCTACTGCTACCGCTACTGCTTCTACTACACTTGCTACACCCAGTGAAAGTAAGAGAAAATGGGATGGGGATTCTAGCAAGGGGTCAGCTTCAGTACAGTCACAAGCTCAGCAGCGAAAGACAGACAGTTACCAGAGTCCAAGTCAGCACTCCTCAGGCAGCCACAGACAGGGAGGGTATCGAGGAAACCTTCCAAAGTGTAACACCTGCAGCAAACATCACAGTGGCCAGTGTAATAAGGTTCGTTGTCAAAGATGCCTCAAGATGGGTCATGAGGCCAAAGATTGTAGAAGCGCTCGACCTGCAAACCAGAATCAGCAGCAACCTCAAGCACAGCAGAATCAGCAGCAGGGTAACAAAGGGTGCTATAATTGCGGTGCAGAGGGTCACTTCAAAAGGCATTGCCCTCAGTTGAACAGGAACCAGAACAACAACAATCACAACAACAATCAGGGCAACGGGAACAATAACAACAACAACGGGGGAAACAACAACAACAACGGCAATGAAGCTCGTGGTCGTGCTTTTGTGTTGGGTCGAGGAGATGCAGTGAATGATCCCAATGTGGTTATGGGTAAGTTTCTTCTCGACGATATTTATGTTACTGTCTTATTTGATTCGGGTGCTGATACAAGCTATATGTCATCGAAAATGAGTAAATTATTAAAACGTACACCAACACCTCTAGACACCAAACACGTCGTAGAACTAGCCAATGGTAAAAGTGTAGAAGCCGCACAGATAGTCAAGGGTTGTAGTATTGTTCTAGCGGGTCAGACTTTCTCGATTGATCTCATACCCATAGTTTTGGGTAGTTTCGACGTCGTCATCGGTATGGATTGGTTGTCCCAACATCACGCGGAGATCTTATGCAAAGAAAAAGTTATTCGTATTCCTCGCTCCAGTCAGGAACCTCTCGAAGTACAAGGTGACAAGAGTGGTGCTGTGGTTGGCATCATCTCATTCTTAAAGGCGCAGAAATGTTTACGAAAGGGACATACTGCCATTCTGGCACTTGTCACTGACGCATCAGCAAAGGAAAAGAAGCTGGAGGATATACCAGTTGTGCGTGATTTTCCTCAAGTGTTTCCTGAAGATTTACCTGGTTTACCTCCTCATCGTCAAGTCGAGTTTCAGATTGAGTTAGCTCCTGGGGCAGCACCAATAGCCCGCGCACCGTATCGTTTGGCTCCAACCGAACTGGAAGAACTGTCGAAGCAGTTACAAGAGCTCTTGGAAAAGGGCTTTATTCGTCCAAGCTCTTCGCCTTGGGGAGCTCCAGTGTTATTTGTGAAAAAGAAGGATGGCACTTTCAGAATGTGCATCGATTATCGTGAGCTGAACAAGGTCACAGTGAAGAACCGTTATCCTCTTCCGCGCATAGATGACCTATTCGACCAGTTGCAAGGGTCGTGTTACTATTCCAAGATTGATTTAAGGTCAGGGTATCATCAGCTGAGAGTCCGGGATGAGGACGTCTCCAAAACCGCTTTCAGAACTCGCTACGGTCATTACGAGTTTCTTGTCATGCCATTCGGGCTTACGAACGCGCCTGCAGTCTTCATGGATCTTATGAACAGGGTGTGCAAACCCTATCTCGACAAGTTCGTCATTGTTTTCATCGACGACATTTTGATTTACTCCAAGAGTCAGGAGGAGCACGAGCAGCACTTACGTCTTATCTTGGAACTTCTTCGAAAAGAGCAATTGTACGCAAAGTTTTCCAAATGCGACTTCTGGCTTCGTGAAGTCCACTTCTTAGGCCATGTGGTGAACAAGGATGGGATTCATGTCGATCCATCCAAGGTTGATTCGATCAGAAACTGGCCAGCACCGCGTACACCGACAGAAATACGCCAATTCTTGGGTTTGGCGGGTTACTACAGGCGATTTATTAAAGACTTCTCCAAGATCGCGCAACCACTTACTATGCTAACACAGAAAGGTGTCGTTTACAGATGGGGTAATACGCAAGAGACAGCTTTTCAGTACTTAAAGGATAGGCTTTGCAGCGCACCTATCCTCTCATTGCCAGAGGGCACGGATGACTTCGTGGTTTATTGTGACGCATCGATACAGGGGCTTGGTTGCGTATTGATGCAGCGGGATAAAGTTATTGCATACACCTCTCGGCAACTCAAGGTTCATGAACGGAACTATACGACGCACGATTTGGAGCTGGGAGCTGTTGTTTTCGCGCTTAAGATATGGCGACACTACCTGTACGGTACCAGGTGCACGATTTACACCGATCACAGGAGTCTCGAGCATATTCTTAAGCAAAAGGATTTGAATATGCGTCAACGAAGATGGGTTGAACTTCTAAACGACTATGAATGCGCCATCAAGTATCATCCAGGCAAGGCCAATGTTGTGGCTGATGCCCTCAGTCGGAAAGACACTCTACCGAAGCGCGTGCGAGCGCTACAGCTTACTATTCAGTCCAGTCTTCCTGCACAGATACGAGCTGCTCAGTTAGAAGCACTGAAACCCGAAAACGTCAAAGCTGAAGCCTTACGCGGCTCAAGGCAACGCATGGAACAAAAGGAAGACGGCGCCTACTATGTAACGGGACGTATTTGGGTCCCACTTTATGGCGGTTTACGCGAACTTGTAATGGATGAAGCTCACAAGTCTCGCTACTCGGTACATCCAGGGTCGGATAAAATGTACCACGACATCAGCACTACTTATTGGTGGCCTAGTATGAAGGCTCACATCGCTACGTACGTTGGAAAATGCTTAACCTGTGCGAGAGTCAAGGTTGAATATCAGAAACCCTCTGGTCTACTTCAGCAGCCTAAGATACCGCAATGGAAATGGGAAGAAATTTCCATGGATTTTGTTACGGGCTTACCTAGATCCCAGTGTGGGAATGACACTATTTGGGTGATCGTTGATCGACTCACAAAGTCTGCTCACTTCTTGGCTATCAAAGAAACGGATAAGTTTTCTACCCTAGCAGACATCTACTTGAAAGAAGTTGTTTCGAGGCACGGAGTGCCCACCTCTATTATTTCGGATCGCGATGCACGATTCACGTCAGAGCTTTGGCAAGCGATGCACAAATCCTTCGGCTCACGATTAGACATGAGCACAGCATATCATCCTCAGACGGATGGGCAGTCTGAGCGAACTATCCAAACTCTTGAAGACATGCTTCGAGCGTGTGTCATCGATTTCGGCAACGGCTGGGAAAAGCACCTCCCTTTAGTGGAGTTTTCATACAATAACAGCTATCATACCAGCGTTCAAGCCGCTCCATTCGAGGCATTGTACGGACGTAAATGCCGGTCACCTCTCTGTTGGGCAGAGGTGGGGGATAGTCAAATTACGGGTCCAGAGATTGTAGTGGACGCCACAGAAAAGATTGCACAGATACGACAACGCATGGCGGCAGCACGCGACCGTCAGAAAGCCTACGCGGACAAGCGTAGAAAGCCATTGGAATTTGAGGTCGGGGACCGGGTTTTATTGAAAGTTTCACCCTGGAAGGGTGTGGTTCGATTTGGTAAAAGAGGCAAACTGAATCCGCGGTACGTCGGACCATTCGAAATCTTAGAAAAGATTGGCAAAGTAGCCTACAGATTAAAACTACCAGCTGAACTCGGTGCAGTTCACAATGTATTTCACGTGTCGAATCTGAAGAAATGCCTATCAGATGAGACCCTTATAGTTCCTTTTAAGGAACTCACTATCGACGAGCGGTTGCAGTTCGTCGAGGAACCAGTTGAAATCACGGACCGGGATGTTAAGGTCCTCAAACACAAGAGAATCCCTCTTGTTCGAGTTCGTTGGAACTCCCAGCGTGGCCCAGAGTATACCTGGGAACGCGAAGATCAGATGAAAGAAAAGTACCCCCAGCTATTCGAAACCAATGCATCCACTTCTGAGGCTGAAGCTACTACTACTGAATTTCGGGACGAAATTCCAAATCAACGGGGGGATGATGTGACACCCCAGGAAAACCAGTGAACGATGTAACTTACCTAGCTTCCTCAGTGAGTGCGTACCAAATTTCGGGACGAAATTTCTTTCAAGTTGGGGATAATGTGACAACTCGAATTTCCAAGATTCGATTTCATATGTATTACACGATCATGTATTGACTAGTTGTTTATTTGCACATTTGGTTGCCATGAAATTTTATACGTTTTGATTGTTTGACTGTACATAGTTGTTTGTTTGTTATGTTGCGAAACTTGTAAATGTGTAAACTAGTTAGTGTGAAACACATTACATCACACAAACAACCTTCGAAGGATGTCCACGTAACATGGCTCAAGGATCGAAGGATCACGAAACATATCCTTCGATCCGAAAGATCAAGCTTTCGGCTTGAAGGGTCTCGAAACATATCCTTCGGGCCAAGAAGAGATCCTTCGACATCTTTCGGCCCAGTCTTCTAATGGGCTCGGCCCACTCCTGTAATATGTTTATATACGGTGAATGGCATGCAAAGTCGGAGTTTTTCTAAAAACCCTAGAACACCTTTACTTGTGACGGCAACCACAAATTTACGGAGACTATTTGCTGATCAATTCTTTTGCTTTCTATCCCGGTTAGTGTCTAAAGTATATGATTTCATGATTTATCAATCACATGTCAATATGTTGTTTGTATGTTAACCGGTTATGTATAATGATTGTATATAGATGTTAATCGGATTTGTATGCTAATCGGATCTGTTGTGAACTATGTTTAATGATACTGTTTGGTGAATCGGATGTGATTTTGGATCGGATGTGATTTTATGCAATCCGAAATTGTTATCGTTCATGAAATCGGAACACACATGATTGAGTATTATTATTGTTCATACGGTTAAATTTAGGGTTCATAAGGTTTTAATATATGAAACTGATTGTTTGATCGATTTTAGGTAACCGATTACTTGAAAGTTGTGTTAATTGATAATCGGATAAACTTGGAAAACTTGAATAAAATGTAACTGTTATTTATCGAAGGATAACCAATATGCCGAAAGATACTTGTTATCCGAAACATGTTTGCTGTGAACCGAAAGATGCCTATCCTTCGAACCATAGTAACTGTGACCGAAAGATAGTTTGGACCGAACCATAACTTTGACCGAAAGATAGTTTGGACCGAAAGATAGCCTTGACCGAAAGATGACATTGGTCCAAAACATAACATTCGGTCCGAAGGATAATTGTGATAATTGTTGTCGAAAGATAATAGTTGGATTCGAAAGATACTAGGGATTTATGAACCTACTTTGAAAGATGGAATTATATGCTTGATTTATTTGGCATGCCATGCTTGATGAACGTTAACATTTGTATACGTGCAATAATACGTGTTGTGCCGATATGCAAACTGACTGCTATGTGAACATTAAATTGCATGCGTATCATTGCGAACATGAACTGATTTGTCATACGTGCATACAATAGGACGTGATTAAATTCTTGTGAGTGCATAACCTAGCATACCGAGCAAACCAAGGTGAGTTCACACTCTTACCAAGGCATGGGATTCCCGGGGTGTTGGGAATGGGATTGAAAGGTTGATTAGATACACTATTGACACTATGACTAGACTACCACATTACTATCCTCGGATGTGAAGGATACTTATACTGATCACTATCCTCGGATGTGAAGGATACCTATACTGATCACTATCCTCGGTTGTGAAGGATACCTATAGTTACGAGTAGTCTAGTGGTTATACAACGTGGAACACCACCACCAATAACGTGGAACACCACCACCAATAACGTGGAACACCACCACCAATAACGTGGAACACCACCACCAATAGAACATACAAACGGCTCAGTAGAGCCACCTGTTACAAACGAACTTACTATTACGCATTTACTTTCTGTGAACTCGCTCAACTAGTTTGTTGATCATTCTGTTACATGCCTTGCAGATCGTTAGGTACTGGGAGCTTGCACTGGAGAAGCGGGTCGTTGTGGACAAGGATCGTGGCTTTTCTGTTGAACTATTATGACACTTAAAATTGTTAACTACTACTGGATTATTCACTATGCTTCCGCTACATTTTGAAACTATGGTTTTGTTTGAACACCTTTCGTGTTGAATGGATGGTTTACTTTTATTTTACTTGATATAAATTGCATGTTCAATATGATTGGTGGCTTGATCCTGGTCAGTCACGCTCCCAAGCGGTGATACTCCGCAGGTGGATTTTGGGGGTGTGACAATTTTATCGACGTATTATTTTTGGGGAAAATTATGTGAAATGGAAATATAATATTTTTGAGAAAAATATTTATATTTTGGAATTAGAAGTAAAAATATATTAAGTGAGACTTAATGATATAATTCGAACGCACATGTATTAAATCCCCCATCCTTGGGAAGGAGATTAACTACCAAGTATATACGAAAAGTAAACACGGAATAGTTGTCTAACTATTTCCCAAAAACTTAAACTATAAAGCTAAGGCACGGCCGTCCGTCTAATAGATTTAGCACATGTAGGTCGTTGCACAGCTGCCCGATTTGGAGTACTTGGTAGAGACGCACCGACTGTGAGTTCATGTCCCCCTTTTCTCTTAACTGTTTTCAGTTTTCTAAACTGCGGGGGTGAAATACATGTTACTATGATTACGAGTACTTATTACATGGTATGGTTAGCATAAGGAGGGTTACTACTTAGATCATGTGAGTGGGTAGGCGGGAACTGGAGGCCATTAATCCTCATTGTAGGACCGAGGGACGTAAGCGGTAGATCTATCTGGGTGTAGCGAGCCCAACCCCAGGTCCAGCATAACGGACCTCGGGGTGACTTTGTGCCCCGACGCAAAATCGCAAAGGTTGAGTCTTCCTACTTGCACTTCACACGTATCAATGGCCTTGCAAACCATTGGTGATCTCTTTTTCCTTATTTGCTACATACCAGGGTTTTTATACATACAAAGGTTTTATTTACTCACTTTCGCATGAACTCGCTCAACATTATTGTTGATTTTTCAACTTACATGTATTTCAGGGAATTAAAGATCTGGCACGGTATGGCACGTTTTCCCGCTGCACTAGTTTCCAAGGTCATCCGGGGTTTAGGGAATGTGACTCTTTCCTGGACAAGTCACAGTCTTTAAACCATATTTATGTTTTGTTTGTTTGTTGAACAATGTTATGGTTGTTAGGGTATTTTCCCGTTAAGACAATGGTACTGTATTTGGTTTTTAAAATTTAATGGATGATCTTGCATGTTTTTAATTCATATAGCTTTGTTATGATTAAGCTATGGTATTAAGAAGTCACACCAAATTAACCACGCTTCCGCAAAGCCAGGGTGTGACATAGCAACTGCCGAGCTGGCAGAAATTATTGCGCAGCAGATGGCTGCTCAATTCCCAAATCTCTTTGCTCAATGGAACCAAGCCAACAACAACAACAATGGTACATGCAATTTCAAGAACTTTAACTCGGCTAAACCACTCAAGTTTAGTGGTTCTGAGGGAGCAACTGGGCTTCTTCAATGGTTCGAGAGCATCGAGAATACTTTTCGCCACGTGCAGTGTCCGGATAATTGCAAGGTCGAGTTTTCTTCGAGCGTGTTTCAGAAGAGGGCTCTTACATGGTGGAATGGGGTAATGAGAGACCGTGGTGCAGACGTTGCTCTAGCACAAACGTGGGCTGAACTCAGAGCTCTTATGATGAAGGAGTTTTGTCCTCGTCATGAGCAACGAGCGTTGGAGAAAGAGTTTGATGATTTGAAGCAAGATAGTGGCGAGCACAGGGCATATACTGATAGGTTTGAGGAGTTGAGTCTACTTTGCCCGACTATGGTTGCCCCACTCGACAAGGCTATCGAAAGGTACATCGACGGCCTACCTGACTCAGTACAAGACATCATTACTGGTAGTAACCCTACCACACTCCGTCAGGCAATCGAGTTATCAGCGACACTGACTGAGTCGCAGATTCGAAAGAATAAATTACACAAGAAGGGTGACAAGGGCAAGAAACAGTCGTCTGACAAGGAAGATAGCAAGAAAGGTCAAAACAAGAAAGGAAAGGATTCTGGTTCATCAAAAAGGGCAAGGAAGCGTAAGGCTTCCCAAAACTATGCTGTCACTGCCCAAGCTAACCAGGCAGCTCCCAACCAACCCGCACAGCCTCCAGCAAAGAAGCCCTATTCAGGAAGTGCACCTTTATGCAATAGATGCAACAGTCATCATCAGCCGCAACATCAGTGCCGTTTCTGTACTAACTGTGGGAAGTCAGGTCATCTTGCCGATGTTTGTCGGTTTGCTCAAAATCGCGCAGTTCAGAACCCTGCTCAGCAAGTTGCTCAGCCTCCTGCTCAGCAACAGGGTCAAGCTGCACGACCAAACTACCCACCAGGTGCTTGTTATAACTGTGGGGATCTGACCCATTACAGAAACCGGTGCCCAAGACTAGCCAACCAGAACCAGAATGCAAACCAGAATCAGACTCAGGCTCGAGGGCGAGTCTTCAACATGAATGCTCAAGAAGCACAAGCAGACAATGAAGTGGTGAACGGTACGTTCTTTATTAATAATCAGCCTGCATCTGTTCTTTTTGATTCGGGTGCCGACAAGAGTTTTGTGTCATTGACTTTTGAGCCAATGCTTCGCGTGTCTAGAACGAAACTAGGTAAACCTTTGACAGTAGAGGTTGCCAGTGGTGAACCCATTGTTCTTAATTCTGTTCTACGCAACTGCCAGTTGAACCTTAACGACCATATTTTTCCTATTCACCTCACGCCAATGCAACTTGGAAGCTTCGACGTTATTGTGGGTATGGATTGGTTATCTAAGCATCGCGCAGAGATAGTTTGTTCTGAGAAGATTGTTCGTGTGCCGCTGTCGACAGGCGAGGTCCTATAGGTTCGTGGTGAGAAGCCTGCCGGTGGTCTCAAACTCATGTCTTGTTTTAAAGCACGGAAGTATCTACGGAAGAAATATGTGGCTTTCTTAGCACATGTTACAGCAGATAAAGGCAAGGGTAAGTCTATTTTAGATATTTCTGTCGTTCGGGATTATTCTGAAGTTTTCCCTGAAGAGTTACCTGGTCTACCTCTAGCACGCCAAGTCGAGTTCCGTATTGATCTCGTACCTGGTGCAAATCCCATTGCCAGAGCTCCATACCGTCTTGCACCGTCTGAAATACAAGAGTTGTCTAAACAGCTGCAGGAACTTTCTGACAAAGGTTTCATCCGTCCTAGCTTTTCACCTTGGGGTGCTCCCGTTCTTTTTGTCAAGAAAAAGGATGGATCCTTTAGGATGTGTATCGATTATCGTGAGCTTAACAAGCTTACCATCAAGAATCGATATCCCCTACCTCGCATTGATGATCTCTTTGATCAATTGCAAGGCGCTTCTTATTTTTCAAAGATTGATCTGCAATCTGGATATCATCAACTCTGTGTGCATGAAGAAGATATTCCAAGGACAGCATTCCGCACTCGTTATGGGCATTATGAGTTCACAGTCATGCCATTCGGTTTGACTAATGCTCCTGCTGTTTTCATGGACTTGATGAATAGGGTCTACAAGCCTTATTTAGATAAGTTCATCATCTTTTCATTGATGACATCTTGATATATTCTAAGACGCGAGCTGATCATGAGCAACATCTTCATCTTACTTTGGAACTCCTAAAGAAAGAGCAACTTTTCGCCAAATTCTCCAAGTGTGAATTCTGGCTTAAAGAAATTCAATTTTTAGGGCATATTGTCAACGAACAAGGTATTCATGTAGATCCCTCCAAGATCAGTGCGATTAAGGATTGGGATACGCCTACTACCCTACTGAGGTTCGTTCTTTTCTTGGTCTAGCGGGTTATTACCGCCGCTTCATTGAGAACTTCTCGAAGTTGCAGTGCCTCTAACTGCTCTAACTCAGAAGAACAAGCCATTTGAATGGGGAGTCAAACAAGAGGAAGCGTTTTTGACTTTGAAACAAAAGCTTTGCGACGCGCCTATCCTAACTTTGCCCGAGGGCAATGATGATTTCGTCGTTTATTGCGACACATCTAAATTGGGTCTTGGTTGCGTCCTGATGCAAAGAAACAAAGTCATAGCATACGCATCAAGGCAGTTGAAGATATATGAGAAAAACTACACCACTCATGATCTTGAGTTGGGTGCAGTTGTCTTCGCTCTCAAAATCTGGAGACACTATTTGTACGGTACAAAATGTGTGGTTTTCACTGACCACAAAAGTCTTCAACACATCTTCAATCAGAAAGAACTCAACATGAGACAGCGACGCTGGGTGGAACTTCTAAACGACTACGACTGCGAGATTCGCTACCATCCAGGTAAGGCGAATGTCGTAGCCGATGCTTTGAGTCGCAAGGAACGTACTAAGCTTCATTGTGTTCGTGTCCAATCTGTTATTCAAGCTCAAACCGATGTCCAAGCCCGTATTTCTCAGGCTCAGCAAGCTTGTGTTTCACAAGGTTTGATGGATAAGGAATTTCCTTATCACATAACTCATGCTCTTGAACTGAAAGACAATGGATCGTAGTACTTCATGGACAGTTTGTGGGTCCCAAGCCAAGATGATCTTCGTACCCTGCTTATGGATGAAGCCCATAAGTGATGTGTGTAAAATGCAACATATAAATCACATCAATTAAGGCATAAAACTAACCCTTTTTAAGTACTAATGTTGGAAAAAGAGTGTTTTTGTCTTTCTTTTGTATTTTCAGGATGAAATGAGCTCAAAATCACAAAAGAAGCAAAAAGACAACTAATTCTAGCATAAATACAAGAAAAGGAATAAAAGTAGACTGCTCGGACCCTCAACGGCACCCCCCAAGGCAAAGAAGAGAAAACAGAAGACTGAACACGCCCCGTGTCCAGCTAACACGGGGCCGTGCCCAAGAAGCAGCAGAAAAGACAAACTAGTAGAAGCTTCCATTGCCCACCACGGGGCCGTGTCCAGCGGGCACGGGGGCGTGGTGAAAGTACAGGAGGCGCATTAATTGTAATTGCGAATTACAATTAATGAAGAGAGAGAGTGTCAGACGGGCACGGGGGCGTGTCCAGCGGACACGGGGCCGTGCCCAGCCTTCTGTTCAGCCTATAAATAGGGGTGCTTGGTTTCATTCCATCTCATCCCTTGGCACACCACCTCTCTCACACTTCATCCACCACCCACCACCACCATAACACCATCATCCACCACCATCATCCATTGTCCATCATAGAGTGTGTGAGTCGTCTCGGGATCCAAGACTGATTGTAAGAGTTCTTGACAATCAAGGCCATGTTTGCCTAAGTCTCTTACATCACTTGGTGAAGACAAGTGTTTAGTATAATACTTTTTATTTTTAATCTTTTGCACTTTTTATTTGGTTTTGTATTAATGACTTTAATAACTAGTTACTTATGTTGAAGGTGATCTTTCCTTATCGTTTGTCCGTGGTGTCTTGGCGTTATTTTACTGTCTATATAAAATAAAAGATTTTCACCATTCATATCTCCACGGTCTATATGGAGGTATGTTGGCTACCTGGTCGGGGGTTAAGGGAACGGTTTGGTAAGGGTCTTGCCCTTGTTCAGCGTTTAGAGGTCCTGCTTGGGACCTGCGTCAAATTTAGTAGGATCTCCTTCAATGCCCATAGGTATTGGATGGCGGGGATCCAAACTCTTTGACCCCCTCATAAGTTAACTACTATTAATACTATAACCCGGCTATTTAGGACTGTATCCCTGCTGACTCAGACTACTTAGCCGAGGGTAACGTCACCGCCGAAAGCGGGGCCTACCACAATTTGCATTAATAACTTAATTCATTGTCTTTCAATAATCCGACCCTTTAGGATTGTATCCTTGCTGACTCAAACTACTGGGTTGAGGGTAACGTCGCCTTCAAAAGAGGGGCCTACTACAATAGCTAAGATAATCTCTTAAACAAGTGCAAAAGTGCGAAAATAATCAAAGGTTATACTAACACACGTGTCGGATCCAAGTGATTCATCTTGTCTATCTGTATTTATTTTATTTTATTTTTCAGCATTTAGTTAGTTTTTATTTTTCTTAGTTTAAAATATTTTTTTTCTCACTTTTTGATTTGATTAGACGTTGAGGATAAACCGGTATTAAAAGCTCTTGTGTCCTTGGACGACCTCGGTATCTAACCAACACTATACTACGTCCACGATGGGTGCACTTACCCATATGTGTGTTTAGTGTTAGTAAATATCGTGTTTTATAAATTTAAAACTTGGCTAAAAGTGTAAAAAGGGCTTAAATATACATCTAAAATATAACACACTTCACGCACATCAATAAGTCTCGTTATTCTATTCATCCTGGCTCAGATAAAATGTATAAGGATCTTCGTATTCAGTATTGGTGGCCTGGTATGAAGAAAGACATTGCCTTATATGTATCAAAATGCCTTACTTGTCTTAAGGTTAAGGCTGAACATCAGCGTCCTTCCGGGTTATTGGAGCAACCGGAGATCCCAGTTTGGAAATGGGAAAACATTACTATGGATCTCATTACCAAACTCCCGCGCACAAAGAAAGGTCACGATGCCATCTGGGTAGTCGTTGATCGTCTTACAAAGTCAGCGCATTTCTTGCCAATCCATGAGGATTTTTCAGCTGACAAACTTGCTCAAATCTACGTGGATGAAATTGTAGCTCGACATGGTGTTCCTTTGAACATCATTTCTGACAGAGATGCTCGTTTCACTTCTCATTTTTGGAGAACCATGCAATCTGCTAGGGGGTCCCAACTCAATCTGAGCACAGCTTATCATCCACAAACGGATGGCCAATCTGAAAGAACAATCCAGACACTGGAGGATATGCTTAGAGCTTGTGTGATCGATTTTGGTGGTAGTTGGGATTCACATCTTCCATTGATTGAATTCTCCTACAACAACAGTTATCACTCCAGCATCAACATGGCTCCTTTCGAGGCTCTCTATGGTCAAAAATGTCGTTCACCAGTCTGCTGGAATGAGATCGGCGAGGCTCAACTTACTTGGACCTGCCCTCATTTTAGAGACAACAGATAAGGTTAAGAAAGTTCGTGATAACCTTCAGACAGCTAGAAGCCGTCAAAAGAGTTACGCGAACCTGAAACGCAAGCCCTTGGATTTTCAAGTCGGTGATCGTGTATTACTTAAGGTCTCACCTTGGAAAGGTGTGATCAGATTTGGAAAGAAAGGAAAACTTGCACCTAGATACGTTGGACCATTCAAGATCGTCGAAAGAATCGGTAAGGTAGCCTACAGACTTGAGTTACCTCCTGAACTTGGAAATGTTCATCCAACCTTTCACGTGTCCAATCTCAAGAGGTGTTTTAGCTGATGAAAACCTCCACATACCGCTTGACGAAATTCGTGTTGATAAAACACTGAAATTTTTCGAGAAACCGGTAGAAATCATGGAACGTGAAGTCAAGTGGCTTAAACGCAAGCGCATTCCTTTGGTCAAGGTTCGTTGGGAATCAAAACGTGGACCCGAGTTTACTTGGGAACGTGAAGATCAAATGAAGGCGAAATATCCGCATCTTTTTCCGCGAGTTTCCTCTAAATAAATTTCGGGACGAAATTTCCACAAGTAGGGGAGACTGTAACATTTGTGCTTGTAATCATTGTGAACAGTTCTATTATCAATAAAACAATGTTATTTGATCCCAATGTTTGATTGGTTGTGTTTTACATTTTTCATGTTTTGACTTTTGTTTGATTTTAAACTCTACATCGCTTTCTGGAGAATTATACGCAAACTGGTGTGTAAACGTACTCAGTTTAATGCGACAAATACTCCGGAACATCAACATATACTCAACATACCTTAAATAACCTTTACATAACTTAGAAATAAGTTTTGAAGGCTTTGGTATGGCAAAAACAAGTTAATTCGCTTACAGGGACTAAACTTGACAAACAGCGAAAGTATGCCAATTTGAAGTGTAACAAACATTCCGGAACATGTCCATAAGTTAAACATACCATAAATATCCTTTACATAGCTTAGAAATAGGCTTTGAGGGGTTTGGTATGCTAAAACAAACTTTTGGATCATTCAGGGGCTAAAAGTGTCAAAAAGTGCACAAGTTTGCACTATCGCGCATAACTTACATTCTGAATACATCCGGACATCCAAAAATTTATGTAAGCATCCTAATATTATGCCTTAGTGTTTGGCATGAGAAAAATCCATTCGTCGCGTCATTTGGATCGTCTTTCGCGCTTATGCGCATTCCGTCGTAATTAACCGAACATCGCGATCGTACGGCCAAACGAACCAACATCCGACATATTTTCGAGCATGTTTCATGTCCACAATGTTTAGGCATCATTTTAGGGCCTTTAAGTTGGCTTTACGGGCCTTAGAAGTGTCGGAAATGGCTTAAACATGCAACAGGGACCAAAATTGCCAATTCTGAAAGTTGGTGCAGATCAGACACAGCCAGACGGCCCGCCTGGGTTTTGTCTGATCCTGATGCGGGCCACATGGCCCCTTCAGTAGCAGAAACTTTGTTTTCTTGCTAAGATTGGCCTTTCAAACATCCCAAAGGGCAATGCCCTTTCACAATCTGTGGAGTTAGGGTCACATTAAGCCACCACAACATCTTGACAAGTGTACGGCTTGGATCGTGGCACGATATTCAAGAAACGATCCTAACGGCTTTACTTTTCCTATAAATACCCCCCCCCCTTTTGGCTAAAAACTCACACAATCTGATCTAAAGCTCTAAGTTGGAACCTTTGTTTCATACCTGAGCCATTTTGATCTAGATTAGCATTCGGGGACCCTTCGTAAGTGTTCTTTCGTTCTTTATTCGCTTTTCGAGTCTGAAAGTCAACGTTTTGTTTGACTTTCTATGTGACCAGCCTATGGTCAACACGAAGTTCGTGGAACTTCATAACGTGAGCGTGATCACGATGGTTATAGTCCATGGCGACTGTACCTACTGATTACCACGTTATCTAGGCTCAGTGACGAGTCGTAGTTTCGGGCAAAATGCGCATTCTTGCGCATTTTGTAACCAAACTACTCGTGAGCATCAAAGTCGTTTGTTTTGATGCCAAACCTGTTTTCTAAACTTAGTTAAGCATGTCCTAACATGCTTAGCTCGTCACTTTTAGTTTAGTGCATATATAGGGTCGTAAGGTAAGCAATCTAAACAATCGCTTATACTTTCGAACCCGACCCATTTGGTCGATCATTAGGATCTGACCAAACACATTAGGTGACCATAGCTATAACCTTCCGAGGTTATACCTTGTGGTCACAATGTTAGGCGTTCCAAACGCGTTCTACGCGAACGACGCGTTAAGATAGCATAAGCTACCTAAACGGGTCGTAAGCACTTAGGTTAGGTTTCATTTTAGTAGGTAGGCTTTGTTAAACCGTATTACACGAGTTTCCATACTCGCTTGGTTTACGAACCCGCATACTATCCGATCCTTCCGATTTTGGTCCGGTATATTAATATAGCTACCTATTAGGTGCCGTTTGATACCCGTGATCTCTAGCATTGTGTGATTATTACACAAGGAATTCAAACAATCTCAGGTGAGTACATAGAACCCCATCTTTTACTGTTTTCTAAACTGTTTTGGGGTGAAACACATGTGCCTACTTGTTACTTTCATGTTTTCCATGTTTTCACATCGTATACCTGCTATGTTCGTTAGTACATTATAGTACATGTTTCATTACATTTCATGCTATGTATGCCCATTGTGTGCGTACTTAGTACATTGCTTTACATTACATTTCATGCTATGTATGCCCATTGTGTGCGTACTTAGTACATTGCTTTACATTACATTTCATGCTATGTATGCCCATTGTGTGCGTACTTAGTACATTGTTTCACATTACATTTCATGCTATGTATGCCCATTGTGTGCGTACTTAGTACATTGTTTCACATTACACTTCATGCTATTTATGCCCATTGTGTGCATACTTAGTACAATTGTTTACATCACATGCCTTCATTTTGGTATGACATTTGGTTTGTTTAACATGGAACAATACATTCATTAACATTAGCTACGCCGTTCGTTAGTAGGTAGTGGTACCATAGGAATTGACAACTCCCGTTCCTGAAATCCTGGGTTTGTTTGGATTGGAAGGAATGACCGAATTCGATATACATAACTTAGATAAACCATTAATTTGTTTAAGGGTTTATCGCCACAGTCTCAAGGCTTGGATGTATGCATTTTTACAATACCGCATAAATGTTTATATCAGTAGAGCATGCATTGTTCCACAAAACATAACGTTGATTTAAACCATGTTTTACTTCAACACCTTGTTGTGTGCATTTTACATATGGTTTAGTTGATACATCTCACTTACCATACAAGATATATTTTGGGTACACATTACATGATCTACATTAAACATAAACATTTTGACATTGATATACATACTTGGTGGTTTACATTGAACATAGACATTTCGATATGGTTTACACAATAACACTTGACAATTGATTTATACATGAACAATTTACATGGTGGTTGGTTTGGGTAAATGGTTGGAGTAACGTGGCGTATGTAATATGATACAAACATGGTGGATACGCCGCTGGTACTTCCTATATATAAATGCTTGTATAATATTACATATCGTAGCGTTATCTAAGTCATTTCAGTTTAGACACATTACATTTTACACAAATAACATACTCATCACAAGACATTATTTTTACAAACAACTTATCTTATTCAACTCATTTAACTTGGTTACTCGTTTAACCTTACACTTATCTATACATATCCTCTGATATTATCGTTTTTCAAATGGTTTACAAAGCAAGACAAATTACAAGGTTCATGACTGGCTGTTATTAAACATTTCTTTAAACTCAAGTCATGAATCCCATTTTCACAAAACCTATGTATCTCACAGGCATTTTTATGCTGACGTACCTACTTTCACATGTGTTTTCAGGAGCTATCGTGTAGGATGACAATGGTGACACTAGGGCGGACCTGTGCCTTAGAGACTAAAAATAAAGATAGACTTAGTTAATTTTGTTATAAACTCTTTGTTTCCTGTTTGAAGACAATGTAACACGTGTGTTGATAAATAAAATGTAACTTTGATTTCCATGGTTATGAAACAATTAATTCTGTCCACAACACTCCCTGGCGTTTCCGCCGCGGTTGCACGTTATACGCGGTCGGGGTGTGACATTGTTGATGTCATATCTTGTGTTTATGTTTAGATCAAGTATGTTAAGATTGTTAGAAGCTTGGATCTAACAAGTTTAAGCATGGATCTTGAAGGATCCATGGTTAAACTTGAAGATGAACATATGAAGCATTATGTGAACTTGAAAAATGAATTTTTATGCATAAACTTGTAATCTTGAAGTAATAAAGTGTGTGTTAAACTAATTTTTGAAACTAAAAATCTGTGAAAAGTTTGTTAAAAGTTTAACATAAAGCTTGTTTATGAAAGATCTAAAGTTATTAAGTATGGATCTTAAAAGATCCATGGTGAAACATGATGTTAAAAATAATGATCTACCTAATGGATATAAAAGTGGTTTTAGAACATGATTTACAAACTTTGAAACCATTAACCTCATGGATGAGTTGGTTAGTAAAATAAAGCCTCATAAAAGTTTGTTTAAAATACTAAAGAACACTTATTTTTGGAAAGATCATAATATGTTAAGTGTAGATCTAAAAGACTACACATTTTTAACAAGAATCAAGTTCACCATGATGTTTCATATGAAGAAATTAGTGTATGTTGTTGATGATTATTGTTGAAAATTGTTTTGGTGATAAAAAGGAAAATAAACACATGTTTTGAAAACATGGGAAACCTCCATTTTTAGGGGAAACTATGTCAAAAGTTTTATAAAATTTTGACACTTAGAAAATATAAGTTTTTGGTGAAACTTATTCCCTAAAAATTCACCTAAAAATATTTACCAAGGTTTCCCTAATTTTTGTGTAAAATTTCAAGTTAAGAAATGGTGATTTCTTCAAGTTAAAAATTAATATTAAGTATGTATATTTTTAGGGAAAAATATATATATTTAGTGATCACCAAATTTTGTGCTAAGTTTATATTATGTATAATATATGTAGTAGTGTATTAAGGACTTGAAAATACACTAAATACTCCCATGGAGTATAAATACAAAAGTACACATACAAATACATGAGAATACATAAGTACACAAGTATACAAAATTCCTCACAAGGAAGTGCATGGATAAATACAAGAAAATATATTTACGAAAATATATTCTTTAACACATTATTGAATTTGGACAAATTATGAACACTTATGGACTTACATATATATTTTTGGACAAATATATAACCATTACCAAGTAATGCAATTTATACAAAAATCGGGTAGATAACAAGAATAATTATATATATTTTATGACATGACAAAATATATATATTTCCTATAAGACTTAAAAATACATTATTTTTAGGAAATATAATTCCGGAAAGTAATAAAAATCAAAGTATTGATTTTTGGTGAATAATACAAAATACACAAGTATTTACATAAAATACGAGTATACTTTCCTAAGTATACTTGTACAAAAATAATATTGAGAATAATATTTCACGAAATGCTTATATTTATTTTTGAGAAAATAATATAAGTAACTTACACGAAAAGTTAAAAATATAAATTATTTTTAACAACTCATTACCTTGAAAAGACTTCATGAACAAATATATATATATTTGAGATTTAAAATATATATTTACAAAAATACATTGGATACTCAAAGTGTAAAAGCATGACAAACGGGCAAGACCCGACAAACTAGGGCACGACCCTCACAAAGAATGAACGTACAGAGAACATATACATAAACAAAAGATGGTGACTTGTACTTGTGTGATACAAGTCTAGTGACTAACATTAATAGAACATGTGTAGGTCACGACGCTACAAAACCAACCGGTGAAGTTTACAACGCAGGATACGCAAAATTGTGAGTTCATGTCCCCACTTTTAAACTTTAACTTGTTTTCTAAACCTGGGGAAAATACATGTACTATGGTATGTTGAATACAAAACTAAGGAATGATACTATAGATCATGTGACGTATAGGGTGCCATAAGCACCATTAATCAATTACATACCAAGACTGCAGAATAAAAGGTTAGATCTAATGGGTTTCAGGCAACCACACTCTTGGCCACGCTTTTTGATGTGTGTAAAATGCAACATATAAATTACATCAAATGAGGCATAAAACTAACCCTTTTTAAGTACTAATGTTGAAAAAAGTGTACTTTTGTCTTCCTTTTGTATTTTCAGGATTAAATAAGCTTAAATTAACAAAAGAAGCAAAAAGACAGCAAAATCTAACATAAATACAAGAAAAGGAACAAAAGTGGATTGCCCGACCCCTCGACAGCATCCTCCCAAGCAAAACAGAGAAGACAGAAGACTGAACACGCCTCGTGCTTGTGACACCCCATTGAAACACTCTCACTCATACTAGCTTCACAGTGGCTGCCTTAACTTTCGGGACGAAAGTTCTTAAAACTTGGGGATAATGTGACACTCTAGGTTTTCCCGAACAACTATCTTGTATTGGCATCATACGTGTACATATTATATTAAATGAATGTTGGTGATTTATCTTAATGTGCTGTGTGTTAATAATGTGTACATATAAAGTATAGTCGTATATAAGTATATATGTAATGAACCGAAACCGCGGTTCCAAGTTGAGATGTGGGCCGCCAACCCACATAGGTAACCTAACCCAACACACAAGGGCCCGACTCGAGACCACTTGGTCTCGAGTAAACAGTAAACAGTTGGGCTGGTTGGGCCATACACCCCTAAAGCCACTCGGAACCCATGTAGGGTGCACCATCTTGTATAAAAACCCATGCCATCATCCACACTTCCCTTACACTCACTCCCACACTCTCCTCTACACTTTCTCTCACAAAAACCCTAAGTCTCAACATCCTTCTTCTCCATTCTCTCGGACCAAATCGGTGACAACAAGGACCCTCGGTTCAAGCTCGAAATCATCATTCGGAAGCTCACTCATCGACCCTTCATACCCTCACACTTCGAGTCTCTACCGGTTAGTGTTCTAATGTGTACTAGGTGTTATATGTGTACTAGATGTCATGTGTGCTTGATGGATGAAATATATGCTTAGCCTCTTTTGCATGATCTTGATTGATTTAGTGAGTAAAAATCATGAAATACATGAAGATTGTTGCTTATCTATGATGTAGATGCTTGATTCTAGATAAAGTTATGGTTAGGAAGAATAGAGTGATTTATTATCATGCTAACTTGACATATGAATAAGTAGAAAAATGTATGAATATGGTGCTATCATGTTTTCGGATGTGTGTAAATGATGATGATTGATAATACATTAAACTAGGTGTATTATGCTAGCATAAATCGGTTTAAAGGAACATGTTTGTTTAGGATGAAAACCCTAAAGATGAACTAGATGAATATGTGTTGAATATGATATGAAGATTTAAAAAACTTGTTGTTTGATCCATTTTGGTTAATTGTTAGACAAAGAAACATGTTTGTGCATTTTCATTGGATAGTACATAGGAGCATGACATGGGAATTCTATTGGATAGTACGACTTGTGCAGACATGCAGGAAACAACAGGTGGTGAAGTCGAAACCCTTGGTCTCGACTCAAGACCATGGAGCTACAACTCGAGACCGCAGCGATTGCGACTCGGGACCTAGACCAAGCAACTCAAAACAAACTTCAGGGACTCGAGACCATCAAGGTCTCGACTCGAGATCACATAGTCTCGGCTCGAGACGGGACTCGAGACCTCTGAGGTTGCGACTCATGCCTGCACCACTCGAGACCCGCCATTTACAACTCGAGATCTCCTGGATGCGACTCGGGACCGCATGTTCTCGAGTCAAGACCGCTTGGTCTCGACTGGGCTGCTTGTCTCCGTTATTGGGCCGAATTGTGCGGACTGTTCATGCTTGCTACTGTTTAACTGGACTACGTGTTACTACTAACTGATCAGGTGATAGGACTGGCCTAATAACCGTATATGTTATGTGTACTCTGTGATAGATACGTGTAGAATATACGTGACTTCTCTGTACCCAAACCTGACCTATACTGGTAACCATGCTTGGACGTGGTGACCAGCGTGCTTGACCAAGTAACCTAATCTGCCGAGCAACCCAAGGTGAGTTCACACACTAAAAGCGTGCGTCCCAGGGAGGGACACGGACAAACTGCCAACTTTGGGAAAAATACTTTTGAACTATTATTTCCGGGGGAAATACGAATGGGTACTTTTAAATTGCTATCTCCGGGGGAGATACGTTTGGATATTATTTATAAATCACAACTAGCCAAGCTAAACGAAACTCTATCACATTAAGTCCCTGCTTACAGTACCGATTAATCGCCGGGGACGAACGGGTTATTAGTTGATAGCGCTATTAGGTTTGACAACCTCACACCATGACCGGGGGGATCGGGCGTGAACTAGTAGACCTTGCATCTTGGTCAAAGATGATAGACATTGACTCGGGGCACGACAACTTTACGTCAACAGTTCGGGTTTCGACAGTTTAGTGAGCTTACAGATGGGGTAGCTCCCCATAACGTGATTATAAATGCTTTATCTGAACAACTTATGTCTTCAAAAACTAAAACTTGACACCTCGTGAACTCGCCAACATTATGTTGATACCCTACTGCATGCTTTGCAGGTACCCAGTAACTCAGGAGCTTGCAGCTTGTGGATGTGTAGTGGTCGTCTAACCTGTGTGTTGGGTTCTAAACAAACTTGAACTATGAACTTTGTTTTAAACTATTTTGCCTATGCTTCCGCTACCTACCTAAACTACTATTTGAATCTAAAACGTTTGAACTTTGGTTATGCTATTTGCTAACCCTATGGTTGGTGAATACTACTTATGTTATTAATTAAATTGCTCAGTATAATTGGTGGCTGGATCCTGGTCAGTCACGCCCCCAGACGGTAGCATTCCGCACGTGGGTTTTGGGGGTGTGACAGATTGGTATCAGAGCCATTGGTTATAGTGAACTTGGTTTTAAAAAGGGGAAATCTTTTTGAGAAAAACCAGACTATAACCCGTGACTCGTGACGACACTACACTCTAAGTGCAAGACTCAACACATTAGACCTCATAACTCGGACTAGTGTTTACTTGCTTGCTTGCTTTATGCTTTCTGTTCTGCTATACGTACTAGTGTGCCTAGTTAGATAGATACACCTCCCTCTTCTATCTCATTCTCGCTGCATTACGACATCACACTCATACTATGTTTTCTGATTATGAAGACAATGAGTGGACGTGGAAGGGGAAACATTAACATGACTCAGGCTCAATTCACTAACCTGCTTAACACGATGGCTGCAGTCTTCGCAGCTCACCCTGGAGGTAAACTCGTTATTTTAGGATGTTTAGATCCTACCGTCACATCGTCTTTTCACCCCTAAACCTATTCGCTTCGCTTCTCACAACAGGTCAGCATGCGCCTGCGCAACCACATGTTTGTACCTTCAAAACCTTCATGGATTGCAAGCCTCTCCCTTTCAGTGGCACTGAGGGTGCCATAGGTCTCCTACACTGGATTGAGAAAGTCGAAGCCGTCTTCGCTATCTGTGAGTGTCCCCCTGCGAATTGGGTGAAGTTTGCTACTGGTACGCTCGAAGGAAACGCACTTTCCTGGTGGAAGGCGCAAATTCAGATGTTTGGTTTGGAAACCGCTAATGCTACCGCGTGGGAAGATTTCAAGGACATGATTAAGGAAGAGTATTATCACAGGGATGACATCCACAAGCTCGAAAACGAGTACTTTGAGCTCAAGATGGTTGTATCAGAGATCGAGACATACACCAAACAGTCCAACGACTATGTTGCTCTTTGCCCAAACATGTCTCGACCTATGTATAGAAGGATCGAATTGTACATCAAGGGTTTGGCTCCAGAAATCCGAAGCCATGTGACCGCAGCCAACCTCAATACCATTCAGCCAGTCGTTCGTCTTGCTCACAAACTCACTGATCAGGCTGTGGAACAGGGCAAGCTGCCCAAAAGGATCAGTGCTACTGCTAGAACTTCTAGTGACAACAAGCGTAAGTGGGAAGGAAATCAAAGCAAGGATGCTAACCCCACTCAGGCCCCAACCCAGCAAAGGAAAACTGACAACAACAAGGGCCCTCAACAACAGGGTGGCTATCGCAGGAACCACCCCAAGTGCAACAAGTGCAACCGACACCACAGTGGGCCTTGTGGGAAAGGTCAGTGTCAGCGATGTAACAAGATGGGGCATGAGGCCAAGGACTGTAGGAGTCCACGTCTAGCAGGGCAGAACCAACAACAGCAGCAGCAGCATCATGGGAATGTCAAGGGTTGTTTCCAGTGTGGAGCTGAGGGACACATTAAGAAGAATTGCCCTGAACTGAACCAGAACCGCAACAACAATCACGGAGCTGGAAACAACGATCAAAACAACAACAATGCTGGGAATGGTGCAAGAGGAAGGGCTTTTGTGATTGGAGCTGGAGAAGCAAGGAATGACCCCAACGTCGTGGCGGGTAAGTTCCTACTCAATGATCGTTATGTTTCCATATTATTTGATTCTGGAGCCGATGCTAGTTATGTATCCCTACGTATTAGTAAGAAGCTTAAGCACCCGCCTACGTTACTAAGTTCTAAGCATATCGTCGAATTAGCTAATGGTAGAAACATCGAGGCCTCACATGTTATCAGCAACTGCAAACTAGTATTGTCTGGTCAGACCTATAGCATCGATCTTTTCCCTATCGTTCTTGGAAGCTTCGACGTCGTCATCGGTATGGATTGGTTATCCAAACATCACGCTGAAATCCTCTGTCAAGAGAAAAAGGTTCGCATCCCCCGCCGTTCTGGCGAACCCCTCATCGTACAAGGTGACAAAGGCGGAGAAGTCACAGGCATCATCTCGTTCTTAAAAGCCCAGAAGTGTTTACGAAATGGGCTCACCGCTATCTTAGCACTTGTCACCAACACGCAGGAAAAGGAAAAGAGGATTGAAGATTTTCCAGTGGTACGCGACTACCCCGAGGTATTTCCTGAAGAACTACCTGGACTCCCTCCCCAACGTCAGGTCGAATTCCAAATCGAGCTAGCTCCCGGAGCAGCAGCTATAGCTCGTCCGCCTTATCGACTAGCCCCCGCAGAACTGAAGGAACTCTCTACGCAACTACCGGAACTATTGGATAAAGGATTTATCCGTCCTAGTTCGTCGCCCTGGGGAGCACCAGTGCTCTTTGTTAAGAAGAAGGATGGCACATTCAGAATGTGCATCGACTATCGGGAGCCAAACAAGGTTACCATCAAAAATCGATACCCTCTCCCACGTATCGACGATCTATTCGATCAGTTGCAAGGATCGAGCTACTACTCCAAGATTGACCTGCGATCAGGTTATCATCAGCTAAGAGTCTGTGACGAAGACATTTCCAAAACTGCATTCAGAACTCGTTATGGTCATTACGAATTCCTTGTCATGCCCTTTGGAATAACCAACACGCCTGCAGTTTTCATGGATCTCATGAACCGAGTGTGCAAGCCTTACCTCGACAAGTTCGTAATTGTGTTTATCGACGACATCTTGATCTACTCGAAAAGACAAGAGGAGCATGAACAGCACGTACGCCTTATTCTCGAACTCCTTCGCAATGAGCAACTGTACGCCAAGTTCTCGAAATGTGACTTCTGGCTTCGAGAAGTCCATTTCCTTGGGCACGTGGTCAATAAGGACGGAATTCACGTCGACCCAGCTAAGATCGACTCTGTAAAGAACTGGCCTAAACCTAAAACTCCGACCGAAGTTCGCCAATTCTTGGGATTGGCAAGATACTATCGTAGATTTATCAAGGGATTCTCGAAGATTGCTCAGCCCCTCACGACTCTCACCCAGAAGGGTATTGCTTACAAATGGAATGAAGCTCAGGAATCCGCATTTCAGAAGCTGAAGGATAACCTCTGTAGTGCCCCTATTCTCTCGTTACCTGAAGGTACCGACGACTTTGTGGTCTACTGCGATGCGTCAATTCATGGGCTCGGTTGCGTGTTAATGCAATGCGAGAAGGTTATTGCCTACGCTTCTTGACAACTTAAGACTCACGAAAGGAACTACACTACGCACGACTTGGAACTGGGAGCAGTGGTTTTTGCTCTTAAGATATGGAGACATTACCTAAATGGTACCAAGTGCACTGTTTACACCGATCACAGGAGTCTCGAGCATATCTTCAAGCAAAAGGAAATAAACATGCGACAACGTCGATGGGTCGAACTCTTGAATGATTACGAATGTGCAATCAAGTACCACCCGGGCAAGGCCAATGTCGTGGCAGACGCCCTCAGCCGAAAGGACACTACACCCAAGCGCGTGCGAGCGCTACAACTTACTATCCAGTCTAACCTCCCTACTCAGATTCGTAATGCTCAGGTTGAAGCACTGAAACTAGAGAACATCAGGGCTGAGTCCCTGCGAGGATCGAGGCAGCGATTAGAACAAAAAGAAGATGGAGCTTACTATGTGACAGGGCGCATTTGGGTTCCACTCTATGGAGATCTACGTGAACTTGTGATGGACGAAGCCCATAAGTCCCGTTACTCAGTACATCCTGGTTCGGATAAGATGTACCACGACTTAAGGAGCACATATTGGTGGCCTGGCATGAAAGCCCACATAGCAACATATGTCAGCAAATGTTTGACTTGCGCAAGAGTCAAGACTGAGTATCAGAAACCAGCGGGCCTACTCCAACAACCAGAAATCCTGAAATGGAAATGGGAGCAAATTTCCATGGATTTCGTCACTGGCCTACCTAGATCCCAACGCGGGAATGACACTATTTGGGTGATAGTAGATCGATTGACCAAGTCTGCACACTTTTTGGCTATTAAAGAAACAAACAAGTTTTCTACCTTGGCAGACGTTTACTTAAAGGAAGTGGTTTCGAGGCACGGGGTGCCAACTTCCATTATTTCCGATCGAGACGCTCGTTTTACTTCTGAGTTGTGGCAAGCTATGCACAAATCCTTCGGCTCACGTTTGGACATGAGCACCGCTTATCACCCAGAAACGGATGGGCAGTCTGAACGCACCATCCAAACCCTGGAAGACATGCTTAGGGCTCGTGTGATCGATTTTGGCAAGAATTGGGAGAAGCACCTACCGCTAGTGGAATTCTCGTATAATAACAGCTACCACACCAGCATTCAGGCAGCACCCTTTGAGGCATTGTACGGTCGTAAATGTCGATCACCTCTTTGCTGGGCGGAAGTTGGTGACAGCCAGGTCACAGGCCCAGAATTGGTGGTAGACACAACGGAAAGGATTGCCCAGATCAGACAACGCATGGCGGCAGCTCGAGACCGTCAGAAAAGCTACGCTGATAAGCGTAGGAAACCGCTAGAATTCCAGGTCGGGGACCGGGTTCTACTCAAAGTCTCACCCTGGAAGGGTCTGGTTCATTTCGGTAAACGGGGCAAGCTGAATCCGGGATATGTCGGACCATTCAAAATTACCGAGAGGATCGGTAAAGTTGCTTATAGGTTGAACCTTCCAGAAGAGCTGAGTGCAGTGCACAACGTCTTCCACGTGTCTAATCTGAAGAAGTGTCTGTCAGATGAAACACTCATAATTCCCTTCAAGGAACTCACTATTGACGAACAGCTACACTTTACTGAGGAACCGATTGAGATCACGGATCGAGAGATCAAAACCCTCAAACGTAGCCAGATACCTCTCGTGCGAGTTCGTTGGAACTCGCGACGTGGCCCAGAATTTACCTGGGAGCGGGAAGACCAGATGAAGTGCAAGTATCCCCAGTTGTTCCCAAATGAAACCCCCAGCACTGAAGCTACAACTGAATTTCGGGATGAAAGTTCTTAAAACTTGGGGATAATGTGACACTCTAGGTTTTCCCGAACAACTATCTTGTATTGGCATCATACGTGTACATATTATATTAAATGAATGTTGGTGATTTATCTTGATGTGCTGTGTGTTAATAATGTGTACATATAAAGTATAGTCGTATACAAGTATATATGTAATGAACCAAAACCGCGGTTCCAAGTCGAGATGTGGGCCGCCAACCCACATAGGTAACCTAGCCCAACACACAAGGGCCCGACTCGAGACCACTTGGTCTCGAGTAAACAGTAAACAGTTGGGCCGGTTGGGCCATACACCCCTAAAGCCACTCGGAACCCATGTAGGGTGCACCATCTTGTATAAAAACCCATGCCATCATCCACACTTCCCTTACACTCACTCCCACACCCTCCTCTACACTTTCTCTCACTAAAACCCTAAGTCTCAACATCCTTCTTCTCCATTCTCTCGGGCCAAATTGGTGACAACAAGGACCCTCGGTTCAAGCTCGGAATCATCATTCGGAAGCTCACTCATCGACCCTTCATACCCTCACACTTCGAGTCTCTACTGGTTAGTGTTCTAATGTGTACTAGGTGTTATATGTGTACTAGATGTCATGTGTGCTTGATGGATGAAATATATGCTTAGCCTCTTTTGCATGATCTTGATTGATTTAGTGAGTAAAAATCATGAAATACATGAAGATTGTTGCTTATCTATGATGTAGATGCTTGATTCTAGATAAAGTTTTGGTTAGGAAGAATAGAGTGATTTATTATCATGCTAACTTGACATATGAATAAGTAGAAAAATGTATGAATATGCTGCTATCATGTTTTCAGATGTGTGTAAATGATGATGATTGATAATACATTAAACTAGGTGTATTATGCTAGCATAAATCGGTTTAAAGGAACATGTTTGTTTAGGATGAAAACCCTAAAGATGAACTAGATGAATATGTGTTGAATATGATATGAAGATTTGAAAAACTTGTTGTTTGTTCCATTTTGGTTAATTGTTAGACAAAGAAACATGTTTGTGCATTTTCATTGGATAGTACATAGGAGCATGACATGGGAACTCTATTGGATAGTACGACTTGTGCAGACATGCAGGAAACAACAGGTGGTGAAGTCGAAACCCTTGGTCTCGACTCGAGACCATGGAGCTACAACTCGAGACCGCAGCGATTGCGACTCGGGACCTAGACCAAGCAACTCAAAACAAACTTCAGGGACTCGAGACCATCAAGGTCTCGACTCGAGATCACATAGTCTCGGCTCGAGACGGGACTCGAGACCTCTGAGGTTGCGACTCATGCCTGCACCACTCGAGACCAGCCATTTACAACTCGAGATCTCCTGGATGCGACTCGGGACCGCATGTTCTCTAATCAAGACCGCCTGGTCTCGACTGGGCTGCTTGTCTCCGTTATTGGGCCGAATTGTGCGGACTGTTCATGCTTGCTACTGTTTAACTGGACTACGTGTTACTACCAACTGATCAGGTGATAGGACTGGCCCAATAACCGTATATGTTATGTGTACTGTGTGATAGATACGTGTAGAATATACGTGACTTCTCTGTACCCGAACCTGACCTATACTGGTAACCATGCTAGGACGTGGTGACCAGCGTGCTTGACCAAGTAACCTAATCTGCCGAGTAACCCAAGGTGAGTTCACACACTAAAAGCATGCATCCCAGGGAGGGACACGGACAAACTGCCAACTTTGGGAAAAATACTTTTGAACTATTATTTCCGGGGGAAATACGAATGGGTACTTTTAAATTGCTATCTCCGGGGGAGATACGTTTGGATATTATTTATAAATCACAACTAGCCAAGCTAAACGAAACTCTATCACATTAAGTCCCTGCTTACAGTACCGATTAATCGCCGGGGGCGAACGGGTTATTAGTTGATAGCGCTATTAGGTTTGACAACCTCACACCGTGAACGGGGGGGATCGGGCGTGAACTAGTAGACCTTGCATCTTGGTTAATGATGATAGACATTGACTCGGGGCACGACAACTTTACATCAACAGTTTCGGTATCGACAGTTTAGTGAGCTTACAGATGGGGTAGCTACCCATAACGTGATTATAAATGCTTTATCTAAACAACTTACGTTTTCAAAAACTAAAACTTGACACCTCGTGAACTCGCCAACATTATGTTGATACCCTACTGCATGCTTTGCAGGTACCCAGTAACTCAGGAGCTTGCAGCTTGTGGATGTGTAGTGGTCGTCTGACCCGTGTGTTGGGTTCTAAACAAACTTGAACTATGAACTTTGTTTTAAACTATTTTGCCTATGCTTCCGCTACCTACCTAAACTACTATTTGAATCTAAAACGTTTAAACTTTGGATATGCTATTTGCTAACCCTGTGGTTGGTGAATACTACTTATGTTATTAATTAAATTACTCAGTATAATTGGTGGCTGGATCCTGGTCAGTCACGCCCCCAGACGGTAGCATTCCGCACGTGGGTTTTGGGGGTGTGACAATGCTCAGCGAGCACGGGGCCGTGCCCAAGAAGCAGCAGAAAAGACAAACCTATAGAAGCTTCTATCGCCCACCACGGGGCCGTGCCCAGCGGACATGGGAGCGTGGCCAAAGTACTGCATGCGCATTAATTGTAATTGCGAATTACAATTAATGAAGAGAGAGAGTGTCAGACGGGCACGGGGCCGTGCCCAGCGGACACGGGGCCGTGCCCATGCTTCTGTTCAGCCAATAAATAGGGGTGCTTGGAGCCATTCCAACTCATCCCTTGGCACACCACCTCTCTCACACTTCATCCACCACCCACCACCATCACAACACCATCATCCACCACCATCATCCATTGTCCATCATAGAGTGTGTGAGTCGTCTCGGGATCCAAGATTGATCGTAAGAGTTCTTGACAATCAAGGCCATGTTTGCCTAAGTCTCTTACATCACTTGGTGAAGACAAGTGTTTAGTATAGTACTTTTTATTTTTAATCTTTTGCACTTCTTAATTGGTTTTGTATTAATGACTTTAATAACTAGTTTCTTATGTTGAAGGTGATTCTTCCTTATCGTTTGCCCATGGTGTCTTGGCATTATTTTACTGTCTATATAAAATAAAAGATTTTCACCATTCATATCTTCACGGTCTATATGGAGGTATGTTGGCTACCTGGTCGGGGGTTAAGGGAACGGTTTGGTAAGAGTCTTGCCCTTGTTCAGCGTTTAAAGGTCCTGCAAGGGACCTGGGTCAAATTTAATAGGACCTCCTTCAATACCCAAAGGTATTGGATGGCGGGGGTCCAAACTCTTTGATCCCCTCATAAGTTAAACTACTATTAATACTATAATCCGGCTATTTAGGACTGTATCCCTGCTGACTCAGACTACTTAGTCGAAGGTAACGTCACCTCCAAAAGAGGGGCCTACCATAATTTGCATTAATAACTTAATTCATTATCTTTCAATAATCCGACCCTTTAGGATTGTATCCTTGCTGACTCAAACTACTGGGTTGAGGGTAACGTCGCCTTCAAAAGAGAGGCCTACTACAATAACTAAGATAATCTCTTAAACAAGTGCAAAAGTGCGAAAATAATCAAAGGTTATACTATACACGAGTCGGATCCAAGTGATTCATCTTGTCTATCTGTTTTTACTTTATTTTATTTTTCAGCATTTAGTTAGTTTTATTTTCTTAGTTTAAAAACCTTTTTCTAACATTTTGATTTGATTAGACGTTGAGGATAAACCGGTACTAAAAGCTCTTGTGTCCTTGGACGACCTCGGTATCTTACCAACACTATACTACGTCCACGATGGGTGCACTTGCCCATATGTGTGTTTAGTGTTAGTAAATATCGTGTTTTATAAATTTAAAACTTGGCTAAAGTGTAAAAAAAGGGCTTAAAATATACACCTAAAATATATACACACTTGCACGCATCAAGTTTTTGGCGCCGTTGCCGGGGACACAAGGATTTTAAAAAAGTTAGGAATCAACGGCCTAATCATTTTTTTATTTTTTTTATTTTTTAGGATTTTCTTTGTTTTTCAGCTTCTGCAGAGCTCAGCACGGGCCGTGCCCGCTGAACACGCCCCGTGCCCAATCTTTGGAATTGGCAGTCCTGTTTTAAGTCAGACAGTAAGCCGAACACGGGGCCGTGTCCATTCAACACGCCCCCGTGCCCAAGATTCAGTTACTGAAAACAGAACCGTTAGATCCCGACGGTTGGTAAATTCTGACACAAACATGAGTGATGACGATTTTTTTTACTTTCGGCACTCTTATGGTACATGGTGTCAATTATGTGGAGGCGGACATAAAGAGCTAGAATGTTATTTTCTAAACTATTAGCCCCACTATATAGACCCATCATTTCCCTGTATCCTTAAGAGGGACGAAAGTAAAAATAATCCTTATCTCTCCCTCGAAAGCGCCCAACCATATATTTTAGGAGAAATGCTTCTTGATGAACTATTTCAACTAGAAGATCTGATTCTTAATTGGTTAAAAGAACTTAGGATGGATTTTCTAGATTCATCTCAAAACAATAACCAAGAAGAAGTGTTGGGATCGCATTCAAACAACCTCGCTATTCCCGATAATACCTTCGACTCTAGCAAAGACGTGGACGATAGTCGTCCCTGTGTCGATTGTGTCGTGAAGGACTCTCCATCGACTTCGTTCGGTGCATACATAGACCTGAGCGATTCGGCATATACCTTCTTTAACGAGAGCCCGGGAAAGGGTTGGACTTGTCCACCTAAAATAAACATAGGAATTACCCTCACCGACAACCTCTTGTGTTCTCATCTTAGTCTAGAGCAATTAAGGTATCTTAGGCACTTTGGGGTTGTTCCATCCAGTAGGGAACCACCCGATCCGGATAGGTTCCTTAGAAATAGATAAACTTCATAAACAGCCCTTCGACACGGGGCCATGTTCAGCCAATACGCCCCCGTGTCCACCAAAAGATTCCTTTCTGACTTTTACATCAGAATACGGACAAACTGTGTCAGGATCCTACCTGCACACGAGGCCGTGTCCAGCCGACATGGGGCCGTGTCCAGCACGCTGTCATTTTCTATAAATGCAGCCAAGAATTCTGCACATTTGGACCATCTTGGGACAGAGATTTGAAGGAATCTTCTCTCAACTATCCTAGGTATGTTCTAAAAGAAGGTTCCAACAAACCATCTTGTCCTTTCCTCTTTTATCCATTTTCTTCTTCTTCATCTTTCTCCAAAAACCTACATTAAAGTTTGAAATTTCAAGCTTTGAGGAAGGGATTATTGAGTTTTGTTTAAAGAATCTTGTTAAAAATAAGTTGTATAACATTGTTTTAAGTTACTAATGTTCAAAAAGACTTCACAAGTTCAGAAAATAACTTAGAACTTCAAGATTCCTTGTTTCAAAACTCTGCAGAAAGATGAACACGGGGCCGTGTCCAGACCACTATTTCAGAAAAATAAGCTATTTTCAGTTTGTTTTCGTAGAATGTCGAGTGAAAACAGCGAAACATCTTCCGTGCATTCATCAAACAGTCGAAGAGGGAGAAGGCCTTCCATTGAGGCTACACTTGTGCACTATGTCATAGCATTAAGGGAGGCTCTCGATGAAATGACTTCAGTAGAGGAGGTCCTAATTGACCGTATCAACTATCTTACGGTAAGGCTGGAAAATAGCTTCCAAGAAATTAACCTCTTGCACCAGAGGTTAAATATTCTTGTAACACCTCCGATGGAACCCGTCCTCCCTCAAGAGGATTGGAACCTAGCGCTTGAAGTTAACAACCCTACCGGGTGGGACGACATTCCGGCGGAACCTCCCCTTGAGCATTTACAAGAAATCCCGGTGGAAGTCGCAACTCCTCAAACTAACGCTAACGAGCCCTCTTTTCTCCTCCCAAGGGATATAGAGGAGTGGCTCGCCGACATATGAGGAGGCCATGTGTCACACCCCCAAAATCCACCTGCGGAGTATCACCGCTTGGGAGCGTGACTGACCAGGATCAAGCCACCAATCATATAGAACAATATATATAGTAAAAGTAATTGCCATTAAACTCAAAATAAATCCAAACCATTTCCATATGAAAGGTGTTTCCAAAACATAAGTAAGTTAACATTGTTTAGCGGAAGCGTATTATTGTAAAACCCATAGCAAATAAGTATCAAACATCAAAAGTGTTTAACAAGGTGATCACGATCCAAGCCCCACAACGACCAGCTCCTCCGTGTGCAAGCTCCAAGTACCTAACGATCTGCAAGGCATGTAACAGAATGATCAACAAACTAGTTGAGCGAGTTCACAGAAAATAAATGCGTAATAGTAAGTTCGTTTGTAACAGGTGGCTCTACTGGGCCGTAATAGTGATCAGTATAGGTATCCTTCACATCCGAGGATAGTGATCAGTATAAGTATCCTTCACATCCGAGGATAGTGATCAGTATAAGTATCCTTCACAACCGAGGATGGTGATCAGTATAGGTATCCTTCACATCCGAGGATAGTGATCAGTATAAGTATCCTTCACAACCGAGGATAGTGATCAGTATAGGTATCCTTCACATCCGAGGATAGTAATATGGTAATCTAGTCATAGTGTCAGTAGTGTATCTATTCAACCTTATCCTTTAAAACCCATTCCCAAGCCCCGGGAATCCCATGCCTTAGTAAGGGTGTGAACTCACCTTGGTTTGCTCGGTATGCTAGGTTATGCACTCACAAGTAATTAATCAAGTCCTATTGTATGCACGTATAACAAATCAGTTCATGTTCACAATAATACGCATGCAATTCGAGTGTCACACAAATACAAATGTAAACATTCATCATCTAGCATGACATGTCAAATAATTCAAGTATACTTCCCATCATTCAAAATATGTTCATGATTATATATCTTTCGAATCCAACTATTATCTTTCGAATCCAACTATTATCTTTCGACAACAGTTATCACAATTATCCTTCGGACCGAATGTTATGTTTCGGACCAATGTCATCTTTCGGTCAAAGCTATCTTTCGGTCAAAGTTACTATGGTTCGATCCAGACTATCTTTCGGTCAAAGTTACTATGGTTCGACTAACAAGCATCTTTCGACAACAACTATGTTTCGAGCAGCAAGTATCTTTCGATACATATCAGTTACGTTTGATCACAATCAGTTACGGATATCACGCACTCAATCACAGAAACAGAAACCCTAATCATCTACAGCCGTCATCATCATTAACAAGCACATCTCATCAGTTACATTACACAGAAGGCACAAGATCATCTACGACAGTTACTATCATTCCTAGAAATTATTTAACGGTAACAGAATCAATCATCAACCAAATTCGAATCGTCATCTATGTGTCATGTAAACATAATCATCATCCGGTTCAACTATCTAACATACATATCCGGTTATCATAACCGATCCATAAAATATTATCATTGAACATCATCAAAACAGATCCGATAGTCATGCATATCCGATTAACATACAACAATATATCGCAAGACAATAGATAAATCATGAAATCAAAGCATCGTGAAATCAAAGCATCGTAAACAACACCACACACTAACCGGAAATCTGGATTACGGAATGGAATCCTTCGAACAGAGAGTAGGTCTGCTATATGCCGTCACACACACACAATAGAACTAGGGTTTTTGAAAAACTAACCGATGACTTACATGCAGTCACGTATTTAAACTTATCACCGAAATGGGCCAAGCCCATTAGAAAGGCTGGGCCGAAGGATGTCGAAGGATAGGGTCCTTGGTCGAAGGATATGTTTCGAGATCCTTCGGACCGAAAGTTGATCCTTCGAATCGAAGGATATGTTTCGAGATCCTTCGAACAGTGGGTCATGTTTCGTGGTCTAGATTAAGTGTATTAAATAATAATTCTAGACTAAGTGTAATAAATAATTATTCCAATATTATCTTTTACAACCACAAGTAGTTACATGTATGCACAATGACAACACGTTTCATTAAAACACAACGCGTACAATTACAAATCCAACAAGTCAACTACTAAACAGTCAAGTCAACGCGCATTTAATGCGAAAGCAAAAGTCAGAAACTCGAGTTGTCACATTATCCCCAACTTGAAAGAAATTTCGTCCCGAAATTTGGTACGCACTCACTGAGGAAGCTAGGTAAGTTACATCGTTCACTGGTTTTCCTGAGGTGTCACATCCTCCCCCCGTTGATCTGGAATTTCGTCCCGAAATTCCGAAGTAGTAGCTTCAGCCTCAGTAGTGGTTGCATTGGTTTCGAATAACTGGGGGTACTTTTCTTTCATCTGATCTTCGCGTTCCCAGGTGTACTCTGGGCCACGACGGGAGTTCCAACGAACTCGAACAAGAGGGATTCTCTTGTGTTTGAGGACCTTAACATCCCGGTCCGTGATTTCAACTGGTTCCTCGACGAACTGCAACCGCTCGTCGATAGTGAGTTCCTTAAAAGGAACTATAAGGGTCTCATCTGACAGGCACTTCTTCAGATTCGACACGTGAAATACATTGTGAACTGCACCGAGTTCAGCTGGTAGTTTTAATTTGTAGGCTACTTTGCCAATCTTTTCTAAGATTTCGAATGGTCCGACGTACCGCGGATTCAGTTTGCCTCGTTTACCAAATCGAACCACACCCTTCCAGGGTGAAACTTTCAATAAAACCCGGTCCCCGACCTCAAATTCCAATGGCTTTCTACGCTTGTCCGCGTAGGCTTTCTGACGGTCGCGTGCTGCCGCCATGCGTTGTCGTATCTGTGCAATCTTTTCTGTGGCGTCCACTACAATATCTGGACCCGTAATCTGACTATCCCCCACCTCTGCCCAACAGAGAGGTGACCGGCATTTACGTCCGTACAATGCCTCGAATGGAGCGGCTTGAATGCTGGTATGGTAACTGTTATTGTACGAGAACTCCACCAAAGGGAGGTGCTTTTTTTCTCAGCTGATGCCGAAATCAATAACACATGCCCGAAGCATGTCTTCTAGGGTTTGGATCGTGCGCTCAGACTGCCCATCCGTCTGAGGGTAATAAGTTGTGCTCATGTCTAATCGTGAGCCAAAAGATTTGCGCATCGCTTGCCATAGCTCTGACGTGAATCGTGCATCCCGATCCGAAATGATGGAGATGGGCACCCCGTGCCTCGAAACAACTTCTTTAAGATAGATGTCTGCAAGAGTGGAGAACTTATCCGTTTCCTTTATCGCTTGGAAGTGTGCAAACTTGGTGAGTCGATCCATGATTACCCATATAGTATCATTCCCACGCTGGGATCTGGGTAGGCCTGTAACAAAATCCATGGAAATCTCTTCCCCTTTCCACTGTGGTATCCTGGGTTGTTGCAGTAGACCCGCTGGTTTCTGATATTCAACCTTGACCCTCGCACATGTCAAGCACTTGCCGACATAGGTCGCGATGAGAGCTTTCATACTTGGCCACCAATATGTTGTTTTGATATCGTGGTACATTTATCCGACCCTGGATGTACCGAGTAGCGAGACTTGTGTGCTTCGACCATCACAAGCTCTCGTAAACCGCCATAGAGTGGAACCCAAATACGCCCCGTTACATAGTAGGCGCCGTCTTCCTTTTGTTCCATACGTTGCCTTGAGCCGCGTAAGGCTTCAGCTTTGACGTTTCCGGGTTTCAATGCTTCTATCTGAGCAGCTCGTATCTGTGCAGGAAGACTGGACTGAATTGTAAGCTGTAGCGCTCGCACGCGCTTAGGTAGAGTGTCTTTCCGACTGAGGGCATCAGCCACAACATTGGCTTTGCCTGGATGATACTTGATGGCGCATTCATAGTCGTTTAGAAGTTCAACCCATCTCCGTTGACGCATGTTCAAATCCTTTTGCTTAAGAATATGCTCGAGACTCCTGTGATCGGTGTAAATCGTGCACCTGGTACCGTACAGGTAGTGTCGCCATATCTTAAGCGCGAAAACAACAGCTCCCAGCTCTAAATCGTGCGTCGTGTAGTTCCGTTCATGAATCTTGAGTTGCCGTGAAGCGTAAGCAATAACCTTGTCGCGCTGCATTAACACACATCCAAGACCCTGGATGGATGCGTCACAATCAACCACGAAGTCATCTGTGCCCTCTGGCAATGAGAGGATAAGTGCACTGCAAAGTCTATCCTTTAAGTGCTGGAAAGCAGTTTCCTGCGTGTTGCCCCATCGGTTGGTGACACCCTTCTATGTCAGTAGTGTAAGCGGCTGAGCGACTTTCGAGAAATCCTTGATAAACGGTCTGTAGTAACCCGCCAAACCCAAGAATTGGCGTATTTCCGTTGGCGTACGTGGTGCCCAAGAAGTTCCAAGATAAGACGTAAATGCCGCTCGTGTTCCTCCTGACCCTTGGAGTATATCAAAATGTCGTCAATGAAGACAATGACGAACTTGTCAAGATAGGGTTTGCACACCCTGTTCATAAGATCCATGAAAACTGCAAGTGCGTTCGTAAGCCCGAATGGTATGACAAGAAACTCGTAATAGCCGCAGCGAGTTCTGAATGCTGTCTTGGAGACGTCCTCATCCTGGACCCTCAGCTGATGATAACCAGACCTTAGATCAACCCTGGAGTAGTAACTCGACCTTTGCAACTGATCGAATAAGTCGTCAATGCGTGGAAGAGGATAACGGTTCTTCACTTTGACTTTGTTCAGTTCACGGTAATCGATTTCACATCCTGAAGGTGCCATCCTTCTTTTTCACCGATAATTGGTGTCCAATAGTTTTTGTAGCTCCCCAAGGCGAAGAGATAGGTCGGATAAATCCCTTATCCAAGATTTCTTGTAGCTGCGTCGATAGTTCTTCCGATTCTGATGGAGCTAAGCGATACGGTGCTCGAGCTATGGGTGCTGCTCCTGGAGCGAGCTCGATCTGAAATTCGTCCTGACGATGAGGCGGTAAACCAGGTAAATCTTTAGGAAACACCTGAGGAAAGTCGCGTACACAGGATGGTCTTCCAACTTCTTTTCTTTCGCTGATGCGTCAGAAACGAGAGCCAAAATTGCGGTGTGGCCCTTCCGCAAACATTTCTGAGCCTTCAAGAAAGAGGTGATGCCAACCACAGCACCACTCTTGTCGCCTTGGACTTCGAGAGGTTCTTGACCAGAACGAGGAATGCGAACATTCTTTTCTTTTCATAGGATTTCTGCTTGCTGTTGCTGCTGGCGATTCCGA
This sequence comes from Helianthus annuus, assembly GCF_002127325.2. Lineage (NCBI taxonomy): Eukaryota > Viridiplantae > Streptophyta > Magnoliopsida > Asterales > Asteraceae > Helianthus > Helianthus annuus. The sequence goes on from NC_035443.2 coordinate 86,959,650, forward strand.
TTTGCAGGCCGTGGGCTCCTCCATTCTTAGCTTCATGGCCCATCTTGAGACACCTCTGGCAACGTCCCTCGTTGCACTGCCTGATCCATGAGGCGATGATACAACTAGGCAGCCTATTCTGTTCCACTGCCTGATCCGTGAGGCGATGAGCAAGACGCTGAATGCCTTGGATATTGTCGAGGTTAACCGATGTATCATGGCTCTGAATCTCTGAGGCTAGACCCTTGAGGTACAATTCGATACGCTTGCTTGGAGGGTCCACCATGGTTGGACACAAGTTGGCCAGTTCGTTCGACCGTTTCGTATAAGCTTCAATTTCCGACCCCGTCATTTTCAAATGGTAAAGCTCCACTTCCAACTTGTGGATGTCATCACGCGTGCAGTATTTCCTTTTAATGCGTTCTTTGAATTCGTTCCATGGGGTGGCGTTAGCAGCTGCCAACCCTAGTATCCGTACTTGCGCGTTCCACCAGGTTAGCGCGATTTCTTCCAAAATACCAGTGACGTACTTGACCCTGCGAGCCTCAGGGCATTCACACATCTCGATTACTGACTCGAACTTCTCAACCCAATGGAGTAGTCCCACTGCTCCTTCTGTGCCACAGAACGTGTTTGGACGACAGTCCATGAAGTTCTGGAATGTGCAGAGAGGTTGATGTGCGTTCTGACCCGTTGCGCGAGAAAGATAGGTCAAGGTTAAGCGCGAGAGTTGGGTCACGAGAGTAGGATCTAACGTCCTAGGATAGGTCTGGAATAGCAGGTTATACCTCCTGCTTGTGCGGCTGCAAGCGCCGCAGCAACTTGTTCGTTAATAAGAGCCGTCAACTGGGCTTGAGTCATGTTAACACGTCCAGACGTGATCGAACAGTAAAGGTAACGTAAGTATGAATGGTTCGCGAGTAGTGCGATGACAGAAAAGTGTAAGCACACAAATGTTCTCAAGCAATAACAAGTAGTGAGCAATGTAATCTAAGCATACTACGAGCAAGGTTCTATGCAATTCTAGCATGTAGGCAATAAACATAAACCTTATTACCTAGGATGTTGAGTCTTGCACGTGGAGCGAAGCGTCGTTGTGGATCGTTGAGAGCACTGTTCTGGTTATAGTCTGGTTTTAATAAAAACGTTTTTCCATATTAAAACCAAGTTCTCTATAACCAATGGCTCTGATACCAATCTGTCACACCCCCAAAATCCACCTGCGGAGTATCACCGCTTGGGAGCGTGACTGACCAGGATCAAGCCACCAATCATATAGAACAATATATATAGTAAAAGTAATTGCCATTAAACTCAAAATAAATCCAAACCATTTCCATATGAAAGGTGTTTCCAAAACATAAGTAAGTTAACATTGTTTAGCGGAAGCGTATTATTGTAAAACCCATAGCAAATAAGTATCAAACATCAAAAGTGTTTAACAAGGTGATCACGATCCAAGCCCCACAACGACCAGCTCCTCCGTGTGCAAGCTCCAAGTACCTAACGATCTGCAAGGCATGTAACAGAATGATCAACAAACTAGTTGAGCGAGTTCACAGAAAATAAATGCGTAATAGTAAGTTCGTTTGTAACAGGTGGCTCTACTGGGCCGTAATAGTGATCAGTATAGGTATCCTTCACATCCGAGGATAGTGATCAGTATAAGTATCCTTCACATCCGAGGATAGTGATCAGTATAAGTATCCTTCACAACCGAGGATGGTGATCAGTATAGGTATCCTTCACATCCGAGGATAGTGATCAGTATAAGTATCCTTCACAACCGAGGATAGTGATCGGTATAGGTATCCTTCACATCCGAGGATAGTAATATGGTAATCTAGTCATAGTGTCAGTAGTGTATCTATTCAACCTTATCCTTTAAAACCCATTCCCAAGCCCCGGGAATCCCATGCCTTAGTAAGGGTGTGAACTCACCTTGGTTTGCTCGGTATGCTAGGTTATGCACTCACAAGTAATTAATCAAGTCCTATTGTATGCACGTATAACAAATCAGTTCATGTTCACAATAATACGCATGCAATTCGAGTGTCACACAAATACAAATGTAAACATTCATCATCTAGCATGACATGTCAAATAATTCAAGTATACTTCCCATCATTCAAAATATGTTCATGATTATATATCTTTCGAATCCAACTATTATCTTTCGAATCCAACTATTATCTTTCGACAACAGTTATCACAATTATCCTTCGGACCGAATGTTATGTTTCGGACCAATGTCATCTTTCGGTCAAAGCTATCTTTCGGTCAAAGTTACTATGGTTCGATCCAGACTATCTTTCGGTCAAAGTTACTATGGTTCGACTAACAAGCATCTTTCGACAACAACTATGTTTCGAGCAGCAAGTATCTTTCGATACATATCAGTTACGTTTGATCACAATCAGTTACGGATATCACGCAGTCAATCACAGAAACAGAAACCCTAATCATCTACAGCCGTCATCATCATTAACAAGCACATCTCATCAGTTACATTACACAGAAGGCACAAGATCATCTACGACAGTTACTATCATTCCTAGAAATTATTTAACGGTAACAGAATCAATCATCAACCAAATTCGAATCGTCATCTATGTGTCATGTAAACATAATCATCATCCGGTTCAACTATCTAACATACATATCCGGTTATCATAACCGATCCATAAAATATTATCATTGAACATCATCAAAACAGATCCGATAGTCATGCATATCCGATTAACATACAACAATATATCGCAAGACAATAGATAAATCATGAAATCAAAGCATCGTGAAATCAAAGCATCGTAAACAACACCACACACTAACCGGAAATCTGGATTACGGAATGGAATCCTTCGAACAGAGAGTAGGTCTGCTATATGCCGTCACACACACACAATAGAACTAGGGTTTTTGAAAAACTAACCGATGACTTACATGCAGTCACGTATTTAAACTTATCACCGAAATGGGCCAAGCCCATTAGAAAGGCTGGGCCGAAGGATGTCGAAGGATAGGGTCCTTGGTCGAAGGATATGTTTCGAGATCCTTCGGACCGAAAGTTGATCCTTCGAATCGAAGGATATGTTTCGAGATCCTTCGAACAGTGGGTCATGTTTCGTGGTCTAGATTAAGTGTATTAAATAATAATTCTAGACTAAGTGTAATAAATAATTATTCCAATATTATCTTTTACAACCACAAGTAGTTACATGTATGCACAATGACAACACGTTTCATTAAAACACAACGCGTACAATTACAAATCCAACAAGTCAACTACTAAACAGTCAAGTCAACGCGCATTTAATGCGAAAGCAAAAGTCAGAAACTCGAGTTGTCACACCATGCCCGGAAGAAGGAGTTCTATAAAGCCACAACCAACCAAGACTATTTGCTTCTTGGAAATTTTGCTAATTAAAATAACTTGTAGGCTAGAACTCTATGGTTTATGCTTCTTGTGTTTTCTTATCTAACTTAGTAATATTTAGGATTATGTAATTCTCTCTATGAATGGATGGTTTTAAGGTTTGAATGGTGTTATAAGAAATAAAACACACTCTGGATGGTGAAGGATAACAAGGGAAACGAGAAACATGGCCCATGCACGAAAATAGGACCATCTGACAACAATTTCTTCATTACAGTAAGCTCAGCACGGGCCGTGTCCAGCCAACACGACCCCGTGCTGAACATCCTGCAGACAAATGCCCAGTTCAGGTAACTAGACACGGGCCGTGCTAACTGAACACACCCCCGTGTCCAGGCTTCTATTTCTTTTCTTTAATTGTTGTTACTGGCACCTGAACACGGGGCCGTGCCCGGTCACCACGGGGTCGTGTCCAGACTGACAGTCACATAAAATTTTGCTTTTTTAACACCATTTTACACATTCAATCAACCTAAAAACCTATTTTTAGGACACATTGAGTACAATGTGTAATTTAAGTGTGGGGGGGGGGGATGCTAAAACCTTGAATTTTGCAAGTCCTAATAACAAGCCTTACACAAAACTCTATTGGAACCGCTAATCACCCCAAATTTTTTCATAAATTTTCATTTTTTTTTACTTGTCTAAGTTTAAGTTGGGAATTCTAAGTCTAACAAGGTTATATTTTTACAAGTTTACAACCGATAGCGTCGTGATAAAAAGAACCAACATAAGAAAATTATGAAACGGCATGACAACCTTAGTTAAAATTTGATTATATATACTTGATCACATAAAAACCCATTCCCACAAAAAGTGAGTTTTGAGCCTTTATTGAGCATACAAATATACACCTTTACGCTAAATGCTCATTTTTCGTTTCTTGTGTGAATAGCCGCTTGGTTCTTACGACTCTAGAACTTGCCACGATAATTCATTCCCGGTTCTTACCAACTTAAACCCAAGTAAGTAAATGATGGAGGCATTAGGACTAACCCTTTTTCTTTCCACACCATTATTTTTATTTTTCTTTTCACCTACCCAAAAATTCCCCCTAGTTAACCCCTTTGAGCCTAAACCTTTTCATTTCTTAACCCAAAACCCTTTTTAACCACAAAAAACCTTTTTTTTTATTTTTACCTTTTATTTTAGTAACAAGCTCGGTTTTCGTGTGACTAAAAAAAACAAAAAAAAAAGAATTTTACAATGAAGTTGGAAATAAACAAACAAAGCTCCTCAAACAAAAGCTTGTTTGAATAAATACTTCATTAAAAATAAAAAGTCACAAAAACAAAATGTTTTACGAAAACCGACGCTTTTTACGCCTTTCGCCCTTTTCTACTAACCACTAACCCAACTACTCACCTTTAGCCCAAGCCTAACCCTTCACCCAAAAAGTCCTCTTGATATTTACAAAGGTATAAAGTTAAAAAGGAGGAGGATTGATTGCTTGGCAAGCTTATGGTAGGAATAAGTTCCATGCCGTTCTCGAGTGATTCACTTAAAATACACCTTCGGCCGAGTGTGAGTGATTTCCCCCGTGAGGTATGTGAACTTGTATATAAATGGAATTTTAGAAAGGTATGTTATCTTATGAAAAGTTTTTAAATCATAGCGAATAGGATTGTAAATAAATAAAAATAAAACCTAAACAATCTTGGAAAATCCCGACACTCTATGACAAGCCCAAAACCTTCTCTTCTACCCATTCCATTTGGGAGTGTAAGCCACATATTAAAGAGTTTTGCTTGAGGACAAGCAAAGATTCAAGTGTGGGGATATTTGATGTGTGTAAAATGCAACAAATAAATTACATCAAATGAGACATAAAACTAACCCTTTTTAAGTACTAATGTTGGAAAAAGTGTACTTTTGTCTTCCTTTTGTATTTTTAAGATTAAATGAGCTCAAATTAACAAAAGAAGCAAAAAGACAGCAAAATCTAACATAACTACAAGAAAAGAAACAAAAGTGGATTGCCCGACCCCTTGACAGCATCCTCCCAAGCAAAACAGAGAAGACAGAAGACTGAACACGCCCCGTGCTCAGCGAGCACAGGGCCGTGCCCAAGAAGCAGCAGAAAAGACAAACCTGTAGAAGCTTCTATTGCCCACCACGGGGCCATGCCCAGCGGACACGGGGGCGTGGCCAGAGTACTGCAGGCGCATTAATTGTAATTGCGAATTACAATTAATGAAGAGAGAGTGTCAGACGGGCACGGGGCCGTGCCCAACGGACACGGGGCCTTGCCCAGGCTTCTGTTCAGCCTATAAATAGGAGTGCTTGGAGCCATTCCAACTCATCCCTTGGCACACCACCTCTCTCACACTTCATCCACCACCCACCACCATCACAACACCATCATCCACCACCATCATCCATTGTCCATCATAGAGTGTGTGAGTTGTCTCGGGATCCAAGATTGATCGTAAGAGTTCTTGACAATCAAGGCCATGTTTGCCTAAGTCTCTTACATCACTTGGTGAAGACAAGTGTTTAGTATAGTACTTTTTATTTTTAATCTTTTGCACTTCTTAATTGGTTTTGTATTAATGACTTTAATAACTAGTTTCTTATGTTGAATGTGATTCTTCCTTATCGTTTATCCGTGGTGTCTTGGCATTATTTTAATGTCTATATAAAATAAAAGATTTTCACCATTCATATCTCCACGGTCTATATGGAGGTATGTTGGCTACCTGGTCGGGGGTTAAGGGAACGGTTTGGTAAGAGTCTTGCCCTTGTTCAGCGTTTAGAGGTCCTGTAAGGGACCTGGGTCAAATTTAGTAGGACCTCCTTCAATACCCAAAGGTATTGGATGGCAGGGGTCCAAACTCTTTAATCCCCTCATAAGTTAAACTACTATTAATACTATAACCCGGCTATTTAGGACTTTATCCCTGCTGACTCAGACTACTTAGTCGAGGGTAACGTCGCCTCCAAAAGAGGGGCCTACCATAATTTGCATTAATAACTTAATTAATTATCTTTCAATAATCCGACCCTTTAGGATTGTATCCTTGCTGACTCAAACTACTGGGTTGAGGGTAACGTCGCCTTCAAAAGAGGGGCCTACTACAATAACTAAGATAATCTCTTAAACAAGTGCAAAAGTGCGAAAATAATCAAAGGTTATACTATACACGAGTCGGATCAAAGTGATTCATCTTATCTATCTGTTTTTACTTTATTTTATTTTTCAGCATTTTGTTAGTTTTATTTTCTTAGTTTAAAAACCTTTTTCTAACATTTTGATTTGATTAGACGTTGAGGATAAACCGGTACTAAAAGCTCTTGTGTCCTTGGACGACCTCGGTATCTTACCAACACTATACTACGTCCACGATGAGTGCACTTGCCCATATGTGGGTTTAGTGTTAGTAAATATCGTGTTTTATAAATTTAAAACTTGGCTAAAGTGTAAAAAAAGGGCTTAAAATATACACCTAAAATATATACACACTTGCACGCATCACTTTTACCAAGAAGTGCTTTTGTGTCTCTAGTCGTGAATCGACAAGTAAAAATGCCTATGGTTTGGATGCTTCCTATGTCGTTACATATGTTAGTGGCCTCGCGAACTATTAGCGATCTCGTATTCCTTACATTTACAGAATACTTGTTTAAGTACAATTACATACCATGTTTTCTACAACGAATGCTTAAATGTTTTACACAAAAATGCATGAATTCACACCAACATTATGTTGTGTCAAGACTCCTATGCCTATTTTGTGGGATTTGGTTATTATATTCCATCCTGTGTGGTGATATAAGAATTAAAACCTTGATGTTCGTCTTTTAAATAAAGTTATAAACTTTTCAGACAATAGTTATCTTGTGATGTTGTTGGTGCATATGTCTGTCGACTTCGTCTTGTATCGAGTCTTGTAATAGGTTAGATAGAACAAGACACGTAGAATGAGAAAAACGGGAAAAAGGTCAAAACAAGCCAGTCCACACGAACTGACCAGTTCGTGCGAACTGGACAAGGCCAGTTCGTGCGAACTGGACAAGGCCAGTTCGTGCGAACTGGGATGACTGGTTCATGGGAAGTGGCTAGCCTATAAATAGGTGTCTTGTGTTTTCATTTGCAACGATTCTGATTCCGGTAGTGAATAGCCTGTAAAACATTGTGAAATCAATACAAGAGATAGTTAAAGTGATTCTAGTGTGTATCCAGCTAAAATAACTTCGATACGTCTGATTCTGCCTTTCATATTAAACGAGATCTCTTCTGAACGACTCATTTGGTCGTGTCAACGATCCTACAAGTGGTATCAGAGCTTAGGAGGAGGAGTTCTTACTATTTCAGCTTGTTTTCACCGAAAATTTTTTATTTCTACTCATTTCTACTTACTTTCTTCATGTTTTCTCAAAATTAACAAAGACTTTACGGATAAAATGGACTGATTTAGAGATATAACACGCGAAATACAGTTTTAATCAATCCTTGAAAGAATCAGACCTTAATTCATCATAAAACCTGATCAAAGTTAACAAAAGCTCATTAGATCGTTCGGAGATGTCTCAGTTCGTGTGAATTAGAGTTTCAGTTTGCACGTAGTTGGACCGGGTCGCACGGATTGGACAAATTTGAACTCAGTACGTACGGATTGAACTTATCAGGTCACACGATGTGAATCCAGTTCGCACGTAGTGGGTCAATTCGTTTGAAGGAGGTCAGTACGCACGTAGTGGGTTAATTCGTTTGAAGGAGGTCAGTTCGCACGATTGAAAATAGAACCAGTTCGTTTGAAATTGAACCTTCAGTTCGTACGAAGTGTGTCAGATCAGTTGAACTCAGTCCAGATCGTTTGGAATAACTCAGGTTATTTGAAATCTGAATCAGTCCGCACGAAGTGGATTGAAACTAGGACCAGTTCGCGTGAAGTGAGTTATAATTCCAGGTCGTTTGTATCTGAACCAGGTCTCTTGAAGAGAGTGTCCAGGTCGTGTGAAGCTGTTCTAAGTTGTGTGAAACTGATCCAGTTCGTTTGAAGAATTAATCGGTTCATCTAAACAATCAGTTTTTTTTTTTTTTTTTTGTGAATCTTTCAAAACCGGATCATGGAAAACGAATTCAACAATGCGTTTGCGACTCCGATCACTATTGCTTAGAATGTGACCTTAGAAAATGAAATGGGAACCATGCAAAAACCGCCTAAGCTCATGAATGGGAGGAGCGTTTTGAAATTTGGGTTCAAGCAAATTACTTAGATGCATGGGAATGTGTTGAACAATGATATATTAGACCGACTGATGATGACGGAGAGAATGTTGCTATTAAAGATCTAAGTGATGATCAGAAAAAGAAATATAAAAGTGAAAAGATGATGATCAGTATATTGCAACAAGCGATTAAGGAAGAAATCTTGATTTTATTACAACACAACGGAAGTGCACACTCAATATGGAAAGCACTAAAAACGAAGTTTGTTGGAAGTAAAGACATGATCAAGAACAAAAAATCGCTTTTGAAGAAAGAATTTGATCTATTTCGTGGATTAAAAACTAAAAACACCAAGCAGATTATTGAAAGATATTGCAATTTGGTGGTTAACATGAAGAGATTAGACATCAAGAAAGATAAAGAAGAATGGATTGAAAAGTTGGCCGATGCGTTGCCACAAGATGTTTGAGGCACGTATCTTATGATGTTGAAAAATGATGATGAATTTGGAAATCTAACGTTGAGCCAGTTTATTGAAAAACTCGAAGTTCAAGAGATGGAACAACGAAAGATGGCGAGAATGAAGGACTTTAATGGTGAACAAGACATTGGTTTGTATTACAAAGGGAGTACTAGTGATAAAATCAACATTGCATCAAAGATCGAAACTGCTTTTAACGCAAAAAGTTCTTCAGGAGGGTCATCTCAAAGGTCAAGCAACAAGATTGGATTCTCTTCATATCCTTCATTTGATCCAGATTTTTCAGCAACCAAGAATGGCAAAGTACTACAATGCAACATTGCATTAAATCTTGAGAATGGTCAAAATTTCTCGAAAGAGGTTGCCAAAGGTCAGTCTTACGAGAGTTTAGTAGCAGGAAAGATTGGTAATCCGATGTTGACTAAAGAAGATTAAGATCAGATTGATGCTGAAGAAATGGAGTTAATGGATATAAAGTGGTGTATGGCTAGTGTGTTGAGAAGAGCTGAGAAGTTTAAACAGATCACTGGAAGAGATGATTTCCGTGATGCTTGTACTTCACCTTTAGGCTTTGATAAATCTAAAGTTACTTGTTTTCGTTGCAGGGAAAAGGGGAATTTCAAGCGAGAATGCACAAACCGCGAAGCAAGTAGAGTTCAAAATCCATTCGGCAACAATGATTATCATCGAAAGGCGATTTATCTTCAAGTTGCTCCGCATCAACAACAATCGTCACAAACTGCACATGCTAGGAAGGAACTGATCGAAGAGCCATCAAAGAAAGCTTATCTAGTGAATCAAGAAGATGAAAGATTGCCAAAGGGATTTAGCTGGGATAAATATATTTCGCCTGAAAGTAACTCAAAGAGAGCTTGTTATGGCCTGATAGATCAAGATGATGAACGGCTTCCAGAAGGCTTTAGTTGGGATAAGTGGGATCCTAACAGAACTTCAGAAAAAGTAGCATTTGTTGCTCAAATTTATGAAGATTCAACTGCTGAAGAAGAATTGGTGTATGCTTACTATCAATCTCAGCAGTACAGTCCTAAAAAGATCGAAGAAGAACCAGTTATAACAAAAGAAGCTTCAGAAAAAGCACCAATCTTTGATCACTCATCAGATGAAGAAAGTGACAGTGACAGCGAAGAAATTCGAAAACTTGAATTTTATCAAAGAGAATTTTTATCTAATAGGGATAATTTCCATTTTGCAGGTAAAACGGAAAAGATCGAAGAAAAACAAGCTGAGAAAAAGAATAATCATAAAGCAGCAACTATTAAAGAAAAAGATGATAGTGATGATGATAATGATAATTCGTATTATGCAGGTAAAATGAAAGAGAAGAAAAAAAATACAAGCTGCGAAAGATGACAGTGATGATGAAAATGTTCGAGTAATAAAGAAGCAGGTTAAAAAACAAGATGACAGTGATGATGAAAATGTTCGAGTAATAAAGAAATAGGTTAAAAAACAAGATGACAGTGATGATGAAGATGTTCGATTGATAAAGAAGCAGGTTAAAGAAATTCCAGCTTTCAAGGTTGAAAAGGAAGCTGATGCAGAAAAGATACCTGAGAAATGTGAAAATTGTGATACTGTGAAAAGACACAACAACAAATTGATTCATAACATGAACAGACTGAAAGAATCTTATGATGTTTTAAACAAAGCTATGAATCAATACAACAAGTCAAGCAGTGAACAAGCGTTAGCTATGAAGACACTCAATGGAGCGTTCATGACAAAGCAGAAAATCATCAATAATTACATTGAGAAATGTGTTGTATTGGAAACGCAGAGGATAGAAACTGAAAGGGTAAACAGGTTATTGAGAAGTTACTCATGTGCTTCTTATGTGATTGACAGGATTTATCCTACAGTAGAAGGCATGAAAGCATTTGAAGAAGAGGATACTGAAGTAAAGGATACTGGTAAGAAACATAGTACTGATTATACCAAGTGTCCACCGCCGCTTGAAAATGGATATTCTCCACGAAATCCTAATTCAGAAAGAGTCAAAAAGGTAACAAATTTAAAGTGGGAATCTGAACCTTCAGATGGATTGCCAGATAATATTGACATCACATTCACATCATCTGACACTGATCATGAGTCTGAGTTAATAAAGAAAGTGGTCAATCAGGTGTTGGATAAGGATGAAGAGTCAAAGTCAAAGTCTGACACGTCAAGTCCAACAGTCAAAAAGGGCAAAAGGGTTTACAATAAAGATTTTATGTTATCACAAAATAATTTGAATGATGAAACATTCAAAGTAGCATATACTTTGAATGATTCTGACAAATTATATTCTGATGAAGAATTTCCAATAAGAGGTGTTAAAACTGAAATGATTAAAAAGGTTTTCAAATTAACAGAAATTAATATTTCTGAAATAAAAGATGTAAATCTTACTAAAAAACCTAAAAAGTACACCTCAAGAGTTCAACAAAGGTTAAATAAGAAAAAAGGTTACAGTTCTGGTTCGGATTTTCAAAAGAAACCAAACCATAACGGTAATTTCAAAAAGAAAGGTCTAGGTTTTATTCCACCAGAAAATCATAAAAATGAGAAAATTTATAAACCAAAAACTGTTTTTGTTTCAGGAACATCTTTTGAAGAAGAAAAAGAGACTTTGTTCAAGAAACAGACGAACAAAGAATTCCTTGCTAAGAAGCAAGAAGGAATGAAGAATGAAGCTGCTCAGAAGAAGGAGACAAGAACTTGTTATCAATGCAAAGTAGTTGGTCACATTGCCTTGAACTGTCCAAAGGAAACTAATACAAAACAGGGAGTCTCTGAAAAACTAAAAGAAAAGATGGTTGAGAATGAACCACCAACCAAACAATTTAAAGTTTTCAAAAATTCAAAATTTGAGGTTGGTGAGTGTTCAAAAAGTTTTTACAAAAGAAAAGTGAAGCTTAACAACCAAAAGTGGGTTGTGAAGAAATCAGATGATAGTTGTGGCGATGAATCTGACTCGTCAAAGTCAGAGGAGCCACAAGTTGAGCTAAAAAGCGAAAATTCAGTACCGCCAATGGATGATGTCAACTTTCCACCATTGCGGACTGAAAATTTTAAACAAAAAGTTGGAAAAGTCGAGATTTCAAATCAATTCTTTTCTGAAAAGAAAGAATTTGATGTTGAAAAAGCCTTTAACCCCAAAGTTCAAAATATTTTTGGAAAAATGGTTGACGAGAAGGTCAAAGGGGTAAAGGAATTTTATGAGAAGAAAAAGAAAGGAAAGAAACCGAGTGTTGATGACTCGGAATCTCCCAAGGACCGTCAGGCTTGGGAGAATCTCTATGAATAAAAATCCTGACTTGCCGGAGCTCCCAAGTTGGTAATCGTGAAGCAGGAATCGGAATCATTCTTGATATTGTTGATAAGAACCTACAAATGGTTAATCAAGGTCATTAAGTTGGACTTGATTTAACTTTCATACAAGTGATAGATTTTTACAAGTGGTTTAAAAGAAACAAAGTGATGAATGAATCCCCGATTCTACAAGTGGTTTGTGAAATCAACAAAACTTATTTTCCGGAAAAACCATTTTGATTAAAACAAACTTAAGTGTTTTGAAATCATAATAGGAAAATAGTTTGTTGACAGGGGGAGTTCTGATTGTTTATGCCAAGTGAATGGAGAATTGAAGCAATTCACATCGGTTTGTCAAATTTTCTTTAAATGGTTTTGAATTTTAGGGGGAGTAAGAAATTTCAGAAAATCCAAAAACATTAAAAAATTTGAAAAAGCCAAAAACATGATAAAAATCAAAATGAGTTTTGTTGTGAAAAAGAGGAAATGATAGTACATCAGTGGACTATCACAACACGCTAAAGAAATGAAAAGTCAAATGTGATAAACGGTCTCACTGATAATATGCCAGTAGGTTTTTATACATTCAGTAGATTGTTTTCGAGATATAAACCTAAATATCATTACTTACTTATCTCGTGGGGAACATCTCTCGGATATATGGGTAACCCCCGAAATCTTGTTTGAAAGATTTTCTATTTCTGACATACTAGGTCTTTGTGCGTGATGATATCTGGGGTATTATACCAGGACTTCTGATTTTGCAGAAGCAATAGCCTAGTCCTCGTATAATACTCTGCACTGCTTTAATCATAAAGCCCACCCTCAGCATAAAAAATGACGAAACATTGAAAAATGCTAATCATGTGCTGTTGAAGAAAAGATCCCCAAACGGGACGCACCTAAAGACGAGCCATCATCTCTTTGTCCGAACGGAAGTTCTAACCTGAGCTCTCATGGTCTCGCATTACCCGTTTACAGATATCATTAGTGTACATTCACCTGTAAGACTGAATATAGGAGTCTGGATACGGGAGTATATTCTGAGGTGGAACACGCGAATAAGTTTAAGTTCTTAAAACACTAATTCGTATCTCGAAACAATTGAACTTTGTGTGAAAATTTAAGTGAATTAGTATACTGACAACCTAAGTGAATCGTTTAGAACTTAAAGTCTAAAAAAGGTCAACGGTGTTAGTGATTTGTCTCATAAACTGATATGATCCTCTTACACAAACTCACAAAAATATTGTTTGTAAATATTTCTTTACTGTTTTTCATTAAAAACAAAATCCAAAAAGAATATGTTTTAGCATAAAATTTTGAAAAATCAAAAAGATTTTATTTCATCTTATGTTCGATAACTGATGTTGAAAAGCTGATTTTCAAAATTCCGAGCGCTAAACATGATGAACAGTGGGTTGGGAGAGGTTGTTTGAAAAGAGAAAAGATTTTGAAATGATTTCTTCAAAGGTAAATTTCTCAATTATCAAAAGCCAAATTTGAGCGTTATGAATACAAGTGGTTAAGCAGAGATTAAAATTGTTATATATAAACATCTTACTTTTGGGTAAAGTTTGTGCAGGTAGAAGCAGCTAGGGTTCGACTCCTAAGGATATGCAGATTCAAGCCAGGTTCCAGATCCTGTTGCTATGGAGAGCCAGGCTACGGTCCTGAACCTGTGAAAGCTGCAAAGCGTGAGCAGAGTTTGAACCAGGTTTCGATACTAGAACGAGAGCTATTCCGGACTGCGATCCCAGCTTATCGAAAGGGGGAGTTTGAAGTCATTAAAGCCAGGTTCGAATCTTGTCTGCTAATACTGAATATTTTGGATCAACATCTAAGAGGGAGTCTGAAGATGTAAAGAGCCAGTTTCTGATCATGGAACTGTGTTCAAGATAGAAGCTGCTGATGTTGATAAGCAAGAGAAAGATAGAGATTGAGGATGCTTACAATGTCAAATACTTTGGAGAGAGCGAGAAGACTGATAAAGACTGAAGATTTGACATACTGAAGACTCGTACCGAAGACTTCGTCAACATCTAAGGGGGAGTCTGTTGGTGCATATGTCTGTCGACTTCGTCTTGTATCGAGTCTTGTAATAAGTTAGATAGAACAAGACACGTAGTACGAGATAAACGAGAAAAAGGTCAAAACAAGCCAGTCCACATGAACTGACCAGTTCGTGCGAACTGGACAAGGCTAGTTCGTGCGAACTGGGATGACTGGTTCATGGGAAGTGGCTGGCCTATAAATAGGTGTCTTGTGTTTTCATTTGCAACGATTCTGATTCCGGTAGCGAAGCTCTGCTGAAGTATCTCCAGCCTGTAAAACGTTGTGAAATCAATACAAGAGATAGTTAAAGTGATTCTAGTGTGTATCCAGCTGAAATAACTTCGATACGTCTGATTCCGCCTTTCGTATTGAACGAGATCTCTTCTGAACGACTCATTTGGTCGTGTCAACGATCCTACAGATGTAAACACTAAACTTAACTTATGTTTTGGATATGTAATGTCAATGGCATCTTGGAGTTATTTTATGATCATGTAGCATGTTTACCATTCGTATGCAATGAGAACCTTTCAGGATCACACCTCGTGCTTCCACCTTAGAAAGGGGTGTGACAATGTATGATGATTCTAATCATAACTATCATCAATTTCATCATATGATTAAAACCCACTTATCCTAGTGTGGTAAATCATCTTAACATTCAATTCATGGCAATATATGTATAATTTTCACTTAGGGTTTTGTTCCTAAGCAAGTATACATCACAATTCAGCCATAACTTCTATAATTCATCCATAATTCGCGAATTATGATGTTTATTAAATTTCACAACTTCAAAAATCATCAAAATTTTACATACCCTATGATCCCCTAGCTTGGGTGATCATTACTCCGCGTTCAATTGTAAATTTGAGCTTCGTTTAGCCCTTCAATTTGATGGTTTTTGTATGAACTAGGGTTTTGCTCCATGGGATCTCTCCTGAGATCGAACAGAACACACACCGTGTGTGTGTTTTTTTATTAAATAAACTTTCAACGTATCCAACTTTGGCCCCTCATGTTTGGTTAGTTATTAAGTAGGCTACAACCTACTTATTTCCAACAATATTCCCTCTTATTAACTAGGTTAAACATTCCTAGTTAACTTAGTGGGTTCGGGGAGGTTACAACTCATTTTATTTTAAGTTCCGTTAACTCGGGCCTTTTATAAACTTTATTTCCTCAAAATCCTTCGTTCAACTTTTATTTGATATTAGGTTTATTAATTTAATCCTAATATTCACCGGGTTAATTTTTACCACTAACGGTAATTTACCCGTCTTTTAGTATTAACGTGGTTTTATTACCAAACTCGTTTTCGGGGTGTTACATTAACACTCACGAAAGGTGCAACGTGATGTTTGCATGAGTGTAAGCTGACATAACATCATTCCTTATTAGGCTCACCGTGTATAGCACACACCCTTTAATCTGCACCATCAACGTCCACATCACACCATTTACACGGTTCTAGCACTTCTCAACGCTAAACCTATCATTCGAAAGTGGTTGTGAGGGGATGAGAGAGAGGAGAATTATAAAAGTATAAAAAAAATATTATTTAGTTAAAAAAAAAAAAGAAACATTAATGTTTTTTTTTTAAGTTATGTTCTAGAGATGAAAAATAAGAATTCACTTTAGCAAATTTATACACAACGAGGGTGTTTGGGGTTCCTTATTTTGAGGGTAAAAGGACTTTTGAAGGGCAAAAGTCCTTTTGAAAGTGTTTGGCTTTTCTTCTTATGTGAGAGGGATTTGGCAAAAGTCAGGAATTCCTGACTTATTTTGGCCAAAAGGACTTTTCAAAAGTTGAAAATAAGCTAAGCCAAACATGCACAACATCACGTGACATGCACGAGAATTCCACCTTCTATAAATCAAAGATTTGTTGTACATGAATAATCACATCCTCCACGTGCTCTGTTTTCACTTCTTCTGGTACTTCTATTTTGTCTCCACCTGCAAATCTTATCCACCGATCGATTCCTCTGTTTTCATCAGACAAATCAAACACCCATTAATGGAAAACAAACACCCACCGCCGGCGCCGCCCTCATTCACGGCGGAGCTCTTCGGCGACGGTGGCTCTCAGTCGTCATCCGCCGGAATTTTCTCCTCAATTTTCCCCCCACCGGTATTACAATTACAGCTGTTGTAAACTGTTTTTTGGGTTCATGGGTTTGATTTGGTTTGGTGTGGTGAAATTGCAACTAAATTTTGATTAATTTAGGGTTATTTGTTTTGGTGTGATTAGGGTTATTTGGAGTTAAACCCTTGGTGGGTTGTTAGTTTCTTGAATGTTAAAATAGACTTTTGATTGTAGATTGTTAATTGGGTGAATAATTTGTGTGTGTGATTTTAGAAAAAAAATGGAGGTAAACCCTTGTTGGGTGGTTGTGTTTTTGAACACTGAAACAGAGTTTTAGTTGTAAATTGTTGAATTAATGAATGATTTGTGTGATTTTGGATAAATTGGAGTTAAACCCTTGTTGGGTTGTTAGTTTCTTGAATTTTAATTGTTGGAATGCATCAACTTGATGATCTTGATGAATCTAAACTTGATGATCTTGAAACTATTTTTGTTGTTTTATGTTCTCAAAGTTTGTATTTTTTTTTTTTTTTTTTTTTTTTTTGAGGGGGGGGGGGGGGGGGGGGTTGGACTTTGGGATTGTTTATAACAGTTTTGAGTAAAAAGATTGGTTTAAGCAACTTAAAAGTTGAAACTGTTTATTCAGAACAACTGAATAGTGGGAAAAGAGTTCGATAAATGATCACTAAATGCCTTTAAAACATGTTATCGTTGTGTCGAAACGCAACAAGCGTATAAGCAATGCCACACACCCTTGTATGTTTTTCTGTCGATTTAGGAATTGATAAGAAACTCGATTTTTTTTTTTTTTTTTTTTTTTTTGCAGTTTACGGGATCTGCACAAAAAGGGAGTTCACCGAGTCAGGTGTGGACTGCCACCCATGGAACTTCGGGTTGGTATCTTTTTCTTTCTTGGATTGAAAAATTTGACATATTATACGGTAGTTTTATTCGTTGTTAAATGTTAAGTGATCTCTCGAGTTTAAAACCGCAGATCGTATAAACACTGAAATTTCTTTGAATACATACATAATCATATATGGAAAACCAAACACAATTTAGTTGAATTCATATATGCGAAGTAAGTTTCCTAGATTATAATAATCAATGAACACTATGAACAACTTAAATGAATTGTAGTTGCTATACAAAGCTTGATTCATCGTACGCGTGTAGGAATATATGCGTTTTGTGTAGTCTTAGCGTTGAACTATGGTCCGTGGAGTCTGATCTGTCGCCTAAACCATGGTCCTAAAAGTTTAAAATTTCGTATGTATCCTTCTGAATTTCATGATATCGTATTTACCATTTCAAAACATTAAATATATCCTATTTCGTATTTAATAGTGAGTTCAGATAATTTTACGGTAATATCGTTGTATTCCTATTCGTGTATACAGAGAAACTGATTTTATTATATGTACTAGTGGTTTGAAAGAAGGATATATATGGAAATTTGAACTTAAATAGCAATAGCAATTGACGATTTATGAATATATTTTTGAGCAGCGGAGAACGTGGCGAAGAACAGCGCAAGTGCAAATAGTAGTGTAATGAACATGGAGAGGAGGTCAATCTTTCAGGAGCGAGTCGTACCGTCTCCACTAAGTTCATCTTTATACTACGGTGGGCAAGAAGATATGTACGTCTGTTCTTCAAGTGGCCCGGCTTCACAATCATATTCTAAAGTGAGTAGAATCTTCGTTCAGCCAGTTTGATGAAATTACGGTCTTGTTTCATGTTTTGAGTTCAAGAAAGTTAAGGTTTTGTATCATGTTTTTAGTTCAAGAAAGTTGACGGGAAAGATGATCCTAATCATTTACACAGTGCTTCTCGAGGAAATTGGTGGCAAGGTCAGTTGTAGGATGGTTACTTGAGCATTGACCGGTTCCTGTTTTAGTTAGGGGTGCTAAACGGGTCTTGTTCCGTGGGTTGACGGGTTCAACCGAACCCGAAAATTTTAGACGAACCCAAAAATCGTGTCATACATATGAACCCGAACACGACCTGCTCAACCCGAATTTTTTATTTTTTTATTTTTTTTCGGAATTTTAATATATTAAAATTAAAATTTACTGCAAAAAAACAAGTGTATATAATACAATAACATTAAAATAATAAAATCTTTATGGCATAAGATACACACCCAATTTAATTTATGACATAAAACATATTGTAAAAAAAAATATAATATAGCATAGTATAGCATATAGCACAGCGTAGCGTATAAACGGGTTCGCGGGTTCAAGCTGCAACTGACCCGCACTTGTTTAGACTAAACCCAAACCCACGAATTTCGTGTTAGGTTCGCATCGTGTCAGAAATTCACATCCCTAGTTATAGTGATAATTTTTTAAATCTTGTGTGTTTTTTTTTTTTTTTTTTTTTTTTTTTTTTTTTTTTTTTATGCAGGGTCGCTTTATTATTAAGACGCTGCCACTTTCTAGACAACAACATGAATTATCCAGCTATTAACTAAGGTATTGTTCACTAATATCTATGTTCAAAGGTAGAAGTGGCAAGTTGGACTTCTCAAATGTTGGGGTGACATTTCAAAACAATTAGAGGTCCCTGTGGTTTACCAAAATTTTGGATTTGGTCCCTAGCTCTCCAAAAATACATGGACGGTTCCTATGGTTTGCACTTGTAACGCATTTAGTCCCTAGCTAACAAATCTAAAGATTTTTGCATGTCCAAGTTAGGGACTAAATGCGTTACATGGTGCAAACCATAGGGACCATCCATGTCCTTTTGAAAAAAGTTGGGGACTGAATGCGTTACAAAGTGCAAAACACAGGAACCATCTGTGTACTTTTGAAAAGCTAGGGACCAAATCCAATATTTTGATAAACCACAGGGACCATCCGTGTACTTCACACGAAACAATTAACTTAGGTTTGGGTCGAAATGCGCCGCGCTGGATTGACCTAGACATTTTTTGTCCAAATTTTAAAAGAAGTAAAAGATAATTATCTTCTTTAAGATACATATATATATTTTTAATAATATGATATAACAGCTTTTGACCCGTTTACCCATTTTCATCGAAAGTTCCTTGTTTCTCCAATTTGGCCATTTGAGACGAGTAAACGGGTCGAGTTCTCTTATTTTCATGCATACGAGACCCATGATTAAGTCTTCCTTCTCTACGCACCCTTTAATGCTAAATCATAACGATTTTTTGCAGGAAATTCATGGACACTTGATAGAAGTTTGAAGCTTTTGTTGATATATGAAATATATCTGCAGTATTTTCTTCTTTTGTTCCCCTTTCATATCAGACTCTTTTTTTGTGACTTTTGGTTTATGATTTTTCAGGGTTTTTATATAAATAAAAGCTTTGATGCTATGCATCTTTGCATAAGTAGTACAGTTATGTGCAAAAATAAATAATAAAAGCCTACTAGTAAGTACATTGCAAAGGTAACGGGTCAACAGTTACACGTTTGACCCCCCGAACCTGATCCGTTACTGAGCCCACCTAATCTATAGCCTCTAGTTATGTACCTTGGTGTTTCGTCTTTGAACTGGTCAAGTCTTGAGGGGTCAAACGTGTCGAAAGACGTTAAATTTGTTTACAATCGTTAAGCTAATACTTGCAATAATCTCGATTCTTTTCGCCACTTGATATGCATAAAAACAATCTTTCATATGCGGCTGCCATTTTTGTTGCGGTAAAAAGCTTCATACCTCTTTCTCTGACCACCTTACCTTTCTTCTCCAACAGTTCTCTCCCATCCTTCCAAACTTCATAAAGACCGTGCTTAAGCGAATCAACGGTTGGTGAAAACGTATACCCGTACTCCTTTCCGATGATCACCGAGCCCGTGATGCTAGCAAGCTTTGTAGCCATTAATGGCTTACCGGAAAGAACCGCTTCCAACAAAGTATGATCCAAACCTTGAGCCCGAAGAGTCGGGTTCACGAAAATGTCAATTGCGTTATAGAATCTTGCTAGTTGACTCGTTTGTAACGGGCCTAAAACAAATAAGTTAGGTCCAAGTTCCTTGTAGCGAACACCCCATGGACCGTCTCCGGCTACTAAAACCGCTACGGTATCCTTAAACGTTGAGTTTTCCGCGAACATCTGCTTTAAGGCTTCAAACATTAACGGGTGTCCTTTGTCTTTAACTAACCTACCCGCCATTCCGATGATCAGTGACTTGGATGCCGGAATGCCTAAGCGTGACCGAAAGCCTTGACCTTCTTCGTAATCGGGTTTATAAACGTCTTCATCTACACCGTTGAGTATAACATGAACTCGATTATCCGGGACCATGTAGATTCTTTTTAGTATATCGCCAACATGATCGCTTGTAGCGACGTGGTGTGCGTAGTTTTGGAAGAACTTAATTTCTTCGACTATCTTGTTACCTTTTTCGGTCAAGTGATTCGCTTGGGTCTCATTTGGTGCTCGTAAGAGCTCTTGAATTATATCAGAATGTATGGATTCGTACGCGATCCCATGCCAAGAAACTGCCAAGTTTGGAACATATTTCGACCGCGTGTGCCTCAGGCTTACACTCTCGGTATGAACCACATCAAACGGGCTCTGGGTTGAGTTTTGAGCTTCAAATTGTTCCCAAACAAGAGCTTGGTCTAAGTAACCCGCAGCCGTGGGTTTCGAGAGATGGAAATGTAAATTCTCGAAAGGGTATTCTGGGAAAGAGAAGCTAGAAGAGGAACTTGTGAAGATATGAAGCTCATGCCCGCGCTTCGCCAGCGCAAGGTGCAGCGTCAAAGCATGCCGCTCGAGCCCGCCAGCGTGCCTCCCGTCGGGCCATTTCTTGACAAAAAGTGCGATTTTGAGGAGTTTTCGAGGCGGGTTCGAAGGGAATGAAAGCTGGTTCCATGCTACTGGGAATGTTAGGAGATCGATCGGGTGGTTCGAGCCCGTTCCCATTCCTATTCCCGACTCCATTCGTGCTCCATGAAAGTAGACCGAATCAGTGGAATAGGACCAGTAGAGTAATGAAATAGAATAGAGAACGGGGAGGAGGACTAACGCGGTACAGAAACTGCGAAAACCCGAGACCATGGATGAAGCTTTGGAACAGGATAAAGATTTTGTTCTAAAGGATTGAAGATCCAAGTGTGGTTGTTTTAATCAAGATCTGGGGTGGGTATAAAATGAGAATATTGCACATGGAGATAAAGCAGATCTTAAGCTATGATACAGGTTTTAGTTGACTTGACCAAGGATTAAACTAAGATTCAGTTGCTTTAGTGTCACAAGTAATTTAATATATGATATATCATATAATAAAAGAGAATTATTTAAAAATAATTGTGTTAACATAACAAACAAAAAATACGCCGTTGCCGGGGATCGAACCCGGGTCACCCGCGTGACAGGCGGGAATACTTACCACTATACTACAACGACTTAGATGCTCTTTTTGTAAACATAACTCAAAAGACTAATATTAAAATAAATATAAAAAAAAGCTACTTCTTATATATGGTTGATTCTTTGATAAATGTTTAACTACCACCTGACTAGACCCGCAAATATATTTTATAAGTTATCATAATACATATTATGACTGTTTTCAAAGCATGTAGCTCGTTGGAAAAAAATCTAGCCGGCTATTTTAACAGTAGCAACTTGCTATCAGTGACAAGTTATTCCATACGTGGCAACCATATCAAATCTTTGATAGTAATTCTTCTTCAAATACATCTTCATATTCTATATCCATCAACACCTACATCGACATCTAGTCATCAGTGTTGTGGTAATTACAATCATCAGTTAAGTTGTTACTTGGGTTTGGTAACAACCTCACCTCAAGGTTACATGAAGAGCTTGTATGCTTCTTTTGACCAAATCTTCTATGTGACTTTCACATTCTAGTCAATGTCCTTGAAGCATTTAAATTTTTGGATTTAAGGATGATGTTGATGCACATTGAGTTTCTGGACTAGTGATTGCCTTAGAACATCAGGTTTGGCAATGTAGGACGTCTCGATGAAATCCTGTCTTCTATGTTTCATTGCTCAACGATCTGATGACTTCCTGTGAGTCATGATTGCGACCTAAATTCGCTAGTTTCATTTAATTCACTAAATGAAAAATCTAAGCCAACTTTCAAATAAATAAATAAAAAATTTAAGCCAGTAATATTTTTTTTATTATTGTTTCTTTATTTTATAAAAAAGTGTCATTAAAGTTTGGGGGGCTAAAGTCCTTCAACGTGCCCTTCACGCTTGTCTTGGGACCAACATTCTTTTTCTGATACCGGTATCATAACGTATCACAACATTAAGCCAATACTAACAGGACGTCTATGATACCGGTATTAGTTTTCTGTTTCGGTACCAGTTGCCTTTGCTATTTTACGGTATTTTGGCACCACTAATATCGAACTGGGACCACAAAAATCAGTACGCTATTTGGTTTGTGTTTATACTCAATTTTTTTTTCTGTACCCGAATCATTACTTAGAAAAAGTTAGAAATAACAAAAGAAATATTGAATTTTAATAATCTCAACTATTCGTCGTTGACCGTCAACAGTCTCAACTTCAAAAATAACCACTAACATCCCAACTTCAAAAATAACCACTAGCAGTCCCAACTATTGACATATTGGCCACCAATAGACCATGACTAACAGAACCCTAACGCCGTTAGTCTCTAGTCGCCGGAAAACCGTTTTTGTCTAGAAAAAGGTTTCTAAAGATCCGATCTAAGGTTACAAAGAAGTTTGGGACGAAAATGTTGAGTTTTCCAGCCAAAAAGTTGTGTTTTCCGGTGAAAAAGGAGTTTTTTTTGGCGACTTTAATAATTTGGGCTTTTATTAGAAAAAGGTTCCCAATGGTCCATAATAAGGTTACAAAGAGGTTCGGGACGAAAATGTTGATTTTTCCGGCCAAAAAAGAGTTTTCCGCTCAAAAAAACATTTTTCCGGCGACCGGAGACTAACAGCGTTAGGGTTCTGTTAGTCAGGGTCCATTGGAGGCCTATATATTAAAAGTTAGGACTGTCAGTGATTATTTTTAAAGTTGAGACTGTTGACAACCAACGACAAATAGTTGGGATTATTAAAATCCAATATTCCATAACAAAAAGTAAGCCACAAATTTATTTATACTATTAATCTCTTGATATCAAAATTCATATCAATGTATACAACAATCCTAAATTCCTAATTGCATAATCAAACACGTATCATCGGAGACAGATCGGAACTTTTATCTCCGGCAATCGGCGGTTTTTTAAATATCCAAGTCCCAAAAACCATAAACCCGAAAGCGTGACCCGCCACCGCCACCAGAAACACACCCACGTCGAACGACATCACCGCTAACATCACCATATAAACCAACCCAGTTCGTAGAGTATGAACCAACCCGACAGCCACCAGACAAGACCCTTTTTTGGCTAAGTTTGAGTGTGATAAAAACTCGACAAGAAACGCAAAGGAGAAGATGGAAAAAAGAACCAAAACGTACTTACCAGTACTTGACCCGGGCCAACCGGGGAACAAAATTTCCCTGTTTTTGGCCCAGAAGAAGGTTATGTGCATCATCGGGTGAGGGCGTATTGATGTGCCTTCACCCGATGATACTCCCGTGGCAGGCAATGATAGTGTTGGCATATCCTTCATGCCGTTCATGTGAAGCAGTTTCTTATCCTCTCACACACACACACAACAAAATTGTGTTAGCTGTTTGAGGATGTAAATTAGTAGACTTTATTGCCGCTTGCTGCTAATAATGGATATGCATGAAAAATTGGTTGTAGGAATTTAATGATTATTAAAACTATTTAAATTGAATATCTTTACTAGTAAATTATTTCGTGCTATGTGGCGGGAATTCGATTGGTTTCAATTAAGAAAATTCAAGACGAACAGATGGTGATATGCACAAAAAGTTGTCGATTCATGTCAGATTGGTTTGGTACATAAACAAGGGCGGATCTAGGCCACTTTTGTGGGTTCTCAGGAACCTATTCGGTTTAGAAAAAATAGGAAAATTAGTGAGAAATTCGTATGATTTAGAAAAAACTAGTGAGAATTAGTGAGAATCTATTAAAAGGAACACGGTGAAAAAAACTTTTAAATCCTCTACTGTACATAAATAACCCATGCCCTATAATTTTTGTTCGCAAACGGTGCCTGGTCCTATGGTAGGATTGACTCCCTTTGATAAGTTTTGTATTTTATAATTGGTTTTGTAAGTTAAAATTAAAGATAACGAAAAAATACAATTTTCTTTTTCAATAAACCTATGAATTACAGTTAGCAATTAAAGGGAAAAAAATACATTTTAAATTTCAGGGGGTTATTTATATTTGAGTAATTTATTGAAGCTAGAGAAAACCAAAACATATATTTTTTAGTAATTTAGCCCAAAGAATATATAAAGTATATAAAAAGAAGATAAGAGTAATTTAGCACAAAGAATATATAAAGTATATAAAAAGAAGATAGAAGGATTATCTACAAGAGGCTTCTCTTGTACGAAGGTAGGAGACAAAATAAGCTATGGCACATTTCGTAAGCTTATTCTTTTTAACTATGGCACCTTTCCTAGGCTTATTCTATTCTACTACTGGATTAGGACCAAATCTGTTGTTATTTGGATTCTATGATATCCTATGTCGAGTAAATTGAATTGCTCATCATAGTTTCTTAACAACCAATATCCTAAATGTGTTAATATGTGATTTATATCCATATCTAGAACAGATCCAAACCCTATGCACTTCACATCTGCAACTTGTGCTAGTGTAAATTTTCTTATGGCTCCATGAAAACCGAAGGCTGACACCTTAGCATCACTGTTTCGTGGTGATATTCAACAAAAGGGCTAGGTTTCGTCCTAACTGGCTCTGATTTATCAACTATCTTTTTTGGACTGGTTTTTTATGTTTAACTGGCTGTTCAAAGTCATCATCATCATCAGTTTTTTAAGGACCTTTTTTTTGCTTCTTAGTTGGCTGTTCAAAGTCATCATCTTCATCATCAGTTTGTTTATGGACCCTTTTTTGCTTCTTATTATATTTTTGCAATTTCAACTTCCTTACTGGTTGTTCAAAGTCGTCGTCGTCGTCCTCATCCTCATCATCATCATCATCATCATCATCATCATCATCATCATCATCATCATCATCATCATCATCATCATCATCATCATCATCATCATCATCATCATCAGGAATCTTTACACGAAAACAGACGCATGTTATAAACGTTCACAGACGCATGTTGAAAAAAAAACAGTAGACGCACGTTATAAATCTAAGCAACCGCGCGTTAGCAAATTTATGGGATGTTACATATTTGGTTTTTACATTTTGTTAGTCGTATGTTATAGGACAAGAACCACATGTTATCAAAACCTTAAATAGGAACAACCGCATGTTATACGAAGACCTACTCACGTTATCAAACCCTAACTATGGGATTTTAGGACGAACCTAGACTCATTTCTTTGCTAGATGCTTGTCGTTGTTTCCTTTGCTCCGTCTCTCTCTTATAGCTGATATTCAGTTAAGAAGAAGGGTCAATTTTGGGAAATTATCATTCAAAATCAAAGCATATAGTAACGCATTTAAATGAAAAGATTACCCCGTCTTAAGTTCTTGTCATGATCGGCCTTTTTGTGTGTAGGAGCGGAATCGAGAAGAGATGTTTGTTTGATTTGGAAGAAGTAATGAGAGATTTTAGGGCTAGAATTTCGCTCCCAAAAGATTGTATTCAGTTTCCGAATCTCGCAAATAAATTACAGGAGTGATAAATTAGATATTTGCAATTGACAATTATGCCCTTTTCCATTCAATTTCTATGTAAATCTTTGTTTATTACGATCGTGCCACCACGTATAATCAAGTGAAAATTGTATCAGATCGTGTGGCTGTTGTTATTGCATACGTACCGCACGATAAAGGGTAATATATGTGTGTGTATACATAATTTTTCGGGTAAATTACACTTTTCGTCCTTTATGTTTGTATAGGATTGCAATGGATAACCTTTAACTTTAATAATTACAACCACAGTCCTTTTTTGTAAAACTCATTACACCCTATGTTCTTTAACTAACTAGGTTATATTTTCTTGGTTAAGTCTATTCACTTAAGGGTAATTTTGTAATTTTCCCTATTTATTTAAAAAATATCTTTAGAAAGAAGGAAAAAAATCAAGAAAATATATTTATATTTACACATCAACCAATCACACATTCACACACTCTCAACTCTCTTTCTCTCTCTCTCTCTCTCTCTAAACCCCTGCAAGTCTGCAACTTAATCTCCTCCTCCTCACCACCACCCCTGCAACTTACTTTTGAAAAGATGATTTTCAAGACTACCCTTTTGCATATATTCATATACCAATATACCAGAAGAAATTCTCTGTCTTCTGAGCAATACCCACTAGTTTAACAAGATTTGGAAGGCTGAATTTTCCCAAAAAATTCACTTCTGCCTGCATACAGAACAATTCATGTTTAACAAAAATAGTGATAGCTTTTAAATTTCTTGAACTATTTAATTTATAAAATATAAATAAGTGGATATATATTATTAAGGAACTGTACACGTTTTTCCAAAGGCCAAATATATAGAACAAACTCTTTTCACCCGAAAAATAAAATTAGATGGGTAAGCAATGTCCAATCCAATGGCCGACGGAATTAATCTCATAAAACATAAACTCTAAGAGATGTCAAATACAACGAGCAAAAACATAAATTGACTGGTCAAGCCAAATTAATCTCATAAACCCTTAATATTCAGATCTCAATTAATCTCATAAACCCATAAATCAAAAATCTACAAAACACTCACAATTTGTATCCTCCGCCAACCATCAACAGAAAGAGAGAGAGGTTTTAAGCTTTGTTACGATGACAAAGCAGGCTCCGGCTAAGCAATCGTTATCCCCGACGATGTCAGATCTGAAGCAGACTCCGCTCCTTTACAATCAAAATCAGACAACGACGGAGGGTGGTGGTTGTCGTCGTTGTCATATCTAAAGCAGGCTCCGACGGGCAACTGTTGTCGCCATGATGCTTGTGGTTGCCGGAGGTTGGGTGATGGTGATGATAGGCGGAGGGTGGTGGTTGGCGGCAGGAGTGGTGGTGGTTATGGTGAGGAGATTAAAAGTTGCAGACTTGTTTGGGTTTAAAGAAAGAGAGAGAGTTGAGACTTGTTTGGAAAAAGAGTGTTTTTGTCTTCCTTTTGTATTTTCAGGATTAAATGAGCTCAAATTCACAAAAGAATCAAAAAGACAGCTAAATCTAACATAAATACAAGAAAAGGAACATAAGTGGATTGCCCGACCCCTCAACAACATCCTCCCAAGCAAAATAGAGAAGGCAGAAGACTAAACACGCCCCGTGCTCAGCCAGCACGGGGCCGTGCCCAAGAAGCAGCAGAAAAGACAAACCTATAGAAGCTTCTATTGCCCACCACGGGGCCGTGCCCAGTGAACACGGGGACGTGGCGAAAGTACAGCAGGCGCATTAATTGTAATTGCGAATTACAATTAATGAAGAGAGAGAGAGTGTCAGACAGGCACGGGGCCGTGTCCAGCGGACACGGGGCCGTGCCCAGCCTTCTGTTCAGCCTATAAATAGGAGTGCTTGGTTTCATTGCAACTCATCCCTTGGCACACCACCTCTCTCACACTTCATCCACCACCCACCACCATCACAACACCATCATCCACCACCGTCATCCATTGTCCATCATAGAGTGTGTGAGTCGTCTCGGGATCCAAGATTGATCGTAAGAGTTCTTGACAATCAAGGCCATGTTTGCCTACGTCTCTTACGTCACTTGGTGAAGACAAGTGTTTAGTATAATACTTTTTATTTTTAATCTTTTGCACTTTTTATTTGGTTTTGTATTAATGACTTTAATAACTAGTTGCTTATGTTGAAGGTGATCTTTCCTTATCGTTTGTCCGTGGTGTCTTGGCATTATTTTACTGTCTATATAAAATAAAAGATTTTCACCATTCATATCTCCACGGTCTATATGGAGGTATGTTAGCTACCTGGTCGGGGGTTAAGGGAACGGTTTGGTAAGGGTCTTGCCCTTGTTCAGCGTTTAGAGGTCCTGCAAGGGACCTGGGTCAAATTTAGTAGGATCTCCTTCAATGCCCCTAGGTATTGGATGGCGGGGATCCAAACTCTTTGACCCCCTCATAAGTTAACTACTATTAATACTATAACCCGGCTATTTAGGACTGTATCCTTGCTGACTCAGACTACTTAGTCGAGGGTAACGTCACCTCCAAAAGAGGGGCCTACCATAATTTGCATTAATAACTTAATTCATTATCTTTCAATAATCCGACCCTTTAGGATTGTATCCTTGCTGACTCAAACTACTGGGTTGAGGGTAACGTCGCCTTCAAAAGAGGGGCCTACTACAATAACTAAGATAATCTCTTAAACAAGTGCAAAAGTGCGAAAATAATCAAAGGTTATACTAATACACGAGTCGGATCCAAGTGATTCATCTTGTCTATCTGTTTTTATTTTTATTTTATTTTTCAGCATTTAGTTAGTTTTCATTTTCTTATTTTAAAAACTCTTTTCTAACTTTTTGATTTGATTAGACGTTGAGGATAAACCGGTACTAAAAGCTCTTGTGTCCTTGGACGACCTCGGTATCTTACCAACACTATACTACGTCCACGATGGGCGCACTTGCCCATATGTGTGTTTAGTGTTAGTAAATATCGTGTTTTATAAATTTAAAACTTGGCTAAAAGTGTAAAAAGGGCTTAAAATATACATCTAAAATATATTACACTACACACACATCAAGTTTTTGGCGCCGTTGCCGGGGACACAAGGATTTTAAGAAAGTTAGGAATCAACGGCCTAATCATATTTTTATTTTTATTTTTTTATTTTTTAGGATTTTCTTAGTTTTTCAGCTTCTGCAGAGCTCAGCACGGGTCGTGCCTGGTCGGACACGGGCCGTGCCCAGCATTGTTACTGGCAGTTTTTAGTTTTCCAAGTTACAGAAGGCTGACCACGGGGCCGTGTCGGTGCAACACGGGGCCGTGTCCAACTCTCCAGTAACTGGGATCTGGAAAACAATCACTGTAACTCCGACCACGGGCCGTGTTCACTGAGCACGGGGCCGTGGTGAACCTTCTGACCAGCATTCTTTTTTGTTTTTATTGCAGGACTTGGAACCAGACGCCCCCCCTACGTAGTGTATGAGCTCCAGTTCTAATAAGGACATAAAAGAACCTCTAGAAAAACCCAAACGCTTTCTCAGAAAAAGACTAAAAGCCAAAAACCAAGAGAAGGTTTCGGGAAATCCACCTCCAATGGCGGATGAACGTACTCTCATGGATTATCTACGACCCACCGTATGTAACCTCGGCGCCGCTATCAATGCACCGAATGTTGAAGCCAATAACTTGAACTTCGGCCGCATTTGATACAAATGCTCCAAAACTCCGCAACCTTCCATGGGCTTGCGGACGAGGATCCCCATCTACATATTACTAATTTCCTAGAAATATGTGATACCTTTCGGATCAATGGAGCATCAAATGACGCCATCCGCCTTCGAATGTTTCCTTTCTCACTAAAAGACCGAGCAAAAGCTTGGCTTAACGCCCTCCCAGCTGGATCGGTAAACACCTGGGATGAACTAGCCCAAAAATTTCTATATAAGTATTTCCCTCCCGCTAAAACGGCTAAATTAATGACTGAAATTAATACATATTCACAAGAGGACGGGGAATCCTTATATGAAACTTGGGAAAGGTTCAAGGAGCTATTGCGAAAGTGTCCACATCACGGTCTTGCGATATGGCAACATGTATCCACTTTCTATAATGGGTTGTTGCCACACACAAGGCAGACACTTGACTCTAGCTCTGGGGGACTTTTAGGTAATCGCCGCCCGCATGAAATATATAACCAAATTGAGGAAATTGCTCAAACCAATTTCCAGTGGCACACTCCCCGAGGCAATAAATCTATTGCCCCGGGCGCCCATAAGGTTGATGAAAACACTTCTTTACAAGCCCAAATCGAGGCCCTTTCTTCAAAAATAAAAAAATTGGAAATGACAAAAACGGTCTCGGTTATGGCTTGTGAAGGGTGTGGCGGGCCACATGAAAATTGGATTTGTATGAAAGAAACGGACGATCAACAAGAGTCGGTAAGCTACATTGCCAATAGACCTAGGCCGTTGGGTCCTCCAACGGGCACTTACAACCAAGGATGGCGGAATCATCCTAACCTTGGTTGGAGAGAACCCGGCAATAGTAGTAACCAACAAAACCAACGAACAAACTTTCAACAACCAAGAAATGAGTCACAAAATTTCACTCAACAACAAGGTGGACGAGAAAGGCTTGAAGATACTGTATCTTGCCTTATCTCCGACACTGAAAAGAAAAACTCGGAAAGATTTCTACAATTAGAATCAAATTTTAGAAATCAACAAGCTAGTATTCAAAACATAGAAAAACAATTAAGTCAACTAGCCCAAATTTTTTCCGAGAGACCACCAGGCGCATTACCAAGCAATACCGAAACAAACCCAAAAGCGCAAGTTCATCTCATCACGTTACGAAACCGCACCGTGGGGCCTACGGAAGCGCCACCGCCGACAGAGGAGACTATACCACCGCCTCTGCAAGAAAAGGGCTCCCCTCCATCATCAGAGCCTACCAAAGCTCCTCGCGTTCCGTACCCCGGTAGGTTAATTCGTCAAAAGACCAATGAGCAATTCGCAAAATTCGAAAGTCTACTAAAACAATTGCATGTCAACATTCCTTTTATTGATGTCCTAACCCAAATGCCTAAATATTCTAAGTTCATGAGGGACTTCCTCACTCATAAAAGGAAAATTGAAACGTTGCAATTAGTTAACTTAGACGAAGAATGCTCCGCCCTCGTACTCAACAAACTCCCCCAAAAGAAAATCGATCCCGGAAGCTTCACAATTCCTTGCTCGATCGGGGACTCCCCCGTTCGTAACGCGTTAGCCGACCTTGGGGCTAGCATTAACCTCATGCCCTCATCAATGTTCAAAAGACTCGACCTAGGAACAACGAGTCCTACAAAAATGAGCATACAACTTGCTGATCGGTCCGTCAAATTCCCACAAGGTGTCATCGAAAATGTCCTAGTAAAGGTAGACAAATTTGTCTACCCAGCCGACTTTGTTATACTTGACATGGAAGAAGACACCGAAGTCCCCCTCATACTAGGGAGACCATTTCTAGCCACCGCGCAAGCAGTGGTAGACATGAATAACGGAACGCTCACCCTAAGGTACGGGGATGATGAAGTAAAGTTCAGGGTTGGGAAGAGAATAGAGGACGATGACCCGGTCAACTACATGAAGGTTATTAATTCGAGTTTGGATGCTGCTCTCCGACGGTGCAAAATGGGATGCAAAACATCCCACTCAGAAATTATATAACCTCACTTTGGGTCTAGCCAAGGACCCTTATAAACGTGGCGCACCACGGAGGCATTCCGCGGAACTATCCTTAGCTTAGTTTAATCTTTTAGTTTTAATTTGCAGAAATAAAACACACTCATGGTGGTAAAGGATGATAAGGGAAATGAGAAACATGGCCCCATGCACAAGAACAAGGCCACACGTCGAAGATTTCTCCATTACAGTAGGTTCAACACGGGCCGTGCCCAGCCAACACGGCCCCGTGCTGAACCCCCTGCAGAAAAATGCCCAGTTCAGGTAACTGGACACGGGCTGTGTTCACCAGACACGCCCCCGTGTCCAGGCTTCTGTTCCTTTTTCTTAATTATCGTTACTGGCACCTGAACACGGGGCCATGTCCGGTCCCCACGGGGCCGTGTCCAGACTGCCAGTAACATAAATTTTTGTTTTTAAACACCATGTTACACATTCAATCAACCTAAAAATTTATTTTTGGGACACATTGAGGACAATGTGTAATTTAAGTGTGGGGGGATGCTAAAACCTTGAAATTTTGCAAGTGCTAATAACAAGCCTTACACAAAACTCTATTGGAATCGCTAATCACCCCAAATTTTTTCAAAAAAAATTTCATTTTTTTTACTTGTCTAAAGTTTAAGTTGGGAATTCTAAGATTAATAAGGTTATATTTTTGCAAGTTTACAACCGATAGCGTCGTGATAAAAAGAACTAACATAAGAAAATTATGAACGGCATGACAAGCTTAGTTAAAATTCGATTATATATACTTGATCACATAGAAAAACCCATTCCCACAAAAAGTGAGTTTTGAGCCTTTATTGAGCATACAAATACACATCTTTAGACTAAATGCTCATTTTTCGTTTCTTGTGTGAATAGCCGCTTGGTTCTTACGACTCTAGAACTTGCCACGACGATTCATTCCCGGTCCTTACCAACTTAAACCCAAGTAAGTAAATGATGGAGGCATTAGGACTAACCCTTTTTCTTTCAAAACCATTATTTTTATTTTTCTTTTCACCTACCTAAAAACTCCCCCTAGTTAACCCCTTTTGAGCCTAAACCTTTCATTTCTTTACCCTAAAACCCTTTTACCCACCAAAACCCTTTTTATTTTTACCCTTTATTTTAGTAACAAGCTCGGTTTTCGTGTGACTAAAAAAAATAAATAAAAATAAAAATGATGAAGTTAGAAATAAACAAACAAAGCTCTTAAAACAAAAAGCTTGTTTGAAGAAATACTTCATTAAGAATAAAAAGTCACTAAAACAAAATGTTTTACGAAAACCGACGCTTTTTACGCTTTTCGCCCTTTTCTACTAACCACTAACCCAACTACCCACCTTTAGCCCAAGCCTTTACCCAAAAAGTCCTCTTGATATTTACAAAGGTAACAAGTTAAAAAGGAGGAGGATTGATTGCTTGGCAAGCCTATGGTAGGAATAAGTTCCACGCCGCTCTCGAGTGATTCACTAAAAATACACCTTCGGCCGAGTGTGAGTGATTTCTCCCGTGAGGTATGTGAACATGTATATAAATGGAATTTTAAAAAAGGCATGCTATGCCCAAATAAGTAATTTATCCTATGAAACATTCTAAATAAATCATAACGAATAGGATTGTAAATAAATAAAAATAAAACCAAAAAGATCTTGGATTCCCGACACTCTATGACAAGCCAAAACCTTCTCTTCTACCCATTCCATTTGGGAGTGTAAGCCACGTATTAAAGAGTTTTGCTTGTGGACAAGCAAAAATTCAAGTGTGGGGGTATTTGATGTGTGTAAAATGCAACATATAAATTACATCACATGAGGCATAAAACTAACCCTTTTTAAGTACTAATGTTGGAAAAAAGAGTGTTTTTATCTTCCTTTTGTATTTTCAGGATTAAATGAGCTCAAATTCACAAAAGAAGCAAAAAGACAGCTAAATCTAACATAAATACAAGAAAAGGAACATAAGTGGATTGCCCGACCCCTCAACAGCATCCTCCCAAGCAAAATAGAGAAGGCAGAAGACTAAACACGCCCCGTGCTCAGCCAGCACGGGGCCGTGCCCAAGAAGCAGCAGAAAAGACAAACCTATAGAAGCTTCTATTGCCCACCACGGGGCCGTGCCCAGTGAACACGAGGGCGTGGCGAAAGTACAGCAGGCGCATTAATTGTAATTGCGAATTACAATTAATGAAGAGAGAGAGTGTCAGACAGGCACGGGGCCGTGTCCAGCGGACACGGGGCCGTGCCCAGCCTTCTGTTCAGCCTATAAATAGGAGTGCTTGGTTTCATTGCAACTCATCCCTTGGCACACCACCTCTCTCACACTTCATCCACCACCCACCACCATCACAACACCATCATCCACCACCATCATCCATTGTCCATCATAGAGTGTGTGAGTCGTCTCGGGATCCAAGATTGATCGTAAGAGTTCTTGACAATCAAGGCCATGTTTGCCTAAGTCTCTTACATCACTTGGTGAAGAAAAGTGTTTAGTATAATACTTTTTATTTTTAATCTTTTGCACTTTTTATTTGGTTTTATATTAATGACTTTAATAACTAGTTGCTTATGTTGAAGGTGATCTTTCCTTATCGTTTGTCCGTGGTGTCTTGGCATTATTTTACTGTCAATATAAAATAAAAGATTTTCACCATTCATATCTCCACGGTCTATATGGAGGTATGTTGGCTACCTGGTCGGGGGTTAAGGGAAAGGTTTGGTAAGGGTCTTGCCCTTGTTCAGCGTTTAGAGGTCCTGCAAGGGACCTGGGTCAAATTTAGTAGGATCTCCTTCAATGCCCATAGGTATTGGATGGCGGGGATCCAAACTCTTTGACCCCCTCATAAGTTAACTACTATTAATACTATAACCCGGCTATTTAGGATTGTATCCTTGCTGACTCAGACTACTTAGTCGAGGGTACGTCACCTCCAAAAGAGGGGCCTACCATAATTTGCATTAATAACTTAATTCATTATCTTTCAATAATCCGACCCTTTAGGATTGTATCCTTGCTGACTCAAACTACTGGGTTGAGGGTAACGTCGCCTTCAAAAGAGGGGCCTACTACAATAACTAAGATAATCTCTTAAACAAGTGCAAAAGTGCGAAAATAATCAAAGGTTATACTAATACACGAGTCGGATCCAAGTGATTCATCTTGTCTATCTTTTTTTATTTTTATTTTATTTTTCAGCATTTAGTTAGTTTTCATTTTCTTAGTTTAAAAAATCTTTTCTAACTTTTTGATTTGATTAGACGTTGAGGATAAACCGGTACTAAAAGCTCTTGTGTCCTTGGACGACCTCGGTATCTTACCAACACTATACTACGTCCACGATGGGCGCACTTGCCCATATGTGTGTTTAGTGTTAGTAAATATCGTGTTTTATAAATTTAAAACTTGGCTAAAAGTGTAAAAAGGGCTTAAAATATACATCTAAAATATATTACACTACACACGCATCAATTGGCCTAACCAAACACCCACCCACCACCGACCACCACATACACCATCATAACATGCCATCATCTCAGATCCAAACCCACCACCGCCTCAGATCCAACCACCACATCAATTCATAGACCGGTTTTGTCACACCCCAACCGATGGCGGAATCATCGGGGCATGGCACTGAGCGAAACAGATTGTCCAGAAGTTTCCATAACAACTATTTATATAATCCAGTTAAAGATACGTCCCATACCGTATCCCGAATAAACAAATACATTACTACAGATAACATCCAAACAAGTAATTCTGTTCCGACAACTCCGATTTAAAAAAAAATGAATATTGTTCAAATGCTTCTAGAGACTCGATCTGCAAGATCTACCGACAACTATGCTCTAGATGCTTATTCCTAGCTCGCCTTCCTAGCAGGTACGCATCTTAATTGCCTGCCACATACGTTAAAATAAAGTCAATACATATAATGTAAAGGTGAGCATACAAGTTTAATAATAGCATATAGAGTTCGAAATAGTTTACGCATAACCAGCACGTACACCGAGGAAAACGAAGCATGTTAATTATCGACATGGACCTATCAATACCAATGACTGCGGGTTGACCGTCCGAGACGGTTCGCAATACATGGTTACCACCGTAATCCATGCAAGTAATTGTCCTTAACAACCCCCGTGTGTACGGGTGCTGAGTCCAAACTATAGTACTACGTCGTTAAGGCAGGTAGACAACATTCCACGTGTAAACACAATCAACAAGCATTCATTTAGTCACGTAATACATGCAATTCAGTTAGCGTTGAAACATTTGAGTGGTGTGTTCGATAGTGATTTTGATAAGTAACGTATGTAACACCCAAAAGTGCTATAAGCAAAAAGGGATCGAGTATACTCACAGTAGTTGATTGATGGATTGAAGGGAGCGCTTGAGAGTAGGGTTAGCCTGAATAGATCGATAGCATAACGATGAATACACATAGAATGGAAACAAGTGTAAGTGGGTCGAACAGCCTGGTCGATCGAACGGCAGGTTCGATCGAGCGGGTTGTTCGTTCGACTGGACAATCCGTTCGGACAGCCTGCTCGATCGGCCGGTAGGCTCGATCGGTTGGACTGTTCGAGTGGATTATTTCTTCTCTTGAGTAGGATGTGTTTGTGTATGATGGTTTGAACTTTTGAAGTCTTTGTTGTAGCATTTGAGAACACTGAAGTGTTCTTACCTTTCAAGTCGATCGAGTCGGTTTAACCGATCGGTTAGGAACTTCAGTAATAGTTCTCAGCAGTGTGTCACTCGATCGAGCAACATATTCGATCGAACAACCTGTTCGTTCTGATAGCATGTTCGATCGGGTGGCACTCCAATGCGTCGAACGAGTTGAAAATCGATTAAGTGTTGAAGCATAGTATCTTATGATCCGAAGAGTAATAATGTTTACCAATCATTAGTTCGATCGGACATTACTTCGTTCAATACCATACCTCATGAGCTTGTCAAATTGTGGGGCCACATGCTAGTCGATCGGCTGGCTTAGTCGATTGGTTGGCCTGTCCGATCGTTTGGGCTGTTCGTTTGAACAGCCTAACCGTTCGGTCAGCATCCTGACCTGGTCGGCCTGTTCGTCTAACACTTGGCTGTTCTGGTTATTTGACGTTATATCGAGGTAGTTTGATAATGAGCTGAACCATGGAACTTCCATTCTCACTTGTTTCACCTGTTCGGACAGGAATCACCCAAATCCGGCTAGTGAACGGTTCGGAACGGTAGTTTAATGTTTAACCCGAAATCGGTGAACCTCGTAAATAGAATTCGAATCCTGAACCACTCATCCACTAGAATATTTGGTGAGTTGGCTCAAGCTCCGTTTCTACCGGTTTGAAGGCATTGAGCGTAAAAGAGTTAAAAGAAAGTTGGAATTTCTTCTTTCAATCCTTCACATCATGGAAATGTTTAGATCTTCGCTAGATCTTAGCTTGTTTATGTGGAAATTGGTTAGATCCAAGCTATTCACGGTGGATTGAAGTCAGGACATGGTGTTCTTGAAGAACACCATGATGACATCACCCAAGAATGCCTAGATCTTGGTGATTTCACGGTTAGAAATAAAAAATCGAAAGATAGAAAGGTGTAGGAGCATGTTTTGATTAAGAAAGTACAAGATTTAGGTTGGAAAATTACCGAAATCGGAAGAAATCTGAGGAAAGAAGAGGAGCACGAGCTGGTCGGTCAGAACTTTCCAAAAGTGGTAAAGAGTGACAATGACAGCCCTATTTATAGGCTCCAAAAGAGGAAAGGGCTAGCCGATCGGCCAGGCTTCCCCGATCGGACAGCCTGCTCGATCGAACAGCCTGTTCGATCGGCTGGGCTGCTCGATCGACTGTTAGCCTGATCGATCAACAGCCTGGTTCGAGGGTTCGGCGACGATTTTTGATATTTCGGTTTCGAGCGAAGGCGCTACGAGTACGATAGAGTTTCCTATTCAAATTACTTTCAGTCCCAACTACTATATCTAACATACAATCATATATAATTCACCTTGTCCTAACGTTACCATTCGTCGTAGTTCGATTTCGATTGTATTCGATTTTGAGTTTCGAGGTTTCGATTCGAGTTTCGATTGATCACCATAAAAAGCACAAGGCATAAGGTAAACACGCACAGATAACACTTAAGGCACACACACACATATAACAACACCAAAAGTTCGCGTAAGTCGAGATTCGAGTTCGATGATAGTTAGATCGGTTTGATTACTGATTAGTTAACTTTATCGAATTGTTACTTCCTACTATTCACAGTCGTAAATCTGTTCGCGTTGATAAACATTCGATTACTTCGATTCTTCCTGATTACAACACTTACTCCACATAATACAAATAAAACTGAAAATAGACTATTTACTGTCAAAGAAAGTCAAAGTTAACTTGGACTTTGACTTTGACATTCGAAAACACGGGGTGTTACAGCCTCCCCTTGTTTAGGGAATTTCGTCCCGAAATTAGGCTCGAAGCTGCACAACACCGTGAATTACCAATTTGACGCTTCAGATCTTCATTTGAACAACTGCGGGTACTTGGCCTTCATGTCGCTTTCAAGTTCCCAAGTGAACTCCACGCCTCGTTTGCCTTCCCATCGGACTTTTACGATAGGGATGCATGAGCGTCTGAGTTGCTTGGTTTGGTGATCCATGATTTCGACAGGTTTTTCCACGAAGTGTAGCGTTTCGTTGACCTGAAGATCGTCGAGAGGTACAATCAAATCATGGTCAGCTAGGCATTTTCTGAGGTTTGACACATGGAAAGTCGGGTGGATATTACTAAGTTCCTCCGGTAGTTCGAGTTTGTAGGCGACTTTTCCGATCCTTTCCAGAATTTTAAAAGGTCCAACATATCGAGGCGCTAGTTTCCCTCTTTTACCGAATCTGACTACACCCTTCCAAGGTGATACCTTTAGGAGTACGTAGTCGCCAATGTCAAATTCAAGGGGTTTGCGTCTTCTATCGGCGTAACTTTTCTGTCTATCTCTGGCCTTTGCCAAGTTGTCGCGAATCTGGAGGATTTTGTCAGTCGTTTCTTGTAGTAGCTCGGGACCGGTTAATTGCGAATGCCCGATCTCGTGCCACATAATAGGCGAACGACATCTTCTTCCATACAGGGCCTCGAATGGTGCCATTTGTATTCTGGCATGATAGCTGTTGTTGTACGAGAATTCGACTAGTGGCAGATGTTTGTTCCAGCTACCACCGAAATCTATAACACACGCACGGAGCATGTCTTTAAGAGTACGGATCGTTCTTTCAGTCTGTCCGTCAGTTTGAGGATGGAATGCAGTACTCAGATTAAGCGACGTACCAAGGGCCGCTTGAAACGTTTCCCACAGTCGCGAAGTAAACCGAGCGTCATGGTCTGAAATGATGTCACGAGGCGTACCATGATTACGAATGATCTCGTCGGTGTAGATTCGGGCTAGTCGTTCTACCTTGTAGTCTTCCCGTATCGGCAGAAAGTGGGCTGATTTAGTCAGACGATCTACTATAACCCAAATGCTGTCGTGACCTGATGGCGTGGGTGGAAGTTTTGTTATGAAATCCATAGTTATACTCTCCCACTTCCAGATGGGAATTGGAAGTTGTTCGAGTAAGCCAGAAGGTCGTTGATGTTCAGCCTTAACTCTTGCACAAGTCAGGCAACTTCCAACGTAGAGAGCGACATCTCGTTTCATACCCGGCCACCAGTACTTATAACGAAGGTCCTGGTACATTTTGTCAGCACCGGGATGAATAGAGTATCGGGACTTGTGGGCTTCGTTCATTATAATCTTTCACAAATCGGTCCGCTTAGGGATCCAAATTTGGTCTAGATAATAGAAAATCCCATCTGCTTTGCTTATTAGCTGAGCTCCATCATGGTAGATTCTCTCCTTCTTCAAAGTGCGTTCGTTAAAGCAAGCATGTTGGGCTTCGCGGATGAGAGCTTCGAGGTTGTGCTGGGCTCGGGTATTGCGAATACTGAGCAAATAACTTCGTCTGCTGGGTGCGTCGGCAACAACATTTGCCTTGCCTGGGTGATAACGGATCTCACAGTCGTAATCGTTAAGAAGTTCTACCCATCGGCGTTGACGCATGTTAAGTTCTTTCTGATTAAAGATGTGTTGTAAACTCCTGTGATCGGTGAAGATCGTACACCTGGTACCATACAGGTAGTGTCGCCAAATCTTCAATGCAAAAACAACTGCGCCTAGCTCGAGATCGTGGGTTGTATAGTTCTTCTCGTGGATTTTGAGCTGACGAGATGCGTAAGCTATAACCTTATCTCGTTGCATGAGAACACAGCCAAGACCAAGGTTAGAAGCATCACAGTAGACAATGAAATCGACGTTTCCGTCTGGCAACGTGAGAACAGGAGCATTGCAGAGCTTGCGCTTAAGGGTTTGAAAGGCAGACTCTTGTTCAGTTCCCCAAACAAAAGACCTGTCTTTGTGGGTAAAAGCGGTAAGCGGCACAGCGATCTTAGAGAATCCTTCGATAAATCGTCGGTGATAACCCGCTAATCCAAGAAATGATCGGACTTCAGACGGGTTCTTTGGCGTAATCCAGCTTTTAACTGCTTCAATCTTCGCGGGATCGACATGAATACCCTGACTATTCACGATGTGACCCAGAAATTGAACCTCCTCCAACCAGAATTCACACTTGGAGAACTTGGCGTAGAGTTGGTTCCCCTGAAGTAACTCAAGAACCAAACGTAGATGTTACGCGTGTTCGGCTTTCTACATGGAATAAATCAGGACATCGTCGATGAACACAATGATGAAACGGTCAAGATAAGGCTTACACACGCGATTCATCAGATCCTTAAAAACCGCAGGTGCGTTGGTTAGACCAAAAGGCATAACAACGAACTCATAGTGGCCGTATCGAGTGCGAAAAGCTGTTTTGGGTACATCTTCCTCTTGTATGCGCAACTGATGATAGCCTGAACGTAGATCGATCTTCGAGAAACACTTGGCACCTTGCAGTTGATCAAATAAATCGTCGATTCGAGGCAAAGGGTAATGGTTCTTGATGGTCAGCTTATTCAATTCTCGATAGTCGATGCACATCCTAAACGTTCCATCCTTCTTTTTGACGAAAAGGACTGGCGCGCCCCAAGGAGAGGTGCTCGGGCGAATAAAGCCTTTTTCAAGTAATTCCTGGAGTTGGTTTGAGGGTTCCCTCATTTCGGATGGCGCGAGTCGATAAGGGGCTTTGGCAACGGGGTTAGCTCCAGGAATGAGGTCGATATGAAAGTCGATATCACGACTTGGCGGTAGTCCAGAAAGATCATCAGGGAACACCTGAGGAAATTCACGAACCACTGGAATGTCTTTGACTTCAACCTTCTTTTTCTTTTCCTTCTCCGCTACTACAATGTTGGCCAAGAAAGCGTTGTATTCCTTGCAGAGATACTTGCTAGCTTGGACGCATGACATAAGTTTAAGACCTTTCGAAGCTGTCTCACCGTACACACACAATAAATCACCATTCACGAGCGAGAATCGAATCATCTTCTAGAAGCACACAACTTCAGCATGGTTTTCGCGAAGAAAGTCCATGCCTACTATGACGTCAAAACTTATGAGTTGCATCGGAATAATGTCGATTGGAAAGAGGTGATTATTGAGCTCGAGGGTACAATCACGGAGAACAGAGTTAACAGCGACGGTTCTTCCAGTAGCAACTTCGACTTCGAATGACGAGGGAAGATAAGAACGCTTACGACTAAGGAGCTTCTCGAATTCAAACGACACAAAGCAGTTATCGGCTCCAGTATCAAACAAACATGATGCATAAATACCATTCATAAGGAACGTACCATTAACCACATTGTTGTCAGCCTGGGCTTGACGAGCATTGATGTTAAAGGTTCTGGCACGGGCTGCTGGCTGTTGCTGCTGAGGTTGCTGCTGTTGCTGGGGTTCTTGTTTCACAACTCGGTTTGGGCACATGTTTGCAAAGTGGTTAGGGTCACCACATGCAAAGCAGACTTGAGCATTGACCGCGGGTGCTTGAGCTGCTGGTTGGCCTTGAGGGGCTGGAAGTAGAGCTTGATGTGCGGTGGCTTGGACTGGGGCTTGACGGGGACCATAGCGGCAGTTTGCAGTGAAATGCCCGTAAAGATTGCAGTGAGCACAAAAACGATAAGCGATTCCCACCGGATGATGGTATGAGCATGTCGGGCAGAGCGGGTGGGGACCTGTGTAAGCGCGCTTAGCTAGCGGCGCATTGATCACTGGAGCTTGTCGATGGTGAGACTGCTGCTGAGCCGGTACTGCCTGCAGAGGGGCAGCAGTTGTTGTCACATCACAGTTCTTGTTGCTGGAGCTGTTGTTGTTTTGCTTCTTCTTTCTTCTTGATGACTTGGAGGGTTGAGCAGTGGTGGTGTCGACGGTTGACGTGGCGGTGGCTTGGTGCAGAGACTTGGTATGCTTATCCCAGAAACCAGACTTTACCCGCTTGTCATTGATCTCAGCGGCAAGCAGGTAGGTCTCTTCAATCGATGATGGCTTGGCGGCATGAACGAAATCGGCAACACAATCGGGTAGAGCTCGAATGTACTTCTTGATGGCGATGTCTGACGTCTTGACCTGATCGGGACAGATGATGCTGAGCTGTTTAAAGCGTGCAATTAAAGCAGCGTTGTCTCCATCCTTCTGCTTGATGTTCCAAAACTCTTCCTCCAGCTTTTGGCGTTCATGGGGAGGGCAAAATTCGTCCATCATAATTGCCTTTAACTCCTCCCAAGTCAGCTCATAAGTTGCATCATTTCCGCGCTTGTTTCGTTCGGTCGTCCACCAGTCTAGAGCTCGGGACTGGAAGACGCCTGTAGCATTGAGGGTGCGGAGATTCTCAGGACAACCGCTTTGGCGCAGAGTGACTTCAATTGAATCGAACCATTGAAACATGGCGGTAGGGCCATCTTCTCCGGTGAATTCCTTGGGTCCGCATGCTTTAAACTGTTTGAAGCTGAAACCGGTCTTGCTGGCATCCTTAGGAGCGTCGATTCGCGACTCTTTAGATGACTTGCTGGCATTTTCAAAGACATCACTCACAGCTTTTGCCACGCTCTTGGCGATGATAGTAGCGAGACGTCTGTCTCTCTTCTCTTGGCGAGTGAGTGGGGTTCGGTGTCCAGACGACGACATGGTCTGCAACAGACATCGTCGTATGTCTTAGACACAATAAATCGAATCTCACCCACACGTCTACTACTTACTAAAGCTTAGAAACACGTCGAATCACGCATCACATAAACACGTAGGCACATAACCACGGATTCACGTAATCACAGAAGCACATAGGCACATAGAGCACAGAGACACATAATCACAGAAGCACATAAGCATGTAGGCACTTAATCACGGATGCAGTCAGAATACAGAAACCTATTATTCACAACTCGTGCGTCGTTCATATATAGCGACCGTGT
The DNA here is from genome assembly GCF_002127325.2 of Helianthus annuus. Taxonomy (NCBI): domain Eukaryota; kingdom Viridiplantae; phylum Streptophyta; class Magnoliopsida; order Asterales; family Asteraceae; genus Helianthus; species Helianthus annuus. The sequence continues at coordinate 87,003,039 of NC_035443.2, forward strand.
ATAGTATATCGAATAGTAGCACATATTTGTATAGCATGTCGAGTACAGCATAGTATAGTGTATATCCTAGCATAGTATCGTCTAGAATTGCAGCGTCTTGTTACCGTTTTGAGATAGCAGGTCAATGCGAGTCGTGTGTGTCGATCGAGGTGATAGCAAAAATCGAACGAATCATCAAAATTAAACACATAAACAGGCAAATACGCATAAAACACATAAAAATATCGACGAAGCATCAGAGTCGGCAGTTGCGGGCTCAGAATCGAAACACATAAAATCGAGGAAATGGACTGTCTACGGCTACTAGACATTGACTACCCAAAGCGATTCGTTATTCATGATAGACTTGTCGTCACTTTCCGACTTTCGGGATTGCGTTTCTGCCTCGACTCTTGGGCATTCAACACGTATTCCCTAGGTCATACTTGTGAGTTCAGGTCGTTGGAGTCCGTCGAGGCTTTGGTGAGAGGAGTAAAAGTTGGAATAAGTTGCCAAGATTCGGGTTTCACCCCTGGCTTAGCAATTTCTTCCTTGTTTTAGTAAAATTTGAGGAGATTATTTATCAAAACATGGATTTCACTCCTGATTTGGTATAATTGTCCTCGTCTGTTATCGAAAATAACGAAGACGTCATCGGTCAGATGATTTAGTCGAGAGTTTGCGGCTTTCACACCTAATCTTGACCAAATCGCTTGACTCCATTTGAAAATTCGAGTGCAGTGATAGCGTAGGATAGCAGGATATAGCACTTGGTCTGTTGGTTCCTAACTATAGTCTAGGTCTCTAAGACAGCGACCCGGACTAGGTCGTGTCCCGCCGAATTCCCTATAGTTATGGCTCTGATACCAATCTGTCACACCCCAACTGATGGCGGAATCATCGGGGCATGGCACTGAGCGAAACAGATTGTCCAGAAGTTTCCATAACAGCTATTTATATAATCCAGTTAAAGATACGTCCCATACCGTATCCCGAATAAACAAATACATTACTACAGATAACATCCAAACAAGTAATTCTGTTCCGACAACTCAGATTTAAATAAAATGAATATTGTTCAAATGCTTCTAGAGACTTGATCTGCAAGATCTACCGACAACTATGCTCTAGACGCTTATTCCTAGCTCGCCTTCCTAGCATGTAAGCATCTTAATTGCCTGCCACATACGTTAAAATAAAGTCAATACATATAATGTAAAGGTGAGCATACAAGTTTAATAATAGTATATAGAGTCCGAAATAGTTTACGCATAACCAGCACGTACACCGAGGAAAACGAAGCGTGTTAATTATCGACATGGACCTATCAACACCAATGACTGCGGGTTGACCGTCCGAGACGGTTCACAATACATGGTTACCACTGTAATCCATGCAAGTAATTGTCCTTAACAACCCCCGTGTGTACGGGTGCTGAGTCCAAACTATAGTACTACGTCGTTAAGGCAGGTAGACAACATTCCACGTGTAAACACAATCAACAAGCATTCATTTAGTCACGTAATACATGCAATTTGGTTAGCGTTCAAACATTTGAGTGGTGTGTTCGATAGTGATTTTGACAAGTAACGTATGTAACACCCAAAAGTGCTATAAGCAAAAAGGGATCGAGTATACTCACAATGGTTGATTGATGGACTGAAGGGAGCGCTTGAGAGTAGGGTTAGCCTGAACAGTTCGATAGCATAACGATGAATACACATAGAATGGAAACAAGTGTAAGTGGGTCGAACAGCTTGGTCGATCGAACGGGAGGTTCGATAGAGCGGGTTGTTCGTTCGGCTGGACAATCCGTTCGGACAGCCTGCTCGATCGGCCGATAGGCTCGATCGGTTGGACTGATCGAGTGGATTGTTTCTTCCCTTGAGTAGGATGTGTTTGTGTATGATGGTTTGAACTTTTGAAATTTTTGTTGTAGCATTTGAGAACATTGAAGTGTTCTTACCTTTCAGGTCGATCGATCGAACGGTCTGTTCGATCGGTCGGTTTAACTGATCGGTTAGGAACTTCAGTAATAGTTCTCAGCAGTGTGTCACTCGATCGAGCAGCATATTCGATTGAACAACCTGTTCGTTCTGATAGCATGTTCGATCGGGTGGCACTCCAATGCGTCGAACGAGTTGAAAATCGATTAAGTGTTGAAGCATAGTATCTCATGATCCAAAGAGTAATGTTTACCAATCATTCGTTCGATCGGACAGTACTTCGTTCAATACCATACCTCATGAGCTTGTCAAATTGTGGGGCCACATGCTAGTCGATCGGCTGGCCTAGTCGATCGGCTGGCCCGTCCGATCGGTTGGGTTGTTCGTTCGAACAGCCTAACCGTTCGGTCAGCATCCTGACCTGGTCGGCCTGTTCGTCTAACACTTGGCTGTTCTGGTTATTTGACGTTATATCGAGGTAGTTTGATAACGAGCTGAACCATGGAACTTCCATTCTCATTTGTTTCACCTGTTCGGACAGGAATCACCCAAATCCGGCCAGTGAACGGTTCGGAACGGTAGTTTAATGTTTAACCCGAAATCGGTGAACCTCGTAAATAGAATCCGAATCCTGAACCACTCATCCACTAGAATATTTGGTGAGTTGGCTCAAGCTCCGTTTCTACCGGTTTGAAGGCATTGAGCGTAAAAGAGTTGAAAGAAAGTTGGAATTTCTTCTTTCAATCCTTCACATCATGGAAATGTTTAGATCTTCGGTAGATCTTAACTTGTTAATGTGGAAATTGGTTAGATCCAAGCTATTCACGGTGGATTGAAGTCTGGACATGGTGTTCTTGAAGAACACCATGATGACATCACCCAAGAATGCCTAGATCTTGGTGATTTCACGGTTAGAAATCAAAAACCGAAAGATAGAAAGGTGTAGGAGCATGTTTTGATTAAGAAAGTACAAGATTTAGGTTGGAAACTTACCGAAATCGGAAGAAATCTGAGGAAAGAAGAGGTGCACAAGCTGGTCGGTCAGAACTTTCCAAAAGTGATAAAGAGTGACAATGACAGCCCTATTTATAGGCTCCAAAAGAGGAAAGGGCTGGTCGATCGGCCAGGCTTCCCCGATCGGACAGCCTGCTCGATCGAACAGCCTGTTCGATCGGCTGGGTTGCTCGATCGGTTGTTCGCCTGATCGATCAACAGCCCGATTCAAGGGTTCGGGCGACGATTTTCGATATTTCGGTTTCGAGCGAAGGCGCTACGAGTACGATAGAGTTTCCTATTCAAATTACTTTCAGTCCTAACTACTATATCTAACATACAATCATCTATAATTCACCTTGTCCTAACGTTACCATTCGTCGTAGTTCGATTTCGATTGTATTCGATTTTGAGTTTCGAGGTTTCGATTCGAGTTTCGATTGATCACCATAAAAAGCACAAGGCATAAGGTAAACATGCACAGATAACACTTATGGCACACACACACACGTATAACAACACCCAAAGTTCGCGTAAGTCGAGATTCGAGTTCGATGATAGTTAGATCGGTTTGATTACTGATTAGTTAACTTTATCGCATTGTTACTTCCTACTATTCACAGTCGTAAATCGGTTCGCGTTGGTAAACATTCGATTACTTCGATTCTTCCTGATTACAACACTTACTCCACATAATACAAACAAAACTGAAAATAGACTATTTACAGTCAAAGAAAGTTAAAGTTGACTTGGACTTTGACTTTGACATTCGAAAACACGGGGTACTACCGTGTCTTTCCGCTATCAACGCTACCACATGATACATGATGTATGACATGATTTACGGGTTTGGGTCATATGTATAATGTATGACACGATTTACGGGTTTGGGTCGTGTTTGAGTTTGTCTAAAGTTTTTAGGTTCGGGCTATACCTGCCAACCCACGAGCACGACCCATTTAGTATCCCCTACATACAAGAAATAGACACTAAAGCTTTCTGTCAACACAACCAGGGCTTAACCGTAATCAACTAGAGAAGACAAAGAATAACAAAAATAATCGTAGATGCGTTCACTTCAATCTCCATCTGAAAACTTAATAAAATACTTTCAACTATATCAGCTCCAGCCCTTCAAGAATACAAAGCACCAACTTCAGTCCTTCCAAGAATCCAAAACCTTTAATTAATTGCCAATAATATTATTTCAGTTTTTTACTATACTTTGCAACATGTAAAATGACTATTTTCAACTAGTTGATTTTCTGCCCGCGCGTTACGGCGGGGAACCAATGTCCGTAAAACGCGTGGCAGCAACGGCAAGCAGATACCGAATATCAAAACATAAATAAAAATGATGTTGTAAGGATAGTCACTCCGTCCTAAAAAAGCGATTTAAATAACCTAATATATAATAATATGACCCACACGTCCTACATGTTGGAAATTCGGTTGTTTTCAATTCAGTTATTACGCTGCTAACACGTTAAAATATGGATGAGCTCGGTACCGGTAACGGCACCGAAAGTAGCAATCTGGAAAATCATCGAAATTAGGTATCGGCATCGAAAATGCTCGGTACAATACGCTATGGTATTTGAAGGTAAAAATCAATAAATACATGTATGGTGCTAGATCGGTGTCGAACCAAAAGTATCGATTCTGAAAACGCCAAAACGTGGGTACCAAATTGGTACCGAAAATGATTTGGTATAGTAAATTTGGTACTGATACGATACCGGTTTGATTACAGAATTTGATACGATTTGCTTATTAATAATCTAAATATCCAAGTTAATTTTACATGCTACAATTCATTGATTATAGAAAAAGACAAAAAAAAAAAGCAAAATAAGTTGTCGTGTATATAAAACCTCATTCAAACGAAATACAGTTACTTACTGTGTGTATGAAAAGTAATCTAAATGGTGCAATTACTTGCATTTATACGTTGCAACAGGATTTGATGAGCTCGGTACCAACCAGTATCGAAAATACCGTTACCGAAATCCCCAAAAGTGGGTACCGGTACCGAATATAGCTGGTATGGTTCGGTACTGGTACGGCACCAGTATTTGAGGGTAAAACCGGTAAATACCGGTGCCGAGCCAGTACGAAAAATACATCCGGTTTGGTAAATTTGATACTGGTACCGGTACGCGATACTATTTGCTTATCCCTTGATGATGTTAGTATTCGTTGGATTGTATTTTTAATATATAGGTAATGACAAGGAGACTTGAGGAAAACAATAAACTAAAATACAGACTTTAGACTGCGGGGTATGGTGGGGCTTGGGTTGGGCGTGGGTTGCGGCAATTGCTGACACGTGGATGTTAACCCAAACCCAAGTTTTAATGGGGTATGGTGGGGCTTGGGTTGGGCGTCGGTTGGGCCGGCGTGGCCTAGCCACATCATCATTTTTTTAATATATATTTAAATTAATTAAAAACATAAAAAAAACATATTTTTTTTAAATACATAAACAAACATAATAATTATTAAAATAAAAAAACAATTATTCTTCGTCGTCTTCGTCGGTTTCGAACCCAGGAATCGTTGAAACATGTTCCACCAAATCAGATCGAAGGTTGTGATGTATATCCCTTGACTTGATCCAAAATTCATTAACCGCTTTATCTTGGTCTGTTACGTTACCTGGTTGGGAATCATCGTCATCATAGTGGGTAACGACCGCTCTACCTTCGTCCTCCAAAATCATGTTGTGAAGAATGATACATGTGTACATCACGTTTCCAATCTGATTCTTGTCCAATAGTCGACAAGGCATTTGTAATATTCGCCACCTTTTCTTCAAAACACCGAATGCTCGCTCGACGTCTTTACGTGCAGCCATCTGTACCCTGTTAAACTTTAATCTCTTTGGATCTGTCGTACCGTGTTTTGTGAATGATTTTACAAAAACCCCCCACTCTGGGTAAATCCCATCAACTAGGTAGTACCCATACACGTACTCAACCCCGTTTACAAAGAAAGTTCCTTTGGGTCCTATACCATTTATTCGATCATTGAAAAGGGGCGAGTGGTTTATGATGGTAATATCATTATGTGAACCTGGCATACCGAAGAACGCATGCCATATCCAAAGATCTTGGGACGCAACCGCTTCAAGCATGATGGCTGGACTCCCGTGAAATCCACTCGTGTGAGCGCCTTGCCATTGGGTAGGACAAAGTTCCCAAGCCCATTTCATACAATCTAAACTACCTAGCATCCCGGGTAGCCCATGATAATCTGCGTGATGTTCCAATAATTGTTGCATGTCACTGAACGAGGGCTTTCTCAAATATCTTTTCCTATAGAGTTCTAGAATACACGAACAAAAGTTGTGAAGACTTTCTCTAGCTACACGTGCAGACATTTTTAAATAGTCATCCATAATGTCCGAACTATTGCCGTACGCTAACTGCCTAAGTGCGGCCGTGACCTTTTGCCACGTAGTAAATCCTAATTGCCCGGTTACATCGGGTTTTTGTTGAAAATAAACATACTTCTCCTCAAGATCTCTAGATATCCTTAAAAATAAGTTTCTACTCATACGAAAACGGCGCCTAAACATTTTTTCATCATACTTAGGTTCAGCTGAGAAGTAATCGCTTACCAACAAATCGTTAGCGGTAACCCGTTCACGAGCGATGTACCTTTTTCTGCGTTTAGGTTGTTGACTCTCTTCCTCCTCCTCTTCGTTTTCAACGATAACTTTCACCACCGTCGCGATCGTTTGTAGAAATATTTCCGCCCCATCGTCAGATGATGATGACGATTCAGTATAACTTGAAGAACTCATGGCGAGATTGTGTTTTATGTGTTTGATTTTGTGTGAGAAAAAATGATAAATATTGTAAAGTATTTATAAAGGAAGATTTTTTTTTTTTTTTTTAAAATAGCCCAACGGCTAGCCTAGTTTGGCCATTCACAACCCGCCATGTCAGCTTGGCCAGACCGCCCCACGCCCGGCTTGAAACCCACGAAAAAGGGGCCACGCCTAAACCCATGCCCACCCGGGGTGGTGGCTTGGGCGTTTTCAGCCCACCCACGCCCAAACCCCCGCCCCATACCCCGCAGTCTTACGACAAACTAATAATGTAGAAAATAATTAGTCAAATTTGGACTACTCTCGTGTTTTTTCCTTTTAGTTTTTAATTCATAAGCATTGAATTTAGTCAAATTTTTATTGTATCATATTTTCGCGGTTCATATATTTTTAACTCTTTTTTTAAAGGCTGCAAACTTAAAATTTGCTTTTGGCTCTAAAAGGTAGATCCACATGTATTGGTTTATTACAAATCTTGGTCAAATGTAGGAATAACCGCCATCATTGAATTGAATCAGGGCTCCATTTTTCTTTATAAACTATACAGCCAGCATTGGTTATTTTTCATATAACAAAATACAATCTTGCACATGGGACAGAGGGAGATGGCGGAGGAGCACGGCGGAAGACGATGGCGGTTGGTGTTGACAGCAAGTCCACTCCAAGGCCACATGACCCCCATGCTCCACCTTGCCACCTTCCTTCATTCCAAAGGCTTCTCTATAACCATTGCTCACTCCGAGTTAAACCGACCGGACCCTTCAAACCATCCTGGTCTCACCTTCCTCCCTCTACATGACAACATATCTGCCACCTTGGATTTCGCCAACGCGATCCAGTTCTTGCAAACTCTCAATGATAACTGCAGGCCCCATTTCCAGGAACACCTTGTTCAGATTATAAATGCACAAAAAGACTCATCTGATAAGGAAACAATCGTTATTATCTATGATAATCTCATGTATTTTGCTGGAACTGTCGCTGGCGATCTGGGTCTACCGTCTATCGTCTTGCGCACCAGTGGTTCGTCTATCTTTCCTGCAATCAAGATCATCCCTCAGCTTCATCAAGAAGGTCGATTTCCTGTACAAGGTAACCATTTAGCCAAACCCATAAACATTTATTTGTTAATTTTTTTCCTTTGTCTTGTGTAATAGAATAATTACTACTCCGTAATTCACTAATTTTTAGTTTTTATATTTCTAATTTTGTTAGGTAATATAATTAGTTATAAAAAATTATAAATCTTAATTGTTAACTTTTAAAAAACTAACGGATATACCCGATATCTGACGGGTGTTAAACCAGGTATGAGACATGGGGCATTCATTACCGTCCCAAAACTCATCCCATTAACGTCTCTACTGTCAACTTAACTGAAACTTTTTTTTTCAAAGATTGTATGTTGCAGGAAATAGTTACAGAACTGGATCCCTTGAGATATAAAGATCTACCTTTTTATGGTCTCCCAATAAAACAAACACTTGAAACGATCAACATGATCATGCCCAAGACACCTCCATCTGCCTATCTATGGAACACCCTTGAATTTCTTGAACCATCCGCACTGACCCAGATCCGTGATCACTACCAAGTTCCAGTCTTTACGGTCGGACCATTACACAAAATAATCCCAACACCTTCTAGTACTAGCTTTCTCGAAGAGGATACAAGTTGCATCTCATGGCTAGATAAACAAGCACCCAAATCAGTGTTGTATGTGAGCTTAGGAAGCATAGCTAATATGGATGAAAAGGTATCAACTGAAATGGCATGGGGTCTAGCCAATAGTAACCAGCCATTCCTGTGGGTGGTTCGACCCGGTTCGGTTAAAGGGTTTGAATGGATTGAGTTTTTGCCGGAGGGTTTGGTGAGTGAGATGAAGGCGAGAGGTTTGATCGTGAAATGGGCACCGCAGAAGGAAGTCTTGGCACATTCTGCGGTTGGGGGATTTTGGAGCCATTGTGGTTGGAATTCGACGTTGGAAAGCATGTTTGAAGGGGTTCCGATGCTATGCCAGCCGTTTGATTTAGACCAAAAGGTTACCACCAGGTACTTGAGTTATGTGTGGAAAATGGGTGTTGAGATTGTTGTGGAGAGAGGGGAGATTGAAGGTGCAATCAGAAGAGTTTTGGTGGGTAAAGAAGGGGAAGAAATGAAGCAGAGAGCTATGGAGATTCAAGAAAAGGTTAAAGATGCAATCAGCCATGGTGGTTCTTCACAGAACTCTTTAAAGAAGTTGGTGGAATTCATTTTATCGTTATAAGCGTGCGGTCTGTTTCATTAATAAGTTTCTAGATACACTGTATTCTTTATAACAAGTTTCTTGATACACTGTTTCATGTGGATATGCTGAAAACAAACATCAAAAAGTAATGAAATTGAGTATGGTTTTGTTTTATGATCATGTCTCGTTTCTTTAGGGTATCCAGCATCAGTTTTAAAATCCTGTAAAGGGGCCGGGACGTTGGCTACTACACGGTTGGTGTTCGCCACTGGCTTCAACTTGCAATTACGATTGTGTTAAAGTTGCAGTCAGCCATGGTTGGTGAATCTCATTCTATCATTACAAGACCATCCGTAGTGGGGAAATATTTGGGCATTTTATGCCAAAACCACCCCCCCAAACCGCCCCCTGGGCGTTTTTCTCAAAAAAAATTGTTTTGCCGTTGTTTTTTCCACGCAATGTTCATTTTGTGTTGGCCAATGATTGTGCATCCCTTTTTGTTTGGCCAATAACAATTTTTGATGGTTTTTTATTTAAATTCTAAGGGGAGGCGAGGTGGTGACATATTCTCCGTGATATAACAATATTCCACGCGTGGTGGGAACAAACAACCACCGCCACTCAAGTTTTCAACGAGTGATGGAAAATGTCCGTGATGTTTTCCACGCGTTATGGAATTGTGAGTGATGGAACATGTGAGGGGGTGTGAGGGTTTATTGTGGGTGTTGTGAGTGATGGATCATTGCCACTAAAATGGTTGTGAGTGATGGAAAAATGGTTGATGACATGGCGGAACTTGATTGGGTGTTGTGAGTGATGACCACCCTCACCCCCCTAACACACCCCTTTTAACATAATGCACACATGCCAACTCCACCCATTTTAGAAAGACGCCCCATAGTGCCCCATTGTTGACTGGACTGCCACATGGCGCAAAACGCCCAAAGATGGCGGGTCTTCCACTACCTATGGTCCAGTGTGGTCTCACATCACTTCACTACTAACTTTTACTAGACTATAATATACGATTTAGTTAATTTAACTAGAGATTTCAATAGACTTGACATGAGGCTTCTTCACTTGGGTTTTAGGCACCGTAATTATGAGCACTTCTTTCTCCATAGCCGCTTTCACCTCATCCATTAGAGCATTCTCCGGCAACCTAAACCTTCTTGTGAAGCTCCTGTTGTTGCGTTCCACACTATGCCACGTGTCATTCTTATCTTCTTTCTCCACACTCCTTTGGCCGTTGATCTGTAAGACTCCACCTCCACCTACACTTCTTCTTTCTTAATCCCTAGGCGTTTCCTCCAATCCACATGAGCAGAGGTTTCCTTTGAAACATCAGGAAAAGAAGAAACAGGGAAGTCTCTGAAGGGGTCCCAAATGGATCGAAGATGCTGCTTCGTTGGCCACCAAAGAGTTTTGGAGTGATGGACATTTTTAAATGATTGTAGAATTATCTGAAACTATGGTAGGAAGTATATGATTAGACTATCTCCAATGCAAACGGCGCCCTTAGCTGCCTAATCAGCTGACACATCATATCCTTACAAATCCTTAAAAATCCTTACAAATCCTTAAAAACCTTCAATTCACCTCCAACCATACAAATATCCTTACATATCCTTACATTTTCCACATCATCGCCCATTTTTTCTTTCTGTTTACTTCTTAAATTATTAAAATGTATTCAAATAATTAAATGACTAGATAATTAAAAATCTATTATCCACTTTGATGGTGAGCTAATCCTTTCTCTACCATCCACAAAAAAGCTCACATCTTTAAGCCATTAAACACAAAATACAGTTTTGTCTCTTACTTACGGCAACAAGCAGAAGACATAAAATCTTTTCTCTTTTGGCAAAAAAAATCAACCTTGATGGGGCTGTGTTGTTTATTGAGGTCTCAATGTTGTAATTTTCACCTTTTTTAAACTCTGGTGTATTTGTTTTTGCCAGCTACCTGCTGGCTTTCTAGTGAATCCTTCATTTTGTTGTTTACATAAAAGTTTTGTTTAGTTTGGCAGTTTACATAAAAGTGTTTCTTTTTTTTTAGTTTGGCACAAGAACCAAAATAAAGTGGGAGCCCTTGCAGTCGGATTTCGCCTTTAGATCTCTCCCCTACGAATATGCTCCAATGAGCCTGAAAATATGGACGTAATCCACGTCATCTCGGGCGGGATTACGGATACAGCACTGGAGATAGTCTTAGCTCAATCAATGTGCTTATGATTATGGGATATTGATTAGAATTTATATAGTTGATTATGGAATCTTTGAGTAAGGACCGGTTTTAACGGTAAAAAAGAAGAAACAAGGAAGTCTCTGAAGGGTTTCGGTTCCTACCCGGTGGTATGAGGAACTGGTCCCAACTCGTTTATACTCTATTGGCCCTACCCGATTCCACTATTTTTGCTAACATCGGGTTGTATCTGGTTCCTACCCAACATGTTTTTTTAAGTAAGGACCGGTTTTAACGGTAAAAAATTCAAAATCGGTTTCTAACGTTAAAAATAGTACATTATCCGGGTGTTTACTATTTTTACCGTTGGAACCGGTTCTTTGACATCCAAAATCACTATAAATACCTTTGGGTTGTATTGGTTAATTACTCAACTCCAAAACACTTAAACAAACCCAAAAAACCGCAAAACAGACAACTTACAAAAATGTTTCAAGCTTGGAGTGACGACGAAGAGTACGCATTGGGTCTAGCTTTTGTACACGATAGGACCGAAGACTTATGATGTGCTAAAAACGGTCTATAAAAACTAACTAATTTTAACCCTAAACTCGACACTCTAAGTTTTAAATTTTTAAACTAAGACTCTCTAAATGCAGTATAGCCTAAGTAAGTCCGAGTGTTAATCCCACGAGACTCTACTGACTACGAATACTAGACTCGATTAACTATTAACTTAACTAACTCAACTAATTGTTTTGTTCTTTGAGGGGTTTCTAACAAACTACTATACTAAACTAAATAAACTAAATTAAGTAAAACTGACGAAGACATAAACTGGGACTGGGATGTGATCGGATGATGGAAAACACACTACCTAGGCTAGAATCCTACACATGCTTGACACGTTCCATCAGTTATGGAGCTAATGTGAAACCGGGATCTTAAGATGCTAAACCTATAGGATAATCGAACAGGACTTTCGACCCTTCTCAAGAAGACACCTATGGTAGGTTATTCAACTACCGGTTTATAGGACTCCCTAACAGGCTATCCTAGTGTAATAATAAAGTACCCTGTAGACAAGCTACCTTACAGTATGAAAATAGCAGGTAACTATGATTTTATGATTAGACTCGATAAGCAAATAATGAAAGGGCAACTAAGGGATATTCTCATGAAATATCTAACCCGAGCAATCTAACACTAAAGACAAATCGACAACCTCTCACCTCAAAGATATTGACATCAATAGAATACTTAACACTATTCAAAACCTCAATCACAGTTCCAACGGAAATCGTGCACAACTAACCGTAAACTAGTCACTAACACACAGTCAGGGACGGTCCAAGAATTTTGGGGGCCCAAAGAGAATTAAAAATTTGAGGCCCTATTTAATTTTTTTAGGCTCGTAATTTCGGTTTGTATCTGACATGAAATATATCAGGAAGAAACTTATAAAGCACTTAACCATTATATAAACTAGATGATTTCCCTAATCAAATAATGTTGGGATCTAAAATCTAATACATAAATCAAATCTAAGTTGGTCAAAAGAGTTTAACACCTTAATCTAACAAATAACAACTTACATTATGTGTGAAAGGAATTAAAACATGCTACTTATTTTAAGTATACTATTGTTATTAGTTAGAAACAAATTTTTTTAATAAAATTTTACATAGACGTATCATGTTAAAAATTGTGTGGACAAAATATTTTAGTTTATTAAATTAAGAGAGATGATTAAAAAAGATGCATTTATAACCCTTTATTAAAAGAGTGAGTGAGGTGATTAATAATTTTAAAAATGGGTAGCAGGTGGGATTCGAACCTAGCCACAAAAACAAAATCTTGTTCTTACCACCAGACTACACTTGCATTAATGTTAACAAATATCACCGTAAATATAACATCCTTTTTTATAAATATATATATATTTTATTTTGGAGGCCCTGTTTTTCGGAGGCCCAAGGCCGTCGCCTAGCCCAATTACACTAACGAGCCCTACACACAGTCTATGAGACTATGACCTAACTAGCACTCATATATGGAAGACATCTACAAAAACGCAAGTGAAACATGTGATGAAATTTAAATAAGATTAAATACGCATGTACGACTAATAATCAAACCAAAGTCTTTTACTTTAATATTAAAACCACAATCAATTCATAAACAAGTAAAAACAAGATCAAAACATTATGTATTCATCTTAACCTAGGTAGTGAAAAAGTTTAGCCAAAATCCATAGTCAAAAACAATAAATAAGTCTCATACGAGTAATAAATCATGTTCATGAGTTCAAATAACACAAACTAAATCAAACTGAGAAACTAACTCTTTGCGAAACCCACCCGATTCTTAATCCTCTCGCCTGGATATTGAACCGTATAAACCTGATGCCTCCTTTTAAATTTTCTTTTGTTCGATGTATGCGTCCCCAATAATGAAAATATAATATGTTTCATACGTATGCAGCAGCCTCCAAAAATAATGTCTCCTCCTTGCGTCCCTAGTGGGGATCGTATAATGAGTATCAAATACAAATCTCCACTAATGGACTTACAGCAAAATTTCCCTCAACATGGACCTTGTAGGTGGATTGCAATATTGTGTTGGGCTTAATAAATGGAACTTCAGTAAACTGCTTCAAAGTTTAGTAAACACCAAAAATTAGAAAGCACATGGTATGAATTCTTTGATTTTGGTCATCTAGTGCATGAATTAATTAACTTTCAGCCTTGTGTCACTTTTGAAAACATTACACATTACATGAAACATTAAACATTAAACATTAAAACACTAAACATTATATATTATACATTGCATCCATCCTAAGAGCATCTCCAATAAACTATTTTTTTATGTTTTTATATGTGTATGTGACATATGTTCATGTTTTTCTTATTGTGGCACATGTTTTTTATACCCATTTTTTGGGTAATGTTTTTCTCCAAAAACTAGAAAAAATGAGTAAATAATGGGACCCTTGTACTTTTAATATATATAATATAGAGAGAGATAATAAGTGGTATAAATGTGTGGTTAAAAATTAAAAAGGTGGTGATGATCTGACAATGTTTTTATGTGTTTTTGTGTTTTCTTATTGGGTGAGTTTTTGATGTTTTTGAAGGGTGAGTGTTTTTTTGATGTAGCAACTGACTGGACATGTTTTTAGGGGGTCTTCTTAAACATTAAAATTAACTAAGAATTTAAACAAAGAACCCATAAAGTGGAAGTTAAACACTACCACTAGAGGTGAACAAACCGGGTATTATTTATAATCGGTTCCGTTTATGGAACCGGTTTTCATTTATCCTTTTAAGGGTTGGAACCGGTTATTGCTATAACCAGTTCGGTTCCGGTTATTTAACAAAAAACCATACCTTATGTGCCCGGTTCCGGGTAGGGTTCGGTTCCGGTTCTTAGGAAATCGGGTATTAAAATACCTTATTTTTGGGTTTTTTACACCCTATTTTCGAGTTTTTTAGTTCTATAATTTCATATTTTTTAATACTCAATTGCGTTTTTATTACCCTATTTTCTCGTATTTTTTGTTTATTGTTATTAAAAATGCATTATATAATGTAAGAAAATTAAAATAAATATAGTAACATAAATTTAAAGAAAGATATTAGAATCATGTATCGAGTATCATTGGTTCCGGTTTCGGGTATTGAGATCAAAATGCATACCCTATCTATACCCTACGGGTAGGGTCGTTCTGGTTTCAGGTATAGAATACCCGTGTGTTAAAAAACCGGTTCTGGGTTTTTTTACCGGGCCCGATTCCAGTTACGGTTTTTTGTGCACCACTAACTACCACTACTTTTGTCGGTCGGATCCTGGAGACTCTCCGTCCTTTTTCGCTTTTGTAACGAACAACGATTCTCTATATGTTTTTAAGCGTCAAGATTGGCATGGCTTTCATGAACTTCTTACAATATTTGCACCGAGCCATTTCGGTATTGTCTGACATAAGACAGGGGTCAAAGTGCTTCTAGGCCTTCTGGGTTTTCTTTGTTTTCAAAAACCAATACAACATTCTCGTTGCGTGCCATCGTTGGAGTCTTGAGGAATAAAAAAAATTCTTGAGCGATTTTGTATGTTTTTAGAGTGATTGAGAGTTAAAGAAGTAGCATGTTTAAAACTAAAAATTCTAGGCCTATTTCTACTAAGTTAGAGAGGTATAATGGTAAAAACGGTTTCTAAACCTGTCATATTATCGTTAGGAACCGATTCCCAATGGTAAATTTTTTTTAAAAATAGGTATACCTGGTTTGTACCCGGTTCCGGGATACCAGACCCGGTTCTACCTGAATCGGTTCCACTGGGTTCTATTATATATACCTATAACTGGTTTCGGTTCCTACCCGATTCTTTTTAATACCCGGGTCCAATAATACCCGATGAGGACCTACCCGGTTCCGGGTATGTGCACCTCTAATTTTGATGTATACCTCGAGCGTTTCGGTTTTTACATCAAATACATGTAATAAATAGATAATTGAATTGAACAATAAATACTAAAAAAGAATGTATAAATAGAGATGAAGAATGAGATATGAATCCCCCACTTGTGGCCTAGTGGTAGGAAATTTGGGTTTTCCAATGGAGACTCAAGTTTAATTCCCACTTGTATCATATTGGGGGTGAATATTGGGCAATGATGGTAACAAATCCACCGAGGGGGGTTCGATCCTCAGCGGCACCCCGGTTTGCATCCGGCTGTTACTTCAGCGAGGCCTCTCGTGTGGAGGCAGTACGGTTTCCGGGGGAACGTCGTAACCAAGTCTGACTAACTCAGTGCGGGCTCGGTTAAGATAACGTATTCTGGGCACATCTTGGCTAGGGCCACCATTTAGGCGGTGTGACATTGGGTCACTCAAAAAGAAAGTCACCGTTAAAAAAAAGAATGAGATATAAAGCTAAACATACATATGATTTTTTTATAAATTGTTTTTTTAGAAAGGGATATCGAGGTTAGAATCTGAATGCAAAGTCATTAGTTTAATAAGAACTTTTTAACAAGGCCCAGAATTAGTCAATAAATAGCTATGCCCATTGGGGAAAAGGGGTTGACCCCTTGTGAGCCCAATGTTCATTATTTAAACTCTAATTTTATTATTTGAAATACGAAAACTTCTTACAAGCTTTTAAACATTTTGAAATACGAAAACTTCTTACAAACTTTTAAACATAACTTTTAATTGTTTTTTACAAACTTTTTTAAAAACTGAATGCAAAAGGTTTCGGTTAGGGTTGTAATAAGTTTTTCTTTAACATTCGCTTTAAGGGTATAAGGAGTGGTTAAACACTATAAAGTGGCAAAAGAAAAAACTGACCAATCAGAGCGCGCCATGTCAATTTGGCAAAAGTGTTTAAACTTTGCTGAAAAGTGTTGGCATTGGTTTAAACACTTGCTGAAGTGGTAAACTTTTATGATTATTTTTTTTTTTTTGCAATAATTAATTTAATATTAATAAATTAAAAACAATAAACTTTCATAATAAATTAAATTAAAAACATCAAAGTTACACTAAATTAAAAAACAATAAAATTACATTAGCATGAAACAATTTAAACTAGTCTTCGTCGGAATCGGCCAAAAGATGGGGTAAATCTTGACTTGCGAGATGATCTATGAGATCGTGTTTGAGTCTCCAATGGGTGTCTTCATTCAACAACTCGCCCAACACCGTATCGTCTAGAGCCGGCTCGACCGGAGGATCCCGAATGTGCACCGGTGCTATCGCCTTTCCATCGTCTTTCAAAATCATGTTGTGTAAAATAATACACGTGTACACGACATTCCTAATTTTTTTAACCGATCTTGCTCGCATCGGTCGACTCAATACACCCCATTTCCCCTTCAAAACACCAAAAGCCCGTTCGACGTCTTTCCTTGCCGCCTCATGTTGCCTCTTGAATTTCTTTTCGTTTACTTCGTGAGGGTAAGGGATCGACTTCACAAACACGGACCACGAAGGGTAGATTCCATCCACGAGCAAATAACCACGTTTGTATAAATGGTTGTTAACGTAAAATGGACATTTTGGCGCGGTTCCATTTCGTTCCGTTAAAAATAACGGAGATTGTTGTAGAACATTGATATCGTTTTGAGAACCCGGTGGACCGGCAAAAGCATGCCAAAACCATAAGTCTTGAGAAGCAACCGCTTCGAGCATAATAGTCGGGTATCTATGATCTCCTCGCATGTATTGGCCTCGATACTCTGTCGGACAAAAACGCCAAACAAAATGGGTGCAATCAAGGCTACCGAACATACCTGGAAGGTGATGTTTTTCCTCATGAGCTTGGTATAAAAGTGCCATGTCGTGGCTTGTCGGTCTACGTAAGAACTCTGGACCATATATTTTGCAAACCGTGTCACAAAAATATTCTAGGCACTCACGGGAAGTTCTTTCGGCCATATGCAAGTACTCGTCGTTCTCGTCTGGAGTGTTTCCAGTTGCGAGCTGTTTAATAGCCGATGTCACCTTTTGCAAGGGCGTAAAGCCCTTCCTACCTCGCGCATCGGGGGCCTCTACAAACCACGGGTCGTTCTCTTCCACATCGGACACAATTTGTAGAAACAAACGTTTCGACATACGGAACATATGCCGAAAGATATCTTCGTTGTACTTCGGGTCTTCGACAAAATAATCCGCCATGAGTGTCTCATGCCCCTCCTCACGTTGACGTTCAATATATCTCCTTCGGTTAGATGTGCCGGTATCTTGAAGTTCGGCTTCTTCGATGAGATTTTGAAAAAAAAGAATGCTACTATCGGATGAATCGTCGCTACTCATGGGTGGGAACCATAACGGGGGGAGGTCATCCGCCATTTTGTAAGATAAACTTTTAGAAGGAATTGGTTTGTATGAGTATTTGGAAAGTATATGGTTAAATGGTGTGTGATATATATATAGAGTTTAATTTTAAAAAAAAAAATTATTTTTTTTTATTTTAAACGGTCATATGACCGTTGGAGTGGGCCCCCCCCCCTTTTCGCTTTCTTCTTCTCGCGTCGGCATAGGGTCACCGAGAAGCTTGTTTTGCCGCGACCAAACTTGGTCGGCGGCGGTGTTTGCCGCGCGGCAAAAAGCTTTGCCGCCCCCATCTCTCAACCACACCGTATGCCCTAACTACTAACAGAATATTTTGTGGGCCAGAGGGTAAGACCTTGAAGTCCTCTTAATTTAGATTCGTCCCTGAATAGAGTCTCAATATAAGATATTTGAACATTTGTATATATATATATGATGTGTGTGTGATCATTATTATAGAAAAAACAATAATAAAAGACAAAGATAGTGGTTTGCCCGGAAGCCAAGTCTTGGGTGATATTGATAGTGGCATGGCAATTGGCAAACAATTGACGTCTCTTTTGCACAATTTTCTTTCTCCAAAAGATTCCTAATCATATTCGGATTTCTTCATTGACTAATTCGATGGAGAATAACTTCAGTGGTACCACTTTTACCAATTATATTTGTTTATTTTAGTATTTTGAAAAAAACTAAGGGATTGTTTTACAACATCTGAATGGTTAAGTGCTGAATCAGTAAGAGGTCTGAACCAGTAAGAGGTCTGAATCATTAAGAGCCTATATAATGCTTAACCATTCAGAGGCAAATGTCTAACCAATTCAGATTAGAGGTCTTAACCATTCAGACTCTGTATAAATCTTAACCATTCAGAGGCAAATGTCTGAACCATTCAGACATCTGCTCGTGAAACAAACAGTCTGAACCATTAAGTGTTGAACCAGTAAAAGGTCTGAACCATTAAGAGGTAAACAAACAGCCCCTAAGTTACTTAACTATTAATTAGCATGCCTAAACTAAATATAATGACTAAAGGGTTGTATTTTGAAGGTGATCTCATCTACTATCTTTATCTTAAAGACTTAATGATTAAATTTCTAACGTTTGGTAATCAGCCGTCAAATAACAAAGAATAACTTAACTTATTACATGAATTTACCCTCTTCGTCTTCGTCTCCGTCTCTGTTTCGACTTCGAGCCACCACCTCATCACCGCTCTCATCCCCGTGCATCTTACGTTCCATGGGTGGTAGGTGAGCATTCGTAACGCCGTTAGCCGGAGACCTGTCGTTTCCTGAACACTCGATCTTTCTTCCACATCTCCCTCTCTTTTTCTCTGTTCGTTTCTCACTCTCTCTCTTAGTCTGTTTTGTAGGTGAAGAGTAGACAAAACATACGGTAGTCATGGAAGACAGCCAGACAGGCCTTTTTTAACTGTTTATTTATTATTTCATTAACTTTCGTTACTGTTCATTAACTTCGATTATTAATATATAGGAGAATTAGCACTCACTTAATAAACTAGCCCATAAACCGATCTTCATATAACGAGTTTTGTTAGTTCTACGAGTCCATGTTACATATATAACTATACTATAACATAATACATTTAGTACAATAGGGGAAGGTTCATTGGGGGAACACTAAAAAAGTGGGGAGCAGCAGGGAACCGACTCAAACGAACTCCGATTGGACTCATTTCAGTTGCGTTGGAACCGGCTCGTCGAACCCTTTCCCTAACTAGGATCTCTCAACCTTAAACCCCTAAATCCTAACTCCTAAACTCTAAACCCTAAAATCTAAACTAAACAGTAAATCTAAACTCTAATTTTTTAATAAGGCTAAAACGTAAGCTAAACCGTAAAATCTAAATTATAAACCCTAAAGGCTAAACCTAAAGCTAAACCCTAAACCCTAAAGCTAAACCAGAAAGCTAAACCCGAAAGCTAAACCCTAATATATTTAGGGTTTAGGGGTTATGATTTAGGGCTTAGGGTCAAGAGATCCTAGTTAGGGTTCGACGAGCCGGTTCCAACGCCGCTGGAATGAGTCCAATCAGAGTTCGTTTGAGTCGGTTCTCAACTGTTCTCTAATTTTTTAATGTTCTCCAATGAACCTCACACTAGTACAATATTCTTATATAATGAATATCATATATTTTTATGTATGTAGTGGGCAACACAACACTAAACTTCAATATCTAGACAATAATATTGTGAAAGTAACGTGTAAAGATACGTGATCACCAATATAATGTGCGTAATTATTTAAATAGCATGTGTAATCAAGTTTTAACCTAATTCATGCGTAATTATACATTATAACGTTCGTAATTATATAAATGAAGTTGCGTATCTTCGCACGTGGTAATTACAACTCAAATTCACTTTAAATTATTTACAAATTTTTATTGCACTCAAGGGATTGATATGGTGATTCTGGTTAAGACCCATACCCACAAGGGAGTCAAAGAATTAATTAAAATCAAGTTTGCCGTTTGAAAAAAAAAATAACCTTGTCAAGTATAAAGGGCACTTGTTTTTTTAACCTATCTTAGGATTTCCAAATTGAATGAGTCGTCTTTGATAATAATAATAATAATAATAATAATAATAATAATAATAATAATAATAATAATAATAATAATAATAATAATAATAATAATAATAATAATAAATAATAATAAATAATAAATTAGTTCAGTCTGAAAAACTAGAGTCACTAAAGTTATTTATGAGTACTGTTTAAAGTTTCAAATTAGGAAAAGTAGAATTTAAGTTTTTTTTTTTTTTTTTTTGAGTGTTTACACATGACCCATAACAAAAGGCTTTCTTGCACTAAGATATCACTTTGGCACACGGAAACCACACAAGAGATCTACTTAGATCTTGATGGCCCACATTAATCACCATTAGAGAATCATGTTATAAAATTAGGCTAATCTCTCCTTAAGTATATTCCATATCTTGATTTCCACATCATTCTACTTCAAAGGCTATAATACCCAAAAAAGAATGAGAATTTGATGAGGGGGGTTTATCTAGCAAGTAGACTTGCCCCCAAGTGCAATGTGGGTGGTGTGTGTCCGCTCCCTTTTGACTATTTCATTATCATTTATGAAGATTTTGAATATTTCCTTTTGCTAATTCATTCATGATTTAGACATTCGAATATATTCGATTCTATAATTTCATATCTCTTTTTAAAACGTACAGGATATAGGGTGTGGGGGCCATGGTTGAGTCATCAATCGCCACGTAGGACCATTAATGAATTGCTACACCATCCCCGTGCCTCATCCACCATGGTTGGCATGAATTAAACCATGACAACCATGGGCCTCCTTTCCTTTTTCAATATTTCATTTTCCTTTTTCACAAAGATAAATTAAAATAAGAGAATAGTGGTTTGGATCATGACCACATCCTTAGGGTAGTGGTTTTGAATGATGAATTAAAAATGAGTGGCATAACGCTGATGTGGAGGGTCATGGAGATCATGAAGGTCATGACCACACCCTATAGCCTTATATTTATCTAGCAAAACTTTGTAATATCATATATGGATTAGGTTAATTTGTAACAACTTCTTGAGAGTGAATTGAGTGAACCACCCTTAGTCCTTGACCATTTTTTAGATTAAAATGGTAAGATTGACATTAGCTAAATATTTTTATTAAAATCCCTTAATTTTCTCATATCTTAACACACTCTCTCTCTCTCTCATTTTTAATTATTTCTCCATTATTTTAATTATAAGAGATTGAAGATGTAACGTCCATAATTTCCTTTAAATATCTATTAAATAACAATGTACTTTTCTCACAAAATTTGGGCATGACCCGTTTGAAAAACGAGTGGTCCCCTGTTTTACATAATCCAACATCATTCGAAAGACACAAAATACACGTCAAAACATACCATGTTTTACTTACAAAACCATTGAGTTTATGTACGTACTTACGACAAGTTTTCCAAAAGACAACATAATGAAAACTAGGTTTATGTACTAGACGAAAACATAAGTGACAAAGTTTTAAACATTGACTTTTACAAAATGCGGAACGCTTGACGGGCTTGAGGCGTGTTCGAACCGGGCGAAGCTTGATAGCTAGACATGAGATTTACCTACATGACCACAACATCAAAAAAACTCATTAGGACAAAAATTACTTTCTTTAACTCAAGAATCTAACTTACGGACTTGTAACAAATGTGACATTTACAACTTGCGCTTTACTACATTCTTTCATTCTTGCACGGTAATGTATTCCAACGGAACCTCTTACCATTCCTTCTAGACTTACAATAGCATTATTCGACCCATTCAAGAGAAGGGTCCAAACATACATTTTCTCCCTACTTGATTCGAATTAATACATTATTTGATCAACACATATCTATAGTGAAAGCTAAAATTGTACAAGTAGCGTACCTCGGTCTTGATTCCCTTGTTGCTTCACTTGACTCGAACTTTCTTCCTTAACGCCTACATATAACCATTCATTCTTTTAATTTATGTTTCATACTCAATTACACACATCGATTGATAAAACTATATACAATTTGGCTCATACTTCTTAAACACATTCAATTCACATAAAGCTTATGACATACAAGACTAACATCTTTATTGTGGCATTTTGTCAAACACTTGGTGTGCATAACATGAATAAAGCATAGGGTACAAGTGTTCAAAGCATGATTCTACTAGTTCATTCTTAGATCATTAAAACAATCAAATTCCCCACAATAATCATTCCAAATCAGTTTCTAACTATTACTAATCTATCAATAATGACTCTCATACTTACTATTACAATAATTAGCATGTAATTTCATTCATGTTCTTCATCATCACCCTAGTTCAAGTGGGTTTTTGCTAAAAATCACCCAACTATCTAGAATCAAACATAATTCTTGTTCTATTGTATTTTCCTAACTCTTAAACACACAAATTTCTACATGCATTCATGATTGGGTCGAAACCCTCATTCTAAAATTCATCAATTTCAGAATTTCAACTTACCTCTTTGTAGGACAAGCTTAGATTGCTAGAGAATCGAGTTCATGCATGTTATTTGGTCTTGATTTCCCTTTCAATCTTGCAAATTTGTAGAACTTAGGGTTTTTCTCCTTGGTTCCCTTCTTTGGTCGATCCACAGAACACACCAGGAGGTGTGTTTTGTGTTTTATTTTATTTAATTGCAACTTTCATTACTTTATACAAGTTTAGCCCCTCTAATTCTAATGGTTGACAATTAACACATAAACTTTCATTCTTGTTGAACTATTACCACATTCTTTTAACTTAGTTAATATTACAATATTAGACATTTAAGATAGCATAAATAAATTGCGCATTTTGGGGTGTTACAAGTCTACCCCCCTTAAAAGAGGTTTCGTCCCCGAAACCGTAATACATACCAAATAATGTCGGGTAGTGCTTCCTCATTTCATCTTCCAATTCCCATGTCAGATCCGATCCCTTTCGATGTTGCCATTGCACCAAGACTTGCTTTATAGCTTTATTCCGAAGGTGCGTTACCTTGGAATCCTTGATGGCTATCGGCCTTTCAATATAATTCAATCTTTCGTCCAATTCGATATCGTCGAGGGGCACGTAAGTCGTCTCATCCGCCAAGCACTTTCTCAATTGTGACACATGGAATGTGTCATGTATTCCATCTAAAGTTGGTGGTAATTCCAACCGATATGCTACCTCCCCAACCCGGGCTACAATCTTGAAAGGTCCTATGTAGCGGGGACCTAGCTTTCCTCGCTTACGAAAACGGATTATACCTTTCCATGGGGAAACCTTTAATAACACATAATCACCTATTTGAAATTCGATGGGTCGCCTCCTTTGATCTGCGTAGGCCTTTTGTCGATCTTGAGCCGCTTTTAAACGGGCTCGCACAAGGTCGATCTTCTCGTTAGTTTTAGCCACCACCTCGTTGGGTGCAATTTCTCTCTGTCCCACCTCTCCCCAACAAATTGGAGTTCTACACTTTCTTCCATACAACAATTCATACGGTGCCATTCGAATGCCGTTGTGGTAGCTATTGTTGTATGAAAATTCCACCAACGGCAAGTGGTCATCCCAGCTTCCCCCAAAGTCTATCACACATGCTCGCAGCATGTCGATAAGTGTTTGAATGGTCCGCTCGGACTGACATCCGTTTGGGGGTGGTAGGCGGTGCTGAAATGTAGTTTTGTACCCATACTTTCATGAAATCCTTGCCAATATCGAGATGTGAATCGGGTATCTCGATCCGACACAATAGATACAGGAACTCCGTGTCGTGATATTATCTCGTTAACATAGATCTCCGCCATCTTTTCAGAAGAGAAAGCCTCCCGAATGGGTAAGAAGTGCGCGCTCTTGGTGAGGCGGTCTACAATCACCCATATAGCATCGTGACCTTTCCTTGTCTTAGGAAGCTTGGTCACTAGGTCCATCGTCAATTCTTCCCATTTCCATACCGGAATCTCTAACGGTTGCAACCTCCCGTATGGTTTCTGATGTTCTGCCTTCACTTGCAAACACGTCAGACATTTTGCAACATGCTTGACGATATCACGTTTCATACCGGGCCACCAATAACTTTTCTTTAAGTCCAGATACATTTTTGTAGCTCCTGGATGAACCGAAATCGGGATTTGTGAGCTTCTTCGAGTAATGCACCCTTTGCTTCACTAAACCGAGGTATCCAAATACAACCATACATGGTTTTAATTCCATCGGATCTTTCTTCGAATTTATCCACAAACCCCTTTGTTCTTTCCTTTTTAGAATCCTTTCCGCTTAGTGACTTGATTTGAGCTTCTTTAACCATTTCGAGAAATCGAGGTGTAATTACCATCTTCATGGACTTTACTTGAATTGGAGGCGGGTAATCCTTTCGGCTCAGGGCATCGGCTACTACGTTAGCTTTACCCGGATGATAAAGGATCTCACAATCATAATCTTTAAGAAGTTCTAACCACCTTCGTTGCCTCATATTTAATTCCATTTGCTCAAAAAAGTATTTAAGGCTTTTGTGGTCAGAATAAATAACGCTTTTCGTACCGTAAAGATAGTGCCTCCATATCTTCAAAGCAAACACTACTGCAACTAACTCCAAATCATGGGTTGGATAATTACTTTCGTGTGTCTTCAATTGCCTAGAAGCATAGGCAATGACTCTACCCTTTTGCATCAAAACACATCCCAACCCTTGGTGTGACGCATCCGTAAACACCACCAAATCTTCCGTTCCATCAGGTAAGGTTAGTACCGGGGAACTCGACAGCTTTTCTTTCAAGGTTTGAAACGCCCTCTCTTGATCTGCACCCCATGAAAACTTCTCATCCTTCTTGGTTAACTTGGTCAACGGCAAGGCCAATTTGGAAAAATCTTGGATAAACCTCCTATAATAGCCTGCTAAACCCAAAAAGCTTCTTACTTCACTTGGGTTCTTGGGAGGTACCCATTTCATAACGGCTTCCACCTTTGACGGGTCTACTAAGATACCATCCGCATTAATCACATGACCGAGAAATTGTACCTCTCTAAGCCAAAAAGCACACTTGGAGAATTTCGCGTACAATTTCTCTTTGCGAAGTACTTCAAGAACTTCACGTAAATGGCATGCATGTTCGGCTTTACTTCGGGAATAAACCAGGATGTCATCGATAAAAACTATAACGAATTTGTCTAACATGGGCCGACAAACTCGATTCATAAGATCCATGAACGCGGCAGGCGCGTTCGTTAATCCAAAGGACATTACTAAGAACTCATAATGCCCGTATCGCGTTCTAAAAGCCGTTTTCGCCACATCCTCATCTCGCACTCTTAACTGATGGTACCCGGACCGCAAATCTATTTTTGAAAACCAACTTGCCCCTTGTAACTGATCGAAGAGATCATCGATTCGGGGCAATGGGTATCGGTTTTTCACTGTCAGCTTATTCAACTCTCGGTAATCGATGCACATGCGCATCGAACCATCTTTCTTTTTGACAAAAAGTACAGGCGCTCCCCATGGCGACACACTCGGGCGTATAAAACCCTTGTCGAGCAATTCTTGTATTTGTACCATTAACTCCCGCATTTCAGTTGGGGCCAACCTATAAGGGGCCTTGGCTACGGGTTTGGCATCAGGGTACAATTCAATCTTGAAATCCACTTCGCGTTCTGGTGGAAGCCCCGGTAAATCTTCCGGAAAAACATCAAGAAACTCATTCACGACTTCAACCTCTTCTATCTTAGGGGTATTTTGCTTAGTATCCACCACGTAAGTTAGAAATGCCTTGCTTCCATTTCGTACGTAATTGTATGCTTGGACTATAGAACAAAGCTTCGAATTGATATTCCTTTCCCCTTGTATGCTTACTCGTTTTCCTTCCGATGTTAACACATGAATTACCTTCTTCTCACATTGAATTTCAGCCTGATGTTTAGCTAGCCAATCCATGCCAACTATAACCTTAAATTCCCCCAATATCATGGGAATAAGGTCAATGGCAAACTTCTCATCTTCAACGATTATTTCACAATCTCTACAAACTTCGTGCAACAAATAACTCTTACTATCGGCTATTTCTACTTCTAATGGCACATGCAGTCTTTCGATTCTAAAGGAGGGGTGTGACACTAATTCACTTGATACAAACGATCTACTGGCACCGGTATCAAATAACACGTACGTAGGCATCGAGTTCAATGAGAATATACCTGATACAACATTCGGGTGGTCCTTCGCTTCCTCGGTTGTGATCTGAAACATCCTCCCCTTAGCTCTTGGGGCTTCCTCCTTTCTTGCCTCCTTATCGGTTTTCTGTTGAAGCTTGGGACACTCAGCCTTAATATGACCCGGTTGGAAACAGTTGTAACACGTTCTTGACGGATTAGGACACCTATAGTATGGGTGTCCCTCTTGACCACAATTGTAACAGCCCTTCTTCCCTTTCAAACACTCCCCCGTGTGTAACTTTCCGCACGTTTTGCATTTCGGAATACTACCCTTCGCCTTATCCTTCTTGCTTTGATCTTGAAATTTTGGTTTCTTTGAAGGGCTCGAGCTGGAAACATTTTCGGATACTCTCTTTTCGCCTCTTTCTGCCTGTCTTCTTATTTCAATCTCCCTATCTCGGGCCAAGTCAATGAGCTCATTCAAAGTTTTGCGGGAATTATGAACTCCCGATATTCAGCCTTCAACATACCATAATAACGGTTTATCTTCATTCTTTCCGTTCCTGCTATGTCATTACAGAACTTCAGCTTGTCAAGGAAAACGTTGGTGATTTCATCAATGGTTTCATCTATCTGACGAAGATGTAAGAAATCTTCTTGGATCTTGTCAATGGCAGATTGCGGACTGTGGTACTTTAGAAAAGGTTCCTTGAACTCTTGCCATGTCAAGACTTGAACTTTTTCTTCCCCAATCTCTTTACTATAAACATCCCACCAATCTTTAGCTCGGAGTTGTAACAAACCGGTGGCGAACATCACTTGGTCCTCCTTCTCACAATGACTCCTTATGAACACCGCTTCAGTACTTGCAATCCACCTTTGGCATGCTATAGGATCAATTTCGCCTTTGAATGGTAACGGGTT
Source organism: Helianthus annuus (assembly GCF_002127325.2). Classification (NCBI taxonomy): domain Eukaryota; kingdom Viridiplantae; phylum Streptophyta; class Magnoliopsida; order Asterales; family Asteraceae; genus Helianthus; species Helianthus annuus. The sequence goes on from NC_035443.2 coordinate 87,030,645, forward strand.
GCATGCCATAAATTCCTTATAAGTACATTTGCGAGCCCCTTTCTTTCCTTGCATTTCTACAATCATTCCCTTCAACTCATCTATCTTGCTTGCCATCATTGTTTCCACCACTTCCAGTACATGACCTTCCACTCCTTGGGCTAAATGAGGGACGCTTACTTGTATTGCCCTTCCGACCTCTTCCGAGATCATAGTTTTCAGTTGCTCCTGTTGTGTCACTTCACTGTCATTCGTATCCGCCATCTACACATAAACATCATTCTTTATTCCAAGCATTCAATCATCCTTTCATCATATAATCATTCTATTAGTACATAACTTCCTTTGAAAGTTAACATTCATGCATACTATCATTCTTTAGAGTCTTATTGTAGCGTTTGCAATACTTCACGTATGATAGAAATCATTAAGCAGAACATCGCAATTGAAAAAGGCTGAAAACAGTCTCCACCGTAAATTACGGTGTCACCGTAATTTACGGTGGCATTATTTCTTTTACGATGTAAAGCTACTGCCTTACGGCAGAAGAATTTCGTCCCAGTGTCTACCGTAAGTTACGGTGTCACCGTAGCTTACGGTGATGCCCAACATACTATGATAAATTTCTTATTTTGCAGCCATCTGTTCAACCCGTTTTAATCCGTACCAGTCCGTTTCATCCCAAACTTTTACACATCATCCCGTGATGATTTTGCTAACATTCCCTAGCCAACTCATTCATAATGCGAAATCAACTTTAAAGGTACTTACTTGCTTTGCGCCGCGGATCGAACACATGCTTTACATGAGCTTCCGGTTTGAGTTCAAGCATTTAATGCTTAAATCCCTCAAACCTACGCTCTGATACCAACTTGTAACGTCCATGATTTCCTTTAAATATCTATTAAATAACAATGTACTTTTCTCACAAAATTTGGGCATGACCCGTTTGAAAAACGAGTGGTCCCCTGTTTTACATAATCCAACATCATTCGAAAGACACAAAATACACGTCAAACATACCATGTTTTACTTACAAAACCATTGAGTTTATGTACGTACTTACGACAAGTTTTCCAAAAGACAACATAATGAAAACTAGGTTTATGTACTAGACGAAAACATAAGTGACAAAGTTTTAAACATTGACTTTTACAAAATGCGGAACGCTTGACGGGCTTGAGGCGTGTTCGAACCGGGCGAAGCTTGATAGCTAGACATGAGATTTACCTACATGACCACAACATCAAAAAAACTCATTAGGACAAAAATTACTTTCTTTAACTCAAGAATCTAACTTACGGACTTGTAACAAATGTGACATTTACAACTTGCGCTTTACTACATTCTTTCATTATTGCACGGTAATGTATTCCAACGGAACCTCTTACCATTCCTTCTAGACTTACAATAGCATTATTCGACCCATTCAAGAGAAGGGTCCAAACATACATTTTCTCCCTACTTGATTCGAATTAATACATTATTTGATCAACACATATCTATAGTGAAAGCTAAAATTGTACAAGTAGCGTACCTCGGTCTTGATTCCCTTGTTGCTTCACTTGACTCGAACTTTCTTCCTTAACGCCTACATATAACCATTCATTCTTTTAATTTATGTTTCATACTCAATTACACACATCGATTGATAAAACTATATACAATTTGGCTCATACTTCTTAAACACATTCAATTCACATAAAGCTTATGACATACAAGACTAACATCTTTATTGTGGCATTTTGTCAAACACTTGGTGTGCATAACATGAATAAAGCATAGGGTACAAGTGTTCAAAGCATGATTCTACTAGTTCATTCTTAGATCATTAAAACAATCAAATTCCCCACAATAATCATTCCAAATCAGTTTCTAACTATTACTAATCTATCAATAATGACTCTCATACTTACTATTACAATAATTAGCATGTAATTTCATTCATGTTCTTCATCATCACCCTAGTTCAAGTGGGTTTTTGCTAAAAATCACCCAACTATCTAGAATCAAACATAATTCTTGTTCTATTGTATTTTCCTAACTCTTAAACACACAAATTTCTACATGCATTCATGATTGGGTCGAAACCCTCATTCTAAAATTCATCAATTTCAGAATTTCAACTTACCTCTTTGTAGGACAAGCTTAGATTGCTAGAGAATCGAGTTCATGCATGTTATTTGGTCTTGATTTCCCTTTCAATCTTGCAAATTTGTAGAACTTAGGGTTTTTCTCCTTGGTTCCCTTCTTTGGTCGATCCACAGAACACACCAGGTGTGTTTTGTGTTTTATTTTATTTAATTGCAACTTTCATTACTTTATACAAGTTTAGCCCCTCTAATTCTAATGGTTGACAATTAACACATAAACTTTCATTCTTGTTGAACTATTACCACATTCTTTTAACTTAGTTAATATTACAATATTAGACATTTAAGATAGCATAAATAAATTGCGCATTTTGGGGTGTTACAGAAGAGCTAATGTTTTTTTAATAAACCGTTATGTTCTTTTTAAAATTAAATATTAAACCTAATTAAAGTATGTTTTTTTAACATATGTTAATACATGTCGGTATATACAAGACTTATACACTTGTGTATTATTACATATTATTCCCACATGTCAGTCTAAACCAGAATTATACACTTGTGTATTATTCAAGTACATATGTGTATATAGGCCGTTATATACCAGACGTATACACCTGTGTATTATTACACAAACCGCGACGGAAACATCGGGGAGTCACGTTACAGGAAATTGTTTCACAACACATTTTGTTTTATCGAATTATTGAGTTACATTGTCTTGAAACAAATCAAATAAATACAAACAATTGTTTTTCAAGTTTTAAGGTAAACTAAGGCCCGAGTCCATCCTATGTGTAGCATGCGTTAACAATCATCATGTCACACCCTGACTTTTGCGGAAGCGTATGTTGTGTGACTTGCTCAATATCATTGCATTCAATTATAACAAACAACTATATGATTAAAAACGTGACGATCATCCATTCATAAGTTTCCAAAATAATACAACCATAAATTGTTAAGTTTCAAACCACGAACTTCAAGTTAAGTTTACAACCATTCAAGTAGTAACAAGTCCCATGAAGGACTTTTAAAACAAAAGACTTTAAATCTAAGGCTTTGATTCGTATGTCATATTGAAGATAGGATATCCAAATCAAACCCTTCCAAAATAGGATGACCCCACTTCTTGAAAACACTTCTTGAAATCTTTCAAACACCGCCAGATCCATTAGTTTCCTGAAATACATGTAATTTGAAGACATTAACAAAAGTTGAGCGAGTTCATGTGTTTTTGTATGTGCGCACGAATATCTTTGTAAACATTTGTAAGTATGCCTTTGATAACCGGTATGAAAGCGTCTATGAACAGATCAATTAATGATTTGGAAGGTCATTAAAATGTGTGCAATGGTGCAGGAAGGCTCAAACCTAGCGAATTTTGTACCGGTCCACCCGGCGGGGACGACAAAGTCACCTCATGGGCCAACTCCCGGTCCCATGGGTGGGGCTCGCAATATCCAAATAGATCTATCACTCATACCCCTCGGTCCTTATACAAGGATTAATGGTCTTAAGTATTATACCCACCATTCACATGATCTAACAGTTCATTCCTTAGCTAACCATACCATTTGTAAACGTTTGAAACATTTGTAACATATATTTCACCCCCGAAGTTATAGAACCGAAAACAGTTAAAAGAAAAGGGGGACATGAACTCACGGTTTTGCGTCCTGCTGTCACGTAAACTCAAAGACCTTTTCCTGGTGTCGTGCAACTACCTACACACGTGTTATGTTTAATTAGACGCTTAGGTCGTGTAACGACTCTTAGTCTTATTCGTTAAGACTTATTTTGGAATTCTTGGTATACTTTGAGTTACATCTTTGATGTACATTATATAATTCCAAAGTATATAATTATTTATTAATATAATAATATTTTAACATAAATTATATTTATCCAATTATTTGGAATATTGTCAAAACAATATATTTTAAACTTGGTTTATTATGTATTTTCCACATATGTATTTTCCCAAGTATGGGTATACTTGTACTTGTGTATTTTCGTACTTGTATATTTTGCCAAGTATTGGTGGTGTATTCCAGTGCATATTTGTACATATAGAAATACGTATTTTCTTGTACTTATTAAGTATTTTATACTTAAGTTTGTAATTAATTTTCCAAAATATTATTTTTAGACAACTAAAAACCACCAAATTTATATTCTTAAAATATTCATATTTTAAGAGAATTTTTATAGAAAAATTATCTATAACTTTACTTGGCAAAAAAATAAATATACCTTCATATATATCTAAAAAATAACATATATTTTTAAGAATAACTTTAGAAAATATATATTTCTAGTTTTCACCCAAAATAATATATTTTTAACTTGTTTAAGAAAATATATATTTTTCTCCACTAAAAATAATATACTTTCTATTTGACAAAATATGATATATTTTGTAATAGTTATAAAAATCCATATTTTCCGTTTCTTCGGTTTCAAAGATACCGTTTGTCATACTTGTCGAGGTATGAATTTATTTCTAGAATATATATAATTATAGTCCATATGTCCGTTTGTCCGATTGTCCAATATTCAGGTATAAATTATATATTTATTTTATTGGAATTTTGGTAATATTTTGTATTTCAAATATTTGGTATTTGGTGTGTTATATTATTTCCAAGTTCCTAAAATAATATAACTATACAATCAATATACAAGTAACACATAATTTGTGACATCTAAATATATATTTTCCTAAATATATACTTAGTCATTTTTATATGTAAACCATGATCAAAATTTACTTGTAAACACTTGTTTAAAAATATTTTTCTAAGTGTTTAATTTCTACAAAAATTTTGCCATAGTTTCCCCTTAAAAATGGAGGTATCCATGCTTAAAAGCATATCATTTTCTTTTTTAAAAACTCATCATCAATCATCAACAATTCACACAAGACTTACCATGTGCCATAATATGCATTTTAAACACATGTCATGAACTTGAAGTTTAACAAAAATGTGTAGTAATTTAACAAGTTGTTTAGTAAAGTCTAGTAACACTAAATCCATGGTTATTAGTTTATAAAACTCATTCTTGTGAAGTTTCATTCTTCACAACTTGTATGATGATTTTTCAGAAATCAATTTTCTTGTATTTTTCTTGTTACATACACTTTACTAGCCTTGTTTTAACCCTTAAAACATGATTACTTTCTTTAAAAACCAAGTTCATGTTAAATCTTGTAATAAACTTTGGTTTCTTGAAAATATTATTCTTGAAACCTTTTATTTTCAAGACTTATAACTTGTAGAGATATTCATCATACACTAAAACAAGTTCATCTTCATGTTCATGTTTTACATAAAGGATGATCATTACAAATTTCTCAAGATCTATCCTTACACTTGCTAGATCAAGTGTTTAATCATCATCTAGCAAGTCTCATATGATGATCTACATCATAATCACAAGAAATCAACAAACAAGTTTAACACATACACTAAAACAACTTGATCTTCATGTTATTAAGCTTTATGTTCAAGATCATCTTCATGTTTTGTTGAGTTTATTAAGATTAACAAGTTACATGACACTTTAACCACTAAAATTAGAAGTAAAAACAAGGTTAAAGGGGCTTACTACTAGCTCTAAGGCTAGGGAAGAAACAAGTGTGAAGAGGATGAGAAAAGTGATGGATAAAAGCTCCTAGATGAGGTCCTTCCACTTCCAATGCTTCCAAGCTTCTTAGATATGCTTAAGACACCTTAGGGAACCCTTGGATTATATGAGAATGAGTTGAAAATGGAGGTGTGTGGGAGTGATGTGTGAGCCGAGAATGAGAGGAGAAGATGAGAGGTTGGAGTGTTTGTTGGAAGTGTTAAGAATGAAGGGAATGAAAGTCTTAAGGTTTACAAAACAATCTTCCAACAATTGTTTAACTAGTGGATATTATGTTTCCAATCATCTCTACATATCAAATAAAATATTGCAAAGAAATCACAAGTGGGGACCCACTTGTGACCGTCAAATGAGGGGGTGGGGGGTTCTTGGTTGGTTTCTAATTATGGTTAAGCAATCTAGTTAGGTTTCAAGTGTATTAGTTAGTGTTTTAGATGTTTAAGGTTTTTAAGATGTGTTATGATGTTTGGTGATCAAAACTAGCTTCATAACACTAAACCAATACTTCTAGTGAAATTTTGGTGTTTCAGGTAGTGTCCGGTTGTTCGGTTGGGTACCAGTTCGTTAAAGGGCTAAATTGCGCAGTTTAGTGTGCTTTATGTTGTCTTTTATGACAGTTTTGATTCCCGACACTTATCAAAGCATTCTGGACCATTAAACTATAATTCTGCATTATATTTTGGTGTTAAAATGCTGGAAATTGCTGAATTTTGTTGTTTTCTGCAGAATTCTGCAGTTTTAGTGTGTTTCGGGCACTTTCCGGCACCTAAATAATCACTCGGAAGGCAGTTTTATGATCCCTACTTTCCTACACACTATTCTAGTGTAACTCTTAGTTTCGGGGCTCATTGTGTGTCTTAACATCATGTCTGTCTGAGTACTGAACTCCCGTCAGTACTTCTAGTTTGTCTGATAACTGTGCTAACCTTGTTCTGTGCACTAATTGAACCACATTTTGTTGCATGTAATAATGATAACATTCTTGCAACATGAAATGAATTTGTATGTATATGATAGTAATCAAAAAATCATTCATATCATTGGTTCAAGGATACACAGTCACTAAAGAGCAATTACTTTTTACATTGTACGGAAATACCTGGAAAAATGATAGTTGTCACACATCACATAATAGTACCAGCAACATATGTGAAAATAAAACGTCAGCAAAAATGCCTGCGAGTAACATAGTTTTTGTGATTAAGATTCATGGCTTTGGATATTAAAAGAAAAGGTTTTAACGATTTCAAAAGTAGCCATGAACCTTTATTAAAATGTTTCTTTTATGAAATCATATGAAAAATCAAATGATTTAAAAGAAGTAATGCATGGTTAAGTTAAAAACCAAATGAAATGTCTTGTATAAATCAATGTTTTGTATAAACCAAAATATGTCATGTCTTTGTATAAACCAACAATGTCTTGTACGGTATAAACCAAAAAATGTCTTGTATGGTAAACAACAGGGTCTTTGTTTAAACCATATGATAATGTCTTGTATAAAACAAGTGTTGTGAAAAAACAAAGGTCTTGTTTATTCAGAAAGGTTTTGTCTTATAAAACAAGTTTTTATTGTGTAAATATATATATATATATATATATATATATATATATATGGATTGTTGGCGAATACATTCAAGCCTTGTCAACTGTCAGATAAACCCTTATAAGGACAAAGGTTTATCAAATATTCATTGGATTCTGTCATTCCCTAAGGTCACTTCCAAACAAACCTAGGAAGCAGGAATGGGGTTGTCAATATGAGCCATCTTGCGGTGCCAGTAATCACTTCAGTTGATATTAGGCAATACATTCTTGTTGGTCAACCAGTGAATGTGCCTTATGATAAGGAACAAAAGAAAAGGTTGGCGGAGATCGAGAAGAGGAGAAACAAAAAACAAGAATGATGATGAAGATAAAGATGATGAACAAGCCTATTCCTATTGATCAGACTCCAATTCCTAGTGAAGAAAGAAGCCATACAAGAATTTCTTTAAAACATGGTTCGGGAGACAAAGGTATTTGAAGAATTTGGAAAAAGAGAAAAAGGAAAAGGATAAAGTTATTGAAGACTGAAGACCGATCGTGACTGCGGCTACATCCAAGGAGGAGTTTGTTGGTGTATAATGTTTGCAGCCTACGCCACTGAATCGAGTCATTAATGTAATAGGATTGCGTGTTAGAAGTTCGGTTTTATATTGTAAAGATCCCTTCGCACGAAGGGACACCTAGTTACTTCGCACAAATGGAATATGTCCATTCTTCCAAGCCCACTCGCACGGATAGGCAGGCCTATAAATAGGAGTGTAGGTGAGAGCCTAGTATAAGTATTGGCATTCGGATGGCGAAGCGCTCCGAACTGTTTTATGGTTCTGTACAAGTTTATATTAAATGAAAACAGTGTTAAACGTTGAATACTTGTGTCTGCCAACTATTCAAACGGATTCTGCACGTTATGATTAGCTATATTGAGTTAGCCTCAGCGTAAACAACGACGAAACGGTCCTCATAAATGTGATTATGTATGGGCATCCTGATGCCAATCCAGCAGAACTGTTAGGGCATATATTAGGAAAGAATATTCTCTCACCTCTTCCAATAACATCACTCCCAGTAACTTCATCTGCCTCTAAAATTCAAAAATGGTCCTTAGACAAAGCCAACCATGAATTGACAATAGTCAAAGCACATGGAGAAGTGAAAAAAAAACATTAATGAATAGTGTGATGAGCCTGAAAATTGAAGATCTGCAAGATATAGTAGGTCTTCTACTCGAAAGGGATGCTGATGACTTACTCGTCTACCTGTTATCCTTATGTAATTTGTCCTGGTGATTGGAATGAAAGTTGGTTACCATAAAAAAATAAAGCACAAATCAGAAGTTAGTTGAAGAGGAATAAGGATTGATCCAATAAATATCTGTTTTGGCATCATCTATTATAGGGGGAGATTGTTGGACCTATAAAAAACAGATGATATCCAAAAGCCAAAACATGATCATCTGATCAAGAAATAAACAAGTGTTTGAACCAGATTCTCTCCAAAGATAGTGAATCTTGAACACCTAATCAGAATATCTGTTGAAGACAAAGCAAACGTCTGATCAAGCCTTGGAACCGCTGTTCAAGAAAAAACAACATCTGTTGAAAGCTAACGTCTGTTGAAGCCAAAGGTCTGATGAAGAAGACCAAACATATGTATGACCAAACAAATGTTTGAATCAAAGCAATAGAGGATAGCTCCAACAGTGGTTTCTCATTATAACAGTACTTGCTTTATCGGTGTTTAGACTAGTTAGAACAGATGTTAAGATTTGCAAAGATGTTAACAGCTGTGGAATCTTTTCTGTTAGGAATATTAGATGTCACTATCGGGGTGACGTCAGCCAATCACAAACAGAGCTTTCATACTTAGTATAAATAGATCTCACCTGTTAGAGATCTATTCTGTCACACACATCACCTTTTCTCTTAAACGAACAGAATTGTTAAGTGATCGACTGAGGAGGAGTCCGTAGAGTTAATCTATTGTAAAACAATTTAATCATTTATGATTAATGAAAAACAATTGTTGATGATGACTTCTCGTTTGTGACTTCTCGTCGACTTTATCCCCCGTGAGATCCGGATGAATGCCGTGATTGAGCGCTAATGGAGTTGACATCGGTGAAGTTCTCGTCATGCTGAATTTCTCCAACACGTCGTGAACATAATTCGTTTGGTGAATGAATATTCCTCCCGGCAACTGATCAACTTGTAAGCCTAAGAAGAACTTCATTTCTCCCATTGAGCTCATCTTGAACTTGAGTTTCATGACCCTTTCAAAGTCTTTGAAGAGTGCGTCATTGGTCGAACCAAAGATTATGTCATCCACGTATATTTGGACTATCAGCAAGTGTCTATCAACTTCTTTTGTGAAGAGAGTTGCATCTACTTTACCATGAGTAAAACCGTTCATCAACAGGTGCTGAGACAAAGTCTTGTACTAGGCTCTCGGGGCCTGATGCAACCCGTATAAGGCTTTATCAAGTAAGTAGACCTTGTCCTTGTGAACAGGATCGGTAAAGCCTAGTGGCCGACCGACATACACCTCTTCTTTGACTTTTCCATATAGAAATGCTGATTTAACATCAAGCTAGTAAACCTTAAACCCTTTCCAAGATGCAAATGCAAGGGAAATACGAATCACCTCGAGCCTAGAAACCGGAGCATAAACCTCTGTGAAGTCGATACCCTCCTGCTGGCTGAAACCTTGAACTACCAGGCGAGCTTTATTTCTGACTATTACGCCTCGATCGTCGCGTTTGCACTTGAATACCCATTTTGTTTTAATCATTCTCTGACCCTCGGATAAATCAAGCAATTTCCAAACACCTAGCATTTCAAATTGATTCTGTCACACCCCAACCGATGGCGGAAACATCGGGGCGCGACACTTAGCGAAACAAATTGTCCAAAAGTTTCCATAACAACTATATTTACCAGATATTTAAAGCAACACGTCCCATACCATGTCATAAATGAAAATATAATTATTACAGAAAAGATCTAGTCAAATTGTTCTGTTCCGACAACTCAGATTTTTATTACAGACAATTGTTTATTGTTGACCTAGGTCTTTCCTAGCCTCGATTTCACAGCAAAGTAAGCAAATAAGCATCCTAAGCACCTGTCACATACGTTAAAGTAAAAGTCAATACACATAGTGTAAAGGTGAGCATACAAGTTTAATAGATGTAATAGAGTTCGAAATCGATTACGCATAACCAGCACGTACACAGTGTGAAATGAGGCATGTTAGTATCGACATGAACCTATCGATACCAATGACTGCGGGTTGACTGCCCAAGCCAGTTCGCAATACACACTCACCACTGTGAGCCATGTAACTAATTGTCCTTAACAACCCCTGAGTGAACAGGTGCTGAGGCCAAACTATAGTACTATCGTTGCTAAGGCAGGTAGACAACATTCCATGTGTAAACATAACAAACAAGCATTCATTAAGTCACGTATAACATGCGGTAACGGTTAGCATTAAAAGTATTGCGTAGTGTGTTCGATGTGATTTAGAATAAGTAACGTATGTAACACCCAAAAGTGCGTAAAGGAAAAAGGGATCGAGTATACTCACAACGATTGATGGATTGAAGGGAGCGCTAGAGAGTAGGGTTAGCCTGATTAGAACGGTAGCATAACGATGAGTGATACGCAAAACCATGCAAAGTATAAGTGGGTCGGACAGCAGTTCGATCGGATGGTAGTTCGATCAGACAGCTGGTCGTGCGAGTGATAGTCCGCTCGGATGGTCATCCGATCGGGTAGCCTTTCGAGTGGATTATTTCTTCCTTTAGGAAGGATGTGTTTGTGTATGATGCCTTGACTTTTGAAGTTTTTGTTGTAGCATTTAGAAAACACAGAAGTATCCCTACCTTTCAGGTCGGTCGATCGGACAGACGTTCGATCAGTCGGCAACCCAATTGGTTGGACACTTTAGTGAGAACAAGTTCACCGTAGTTTGTCATTCGATCGGATAGTAGTCCGATCGGGTGGCAATCCGCTGGTATTGAACATGTTGAAAATTGTTTAAGTGTTGAAGTCTGACCATTACATGGTTGAGTGGTAGCCCGATCGGATGGTAATCCGATCGGTCAGCCCTTCATTCGATGTTCATCCTTCAAGATTTTGAAAACAAAAGTTAAGTGTGGGACCAAGGTGTAAATCGTTCGGGTGACAACCCGTTCGGATGACAGTTTGATCGAACGGTAGTCCGATCGGACGACATTCCGTCCTGGTCGTTCCGTTCGTCTTACACTTGGTTGTTTTGATTGTTTGTCGTTTTATCGAGACATTTTGATAACGTGTTAAGCAACAGAAACCTTGTCAATACTTGGTACTCCTGATCGGACAGGAACCACTCAAATCCGATCAGTTAACTGTTCGAGACGGTGTTCCATGTTTAACCCGAAATTGGTAAACCTCGTGGATAGAATCCAGATCTTGGACCAACACAACCACAAGAATGAGTAGGAAGTCTGTGCAAGCTCCGATTCTATCGGTTTTGAGTGCATTGAGTGTAAAAGAGTTGAAAGAAAGTTGGAAAACCTTCTCTCAATCCTTTTCACCGTGAATATGTTTAGATCTATAGAAGATCTTTGTTTGTTTATGTGGAAATCGGTTAGATCTAACTTGTTCTTGAAGGATTGAAGCCAAAACATGAAGTTCCTAAGAACACCATGATGACATCATCCTAGAACACCTCAAATCTAGTGATTTCACGGTTAAAAGTTAAGATTCAAAAGACAGAAAGGTGTAGAATTAAGTGTAGATCAAAGATGTACAAGATTTAGGTTGAGATCTTACCGGAATCGCGAGAAAATTGAAGAAAAGTGAGGTTGAAGCGCTGGTCGGATGTCAGAGAGCAAAAGTGGAAAGTTTGATGGTGACATGGGGTATTTATAGGGTTACCCAAAGTGGAAAGGGGCTGGTCGATCGGGTGGCAGCCCGGTCGACTAGCTGATCGATCGAGCTGTGGCTCGATCGGACCGCTGGTCGATCGGCTGGTCGCCTGGTCGATCAGTCACTTGGTTCGAGTGTTTGGTGCGACGAGTTTTGCCGTTTCGATTGCGATTGCGAGCGTTGCGATGCGATAGAGTTTCCTATTCAAATTACTTTTAATCCCAAGTACTATATCTAACATACAATCATCCTATTTCACTTGCGTTTAGCATTTGGGATTCGATTGCATTTAGGTTTCGATTGCGTTTCGATTGATTACCACAACATAATATAAATAAACATGCACAAGTAACACATAAAAGTCACACACACACGTATAATAATAACTAAACTGCGTAATTCGAGTTGCGAGTGCGATTGCGATGGCGATAAAGCGATCAAATACGCGATAAACATCGAATAAACTTCGATTATTAATAGATACTCCACATAATACAACTAACGTTACGCATAAAATAGACTAAATGTGAGTTAAAGAAGTCAAAACAGGAATTGAGCAAGGAGTGACTGATCTCAATTAGCAATCTTGTCTCCCTTTGACTTCAGTCTTGACTTTGACTTTGACTTTCGAAACACGGGGTGTTACAGATTCAGCTCCTCATGCATCGAGTTCACCCTCGATTCTTCAGTAAGTGCCTCTTTGTAAGTTTTGGGTTCCACCTGCGAAATAAAACATTTAATGAAAAAATCAGTTTGTAAAGGAGCTATTTTAGAATAAAAGCATGAAAAGCCCTAATAAATTTGACCACGTGTTCGGACTCCAGATTGTAATTCTTCGATAATATATTCTTCGGGGTGATATGAAAGTGTTCTGGGCATCACTTCATTTGGAACTACCACCTCGTCCTCCAGATTTGAAAAGTTTTGTTGCACATTTTGATCGACTTCGTTTGTCTGACAATCAATCTGGACCTGCTCCCCCTCAAAATCAGATTCACCTCTATCGAATGTAGGACTGTCAGAATCTGAATCATCTGATTCATCAAACACCATGGCTTAAATGTTCTCAGCTGGTTCTATTGTTTCTGGTGTCTGAGTTTGATCTTCAGCTTGAGTGTGACTGGGGCCACCTTCCGAATCATGAGATCCACCTTGATGTTGAGTAACTACAATAGGTCTCGGTACTTGCTCATGCAAGGACGACTGATGTTGCTGGAATAGCATTAGCAATTCTTCTTTTATCGGTTCCTATGAAAGCTCAAATGATCTCCATAACCCCCCATAGTTAAATAACCACGAATCACCAGGTTTCTAAGTAGGCATTGTATACCTCTGGCAATCTACATGTTGAGCTTGAATTACTCTATTAAGGCTTGGTAGATATACGCGTTTTAGTGGACTCGCATATCCAACGAAGAACCCTTCCAATGATCTCGCACCAAATTTGCCATCTGGATCAATTACCGTACAGGGAGAACCAAAAGGCTCAAGATATTTCAAATTTGGCTTTTGGTTGTTGAGTAACTCGAAACATGTTTTGTTGTGTGGCTTGGCAGTCAGCACTCTGTTGAGAGTATAGCATGCTGAGGCAATGGCTTCACTCCAAAAACTCACTGGGAGTTTTGAATCAGCTAACATTGTTCGCGCGACTTCGATCAGCGTCTTGTTTTTCCTTTCTACCACCCCGTTCTGTTGTGGTGTGTAAGGAGCGCTAAATTCATGTAATATCCCTTTGTCGTTGCAGAATTCTGTCATTCTATTGTTTTTTAATTCTGTACCATTATCACTGCGAATTCTTCTAACCAGCAAATGGTACAGATTCTCGATCTTTCTGAACAGAATCATCAAACTCTCAAATACCTCATCTTTCAACTCTAGAAACAACACCCATGAGAATCTTGAAAAGTCATCTGTCACAACTAAGCAATATAGATCTCCGGAAATGCTTTTAACATTCATAGGACCGAAGAGATCCACATGCAACCTCTCTAGTGGCATCTTGATGGAATTCAGAAGCTTTCTCAGGTGAGACTTTCTCGTTTGTTTGCCTTTCTTACAGCTCACACATTCGTCTTCCAAATGAAAGGTCTTCAAGTGAACACCTTCCACTAGATCGTTGTGAACTAAGTAATTCATTTTTTTTCTCAAATGAATATGAGCCATCTTGCGGTGCAAAAGAACAGATTCTTTGTCAACCGCTTTAGACACAAAATACTGCGTTTGATTATTTGTTGTGGACGCGACACTCATGTCGAGGACATAGAGGTCGTTTTCACGCGGTGCGCGCATTAAAATCCGTTCTTCGGGAATCACAAATCCAGGTTTGAGAATCAGACATTCTTTGTCGTTGAAATGTGTCGTGAACTTGCCATCTTGCGGTGCCAAAGAACAGATTCTTTTTCAGCCGCTTTAGACACAAAACACTGCATTTGATTATTTGTTGTGGATGCGACACTCATGTCGAGGACATAGAGGTCGTTTTCACGCAGTGCGCGCATTAAAATCCATTCTTCGGGAATCACAAATCCATGTTTGAGCATCAGACTTTGTCATTGAAATGTGTCGTGAACTTGCGGTCACAAATCTTTGAGATACTCAGCAGATTGTTTTCCAATTTAGCAATGTAATTGACCTTTTCAAACGACACTTTTCCATTCAATAAAGTACCTTCCCCGATTATTCTTCCACCTTGATTACCTGCAAACCCTACATAGCCTCCCTTGATAAATCTAACATCGTAGAGCAAGGCTAGCATCCCTGTCATGTGCCGAGAAGCTCCACTGTCCATTATCCACTTTGACAGAATTGACCTCTGGAGCCCTTGCACATGAACAAAAGCGATTACTTGAATAGGGATACCCAAGCCTTCCCGGTCTTGGGTAGAGTTACTGGTTTCGGGCCACAAGGTTGAACAAGTTTCGGAACCTACTTCTTGACCTGAGTGGTCGAAGAAGTTTGTTTCTTCTTATCAGCAGCAAAAACCTTTGGAACATACTTCTTGACTTGGACAGTCGAAGAAGTTTGTTTCTTTTTTGTTTCAACAGATGTTTTGCCTTGAGTTTTAGGCATCCATGTTAGTTTGTTCAAAACAATTTTCTTAATCCCAGATGTTGATTCTTTCTTTTCATTTTTTTTTGAAGTCTCACCAGTTTGTTTCTGTTTAAAAACTTGTTTGACTGATTGAGATTTAATTTTAGAATCATTTTCTTTCTTTGAAATCTTCTTTTCAACGAACATCAGACCATTTCCTTTCACATCTATCGGTTTCTGTTTGTTTTCTACAATAACAGACTTAGGCATGTTTTGGGACATTTTCTCGCAATGTGTCCAACTTCATTGCACTTGAAACAAGTCCGGTTATCAGGAACCCGACTAGTACCCTCAGTTTGTTTTTGTTTTTCTTCTTGTACAAAGAATTCTTCATTTGTTTGTTTGAAAATCTCTTATTCTTTGTCCCAACTTGAACTTGAACTTTTTACAAAGTTCGTTTTCTTCACTTACACTGATTTTTGAAAATTCCTCTTTTAACGTTGCTTACCACCGCCCTGCCTGTACTTCCCATTGTTCTGGTTTTTATTTTGAAATCGTGGGTTTCTCGGCTTGGTGTAATAAGCTTTATCTTTTTGAAAATTTAAAAACCTTTTTGAGTTTGACAAATTGTCCACCTCAAACACATCAACTTCCATGAGTTCAAAAACTTTTTCTATCTTGTCCATGTTGACATTTTAAATCGGAAATTCCTCATCCGAATACAGCTTATCAGATCCACACATCTGGTACATGGCTAGAGTAGGTTCATCACTTGAGTTGTTTTGGGATTTTGGAATGTAGTTGTTCATAAAACACTCTTCATCTTCGAAACAGTCTTTTGGACTTTTGAATTTCGTAGAATCGCTATCAGTTTCACTTTCATTTTTGAAAACATTGTTTACCACATTTTTAACCACTTCAGAATCAATTTTTTCTTCATCAGAATATTTTTCAAAAGTGACATCAATGTTTCCAGGCAATCTGACAGCTTCTTCTTTTGCTTGCTCCGTTTGCAATTTGAGGTTTAAAGCCTTTTCCACCCCTATATTCTTTTTAGTATAATCATTATTAATAGGTGGTGGACAACGGTTATACCCAACCCCGCCTCCATTGCTATAAACATCTTCACCATCCTTATTCTTTCCAATGGGTTTTGGAATGATGTGATCAAGAACATACCAAGCAGTTGAATAACTTTTCAATCTCAAATCAATAAGCTCATTTTCAATTTTTATCTCTTCAAGTTTTAGTTTAAGACTAGCAATTTCATCCAAATATTTGTGAATGCTTAATTGCTTATCTTCAACTGTACCTTTTAACCTTTCTTATGTTTCAAAGTACATGCGACCACGTTCTTCATAATTTGTACTTACTCTTTTTAACTCATCATAAGCCTCTTTCATTTTGCTGTAGTCGAAACTAAACTTTTGATTATCTTCTTGAAATTTTTTCATTTCCAATTCACCCTTTTCAAATCTTCTTTCAAAAGATCAATTCTTTCTTTCGAATTCTTGATTAGTTTATCTTTTAGAATAATATCATCTCTTAACAATTCAATTTTCTTGTTACTTTCTTTTAAAAGATTATCGATTTTGGTGAATTCAATGTTTCTGACTCTTAAAGTTTCGACTTTCTCAGTACAAGCACTGCATGGTTCCATGCATTTCCTGCACTGCACTTCAGTTTTATTTTCTGATTTCTTACCATTTTCATCAATTTTACCCAACGGCATAACCTGATTTGACGACTCGGTAGACTTGGTTGGAGTTTCTACCTCAGTTTGTTTCAACATCATCTCTTTGTCCGCCATCTTTTTTAGGTTTTCTGCAGTCATCTCTTGGTTTACATTGATGATTTCTTCTACATGCTTATTCACTGTTTCTTCTTCCTTTTTCTTTGATCTATATAGCTCGTCAACAGTAGGAATAGATGCAACCAGTGCTTCAATGTCTACGGTCTTAGGATCCACTGCAGGATTCCTATCTTTATCCAAGTAACAATTTCTCTCCGCATCCCATCTTCTAGCATCTCTTACTTCTTTGAAGATCACATACATTTTATCTAGCCTTCTTCATGCAATCCATTCTTCTCGATGCATCTTACCATCTTCCACTTTAGCAACCAATGCAACACCCTCATTCAGTATATATTTGTTCCAGTTGAAGCCCTCATCCTCCTGAGTAACAACCAGTGCTCTGTTTTTCTCTTTCGAAGACCCTTATTGATTTGTGGTCGATTGATCTTTGGCGGTTGTTCCTTGTTGCGATGATACACTGTATTTTGATAGTAGTCATCGTGAAACGGATTAACACTTTCATCCACCGTCTGGTTTGGACATTCCCTCTTGAAGTGTCCTTTTTTGCATTTAAAACAAGTAACTTTGAATTTGTCAAATCCAAATTTCGTTGTAGGACCTCCCAGACATTGTCTACCAGTTATCTCCATAAATCTCTGAGCTCTTCTGATCACGCTTGCCATGCATCATCTGATATTAATTAACTCCAACTCCTCCAGATCAATTTGGTCGTAGTCTTCTTTGGTCATGTTGGGGTTTCTGACCTTACCCGCAACAAGACTCTCATAAGATTCTAATATTGAAGCTAAGAAGACCATTTGTTGTTTTGCCGCATCAGCACTCATGCTCTGTGCATTGTTAAGATTTACGGCAATGTTGCATTGTATCACATTTGGATTAGAATTGGTTTGTCCCTGATTGTTGTTTGGTGTAGAAGACGATTGGTTGTTTGAATTGGCACTTGAACTTGAATAACCAAAGCCGCTACTCGATGAACCTCCATTTGACGATCTGCTTTTCAATGATTCATTCGAGTTCTCAGCACTAAAAGCAGTGTCAATCTTCAAAGATATATTGTTTGATAGCAAACTACCACGATAATACAAATTCACGTTTTGCTGATTATTTGAACTGTTCATCTTGTTTTGCTTTTGAAGTTCCAGCTCATGACTTTCAAGTTTTTCAATTAGTATTTCTAAAGTCTTTTCATCAAACTTTGAACCATTTTTAAAAATCATGATATATGTCTGCCAATCATCTTCATGAGGTAAAGCTTCAATGAGTTTATCGATTATTTCCTCTTTGTCCTTTTCGATTTTAAATCTTTCCAGCTCAATTTTCAAACGACAGAAGCGTTCTATCATTTGTCGGACATTTTCACTTTCATGCAGCTGAACAAATCAAACTCTTTCTTTAGCAGTGACCTTTTTTTCATTATTTCTTTCCCGCCTTCAGCTTTAACTTTCAGTGCCTCCCACATAGATTTTGATGTTTTATTGTGTTGGAGCAACGAAAGTATATCATCCCTAACTGATTGTTGCAAAAGAGTTAGCATTTTTTGTTCACTAGAGAAAGAACCTTTATCTTCTGGTTAAAAATCTTGAACTGATAATGTCGTTCCAGCTGGATTTTTTGGACTTTGATATTCAAAAGTTAACATTTTTTAGCTTTCGAAAGCATAGGCTTTAATCCAGCTTTCAAAACAATCTTTCCACCCATTATAATCTTCAATGTTCATTAACTTGGGTGTCTTTTGATGTGTTCCATAAGCACTATCAAAATTCAGTGGGATGTTGTCGCGGATGTTGTTGCGGATGTAAAAGCATCATAAAATTCGTTATAGAATTCTGGCTCCATGATTACCAACTTTGAAATATTCTAGAAATACCTGCAAAAGTCAACACACGGTCAAATCAAACTTGAGAATACAAATAAACCCCTTTCGCGCGAACGGGAATGCCGTTTCGTGCGAACGTGTCAAAGCTTGACTGTTAAACAGAAATGTGTGCGTTCGTGCGAACCGAGAATGCCGGTTCGTATGGATGTGAGTTTTCTTATAAAACAATTGTTTTTCAGATTCTTGCGAATTGGGAATGCCAATTCGTGCGTATGCAACAATTTGTTTTGAAAACAACAACTATTATGTGGATTTGTGCGAATTGAGATTGTCAATTCGTGCGGATGCAACTTGCGAACTCTTAAGTTGCGTTTTTCATGGTTTTTTCAAGAATTATATGTGAATTAACTCGAATTTTGATCTTATTTTTCTAAGGATTAATTAGGTTATGATTTCGCACAACATGTTCAAAAATCAGCCAATTTTGTGCGTGGATTTGACGTTACTTTTGAGTTTTAAGTTTGAAGAAAATGTGTAGAAGAAAAGAGAGTAGAAAAATGATGAAATCAGATTCAAATCGGCTTAAATCTCTCTGAAATCTCTGGTATCTTGTGTTCTCTGTACTCGAAACTGGTCTCCAAGCTCTGATACCACTTGTGAGGACCGTTTAGTGCTCCAAATGCTCCGACCGGTTCAGTTGATCTTCGTATCTCGTGCGGAATCCGAGTAGGAAGTGAACACGAACACAATGATACAGTTGAATATTATTTTCATTGATTGGAATGACTTACAGACCCGAGAAAAGAATTTGACAGAGCTTCGCTACTCTTGCCAAAAAGTTATAAATGAAGAGCCCACCATCCCTATTTATAGACCTCATGGGTTCGCACGAAACCATAATAGCGGATGGGCTGAATCGCACAGATTGACAACATGCCCCATTCGTATGGATGACTCATCTGCCCGAATGGGTCATTTACATACAAAACCATTCAATCCGATACGAAATACAATCTAACACATACAATAAACTACCAAACAAAATAAGACTCGATACGTGACGTAAGCTACAGACATTTGCATTCACAAAATGTGAATGGAATAAAATTGTTTTCAAGGGAAACAGGAATGGATTGAATATAAATTGTTTCGGGGAGAAACGGGGAGGATTACAGTGTTGGGGGTAAAACGGCTGTATATAAGATATATTTAAATCTAAGTTGTGATGAATTTGCCTGATCTCAAGAGAGTAGGTATCGATATAGGCCTACATCTCGGTGGGGACTTTGGGGAATTCGTAAAACGCAAAATATTAAATCTATCAATTTAGTAAGATATATATTGTTCATGAGGTAGGCACCATAAGTGACTCAATTTGAGGCACTTTGCGCGAATTTCGCCGTTTAATCATTAACCTCGTCGTGACCGATAGATCCGTGTCAAGTCAAGCGACGAGTTGATATTCTGTGAAGCGTTGATTGTTGGTGCATATATTGTATGTCCTCCATTGTGCGAATAAGCTAGATAGAGCGTGTGTTGAATATTGTATAGAATAGTGTGAAATCTGGTACGAACTGAAGGTTTTGTTATGTAATAGTTCCTTCGTACGAAGGGAGTCCCTTCGTACGAACGGACACATTAGCCAGTTCGTACGAAGCCAAAAGACACAACCGGTTCGTACGAAGTCACTTGGTGGGTTCGTACGAAGGCATGATGCCTATATATATGGGTGTTGGGGTCTTGTGTTGGATAAGCTTTTGGTTCCCTGAGGGGTGATGTTGTCCAACTGGTTTCACGGGTATGTAACTTTTAAACATTAATAGAAACCAGATTAAATTAACTTGTTCGGTGTTAATTCTTCTACTACTCCTTTCTTATCAATAATAATCAACCGAACCGGTTATTTCGGGACCAAAGCTCCGTCAAACCTGTCGGATCCTGGAATCTCATTAATTATTACCTTATTGTTAATATATATAGCTCATAGGCCTTGCAACCTTATAAATCTGAAAATTTGATTCTAGAAATTTAATATATATTTAAACCCTTGGGAAGATGATTTGTGTCGAAGATTTTGAGAAAACGCTTGCGACCAGATAACTGACACTTGGATTTTTAATAAGGAAATTTGATTTGACTTTCTTGAAATATATGAATGGTTTTGACATAAGATTCATGACAAGAAAGCTTTTCCTTAAACGAAATTTGATTATAATCTGAACATGTGAACTCACCAACCTTTTTGTGTTGACATTTGATTGTATTACGTGTTCTTCAGGTACATGAGTTCGGCTTCGGGATTTTGGCCTGTCTTGTAGTTGTTGACACAATTTATAATAAACAATGTTTTGGACAACTTTAAAAACTAATGGGAACCATTTGTATTAAAATCCATAAGGGATCAAACAACTAACTTATGTTTATGTTTATGTTTATGTTTAAACTTTAAATGCTATCTTTTAATTAGTTACATGTCCAAAATAAATGTCGCATCGTCCAGTAAGATACTTAAGAGTACCAACCCCCGTCACCGCCACGTTTGTATTTCCGTTGCGACGTTTTTGGGGTGTGACAATAACCAACACACTTAATTTACGCTGATCAAGTGAAATGCATGAATGAACGTTAAGATAACAGAGTTTGTGTTAATGGTGTTAATATGAAAAATGTCGTGTGTCACATCATCCCCTTGTTGAAAGAATTTTCATCTTGAAAATTGATTAATGTCATTAATGTTTTGACAATGTTCTAATGTTTAAGGAAGAAATTTTTTCCGGTTGTCACATTCTTGGAGTTTAAACTTGGTTAACCTTGTCCAACTTGGCGACTACTCGGCGAACCGATCTTGTAGCTTTCTCCACCAATTGATGATTAAAGCAAAACTTTTCTCTGCTATATGGGCCAATGAATCGATTTAACGTAAAAAAATAAGTTAACTGAAAGTCTGATGGGTGTTCAACTTTTATAACCACATTCCCCTTGCAAATTTTCTTAAGTAGGCAACGTGGGATTGTATGAACTTGCTTAAAAGGACAAAATTGTAATTTGCGAGGTGGACTATGTATCAACATTTGTACTAAATGTTAAAACTCTTTGCCTAAGTGTCATAAAATCTTAGTGAAATTACAACTTTTCCCACTATATATGCTTTATAAGGTAATATAGATATTTGGTACAATTTTAAGTATTTTATAATTATATGTTGGTATTATTATTATTATTATTACAATAAATATTTAGTTATTATATGCTTAAGTATTTAAATAATATTTACCTAATTACATTTGGGTATTATTATTATTATTATTATTATTATTATTATTATTATTATTACTCTTATTATTATTATTATTATTATTATTATTATTATTATTATTATTATTATTATTATTATTATTATTATTATTATTATTATTATTAGGCAAATTGGAAATAAATAATCCCACCTAACTTAAATTGGCGGATAATAATCCCAAATCAGTTATTGGCCAATAATAATCCGAACTGATCAAATTTTTTTTGTAAAATAGTCCGACACTAATATACTTAACGGAGTTAAGTTTTTTTTTCCCGAATTACAAACCGATGTTTTAGGACTTTTTATCAGAACGAGGATACGAGTTGATTGAGGTAAACTTACTTCAATCGACTCGTATCCTCATTCTGATCAAAAGCACTAAAACATCGGTTTGTAATTCGGAAAAAAAAAATTAACTCCGTTAAGCTATATTAGTGGCGGACTATTTTAGAAGAAAAAATGACCACTTCGGATTATTATCGGCCAATAACTGACTTGGGATTATTATCGGTCAAATTGAGTTAGGTGGGATTATTTATTTCCAATTCGCCTTATTATTATTAATGTTAAGTATTTAAATAAAAAATACTTAATTTCAGCCTAGTGGATTGGTCCGCACGATACGACGGGTATCACCGAGACTCTTTAGAGAGCATAATCTAACCCAGCTTGCCTTAAGCATTGATTATACTTGAATATTATCATGACTATAGTAATATTTAGTAATTTATTAATTATATATTGAAGTATTTAAATTTTAATTTAAATAGTATTCAGTAAATATAAACTTATATTTTAATTTAAAGTATTATAGTTAAAATAGTGTGGTGAATTAAATAATCTCATGTGCATTAATAATATATTAATTAGAAGATGTTTATTTTTTTTTGAATGGCTAAACTTGCACACCATGAGGATTGAACCCCTAACCTCTCCTATCCTAGACTCTATCTAAACTCACCAACACCACTGAGTTATTCCCAAGTGGATAGAAGAAGTTTATTAAATGGGGAAAATTAGAAACTATTGTATAGAACACTTGTATCGTATGTTTCGAAAGTTGTAACAGACGTCTTAATTTTTTGTGAATTATGTTGTCCATCTAAAATGCTTTATAATGTACTAGAACGGTGTCCGCGCGATGCGGTTGGGAACATAAACATTGCCAAGGGTTTGCACAGTTTGGTTTGGTTTTGTTATTAGCGTTAACGGAAACCGAAGTCATTGGTTTATCTGTTTTATTAACCAATTGGTTTCAGTTAATCGGTTAGGTTTATTCAGTGAGATTGTCGTTTTTTAGTTCCGTTCGACTAATAACCAAACTTTAGCTAAAACTAAATGGAGGTATAAGTATATGAAATGGAGTTTTAAATGCTTGAAATGGAGGTATACACATATGAAATGCAAGCAATGGGGGGGGGGTTAAAAGCTAAAATATAAGAAACCATGGATAGTTTGGTGTGCTTCGGTTAATTCGATTAGCCAAGACTACAAATAAAACCGATAACTGATTTTTGATTAATTCAGTTTTTGATTAATGCGGATTCAGTTGATTTCTGTTCGCTTGAGTCTGTTTTCAGATCGTTTTCGATTAATAGTTCGATTATTACTCACCCTTAGACACTGTTAATCATCTAATATATCAGTTTTTAAAGTTAAAAAACTATAATATTACTATACTCGAATTAAAGAGAATAAAATCTTATTTTTATACTGTAATTTTTTTAATATTAACATATAAAAATGTTATATATTAAAAAATACAGAGGTGATTGCTTTAAATTAAGAGAGCAAAAGTGTAATTATCTATTATATATAATAAATGAAAGTTATTTGGGCCACGTGTCACTTAATTAGGGCATCCTCAGTTCTCTTTTCCCACCCAACAGTACCACTGTCCTCCTCTATTTATACCATTTCTCATTTACTCATTTAGGGCTAATGCTTTCTTTCTCTCTCTGCTCTGCTCTATTCCGATCGATGTTTATCCTCTCTGATGTTTATCTTTCTTCTTCTTCTTCTTCTTCTTCTTCTTCTCATATTCATCTCCTCAACAATATACGGCAGACGTTACTTCTATTGGATACATCGGCGTTTGAAACCCTAAATCATGAACCGCCGAGTGGTTGAAGAAGAGAATAATCATGTAAGATCTATTTTTTTATTCAGAAATTTTATTTCGTTTTATCTATTTTCTCATATTGAACATGATTACACCTTTTCTATCCCCAGAAGAAGAAACAGGTCTCCTAGGGTTTCTTATCGTACTCGATGAACGCTTTTGTACAAGCTCCTCTTAATCGGTAACTCTGGTATGTTTTGCTTTGTTGTATCATGTGATTACGAGTAGATTTATTTTGATATGTTTTGTACTTTGTATTTCTAAAGCTTTTTTGTTGGTTTATAGAGTTTGTTGATTAGAAGCAACCTCTGCCGGACAGTTGTTGAGGAGATGGAAATGTGAAAGGTGATACCAAGTGTCTTGATAGGTGATACCAGTACAAAAGTTTAGGACATCAGCAAGGTAACTTAAGTTAGTGTGATTTATATTTTGGTATTTCTAACGTTTTGATTTACTGTTTATTGGTGCATTGATTCATTTGTAATCCTTTGCAGATCTCCTGTCATGTCAATTTTTAGCAATTTAACGGAGTGCTTAAAAAGTTTTCCATCAGCTGTTTGGCTTAACAATAGTTTTCGTTATTTATTCTAAATTCATCAGTTTTTGTAGGTAAACTGAACATTCCTACAATAGGCACAGCCCAGCTAAGTTTCCTACAATGACAGTGGTTATAACAAGTCAATATGGCAAATCACTGTTCAATTATCTTCCTAACAAGTGTTGGATATAATGATGGTTCTACATAAAGTATGATAAACATCATCCACTGTTCAATTATGAAAAACCACTGATCAAGACCAAAGTCCAGACAAGCACTGATCAACTAAATGTGAAACACTCTTCAACAACAGTGGTTCCCCATAAACATTAGCTGTTCTATCTTTGTTTATGTTAGCAGTGTTTATTCTGTCTTTGTTTATTTTAACAGTCCTTATATGTAACAAAATTTATCCTATCACTTCAGTGTTTTGATCTGTACTATTAATTGAACAGTTGTTTCATTTTTATACTAAAAAAATTCCTATACACTTGGATGAATATTAAGCACCTCATCTTGATTGTTTGGGTATAGTATTCTTGAAATTGGTTCAAGCATTTGATTGTTCAAAATATTGCACTGCTGAAATACAACCTCTGTTTCTTCAATCTCCCTGCTGACCACTGATTAACCAAACATCAGTGTTTCCAAAACTGGTTGGTATCCACTAATCGGAAAAATATCCACTGCTCACTTTTACATTGTTGACATCCAATTACATAAGAGTTCCACCAACATTATTTTCATGATAAAATATAAAGTTAAGATAAAAAATAAATAAATAAATTCTTGATGACTATTTGTTTCAAATCAAATTAGTAATTAATGCTGATTTCTTGAGCTTTGGACATTTGATTAAGCAAATTTTGAATTTCAAATTAACGGTTATTATATCTTGATTAAAGTTAAAATAAATTTTAAAAAAGTCATTATGGCATTTGTTTTCAAACCAAGTCAGTAGTTACTGATAATATCATTAATTTTGAAATTCAAAATATGCAAAATGGTAATTTAAAATTTTCGTTCTCTCCTTTTTTTTCCTAATTTGCATATCATTTCTAATATTTAATTAGTTTAATAAAGCAGCGTATAAATATATACACTACTTACCTTTGAAAATTAAATCTGAAATTTATGACGTCCAACAACAGTGTCAAACTACAACAGTGGTTCAGCATCAACTTTAGTTACTCTATTG
The DNA here is from genome assembly GCF_002127325.2 of Helianthus annuus. Taxonomy (NCBI): domain Eukaryota; kingdom Viridiplantae; phylum Streptophyta; class Magnoliopsida; order Asterales; family Asteraceae; genus Helianthus; species Helianthus annuus. Next base: position 87,056,644 of record NC_035443.2, read on the forward strand.
TTTATTTGTTTATGTTAACAGTGTTTATATGTAACAGTGTTTTCCGCATCAATGTTTTAAAGACTGTTAGGTTGTTAGATGTCATCACCTCAGTGTTTTATATGTAAGCATTTTTATGGCATCAGTGTTTATATGTAACACTGTTTACGACTGTTGTTTATATGTAACACTATTTATCACATTTGATTGTTCATGTATTCCACTGCTGAAATACAACCTCTGTTTCTTCAATCTCCATGTTGACGACTGACTGACCGAACATCAGGGTTTCGAAAAATGCTTGGTATCCACTGATTCGAAAAAATAGCCACTGTTCACTTTTACATTGTTGACATTCACTGATATTGACCATCAGCGGTTTCCTTAAAAAATAGTCAATGCTCACATTTTTATTATTGATGTTGTTAATTTGTGATACATTGAAATTATCAAATGAAAACTAGAATTACAATCAAATTACCATTTTACCTAATCTTTACATTCCAATTACATAAGAGTTCCACCAACATTATTTTTATGATAAAATTTAAAGTTAAATTAAAAAATAAAAAAAAATTCTTGATGACTATTTGTTTCAAATCAAATCATTAATTAATGTTGATTTCTTGAGCTTTGGACATTTGATTAAGCAAATTTTGAATTTCAGATTGACGGTTATCATATCTTGATTAAAGTTAAAATAAAATTTAAAAAAGTCATTATGGCATTTGCTTTCAAATCAAGTCAGTAGTTTCTGACAATATCAGTAATTTTGAAATTCAAAATATTCAAAATGGTAATTTCAAATTTTCGTTCTCTCTTTTTTTTTCCTGATTTGCATATCATTTCTAATATTTAATTACTTTAATAAAGCAGCATGTAAGAATATACACTACTTTTCCTTTTGAAATTAAATCTGAAATATATGACGTCCAACAACAGTGTCAAACTACAACAATGGTTCAGCATCAACTTTAGTTATTCTATGTTTGTTTATTTGTTTATGTTAACAGTGTTTATATGTAACAGTGTTTTCCCCATGAATGTTTTATATACTGTTAGGTTGTTAGTTGTCATCACGTCAGTGTTTTATATGTAACCATTTTTATGGCAACAGTGTTTATATGTAACAAGGCTTAGGAACAGTTGTTTTTATCACATCACCTCAGTGGTTTCATCTGTACTAATAATTGAACAGTTGTTTCATCTTTATTTTAATAAAATAAAATTTCTAAACATTTGGATGTTAACAGTGTTTAAGTGTTTATATTTAGTTAAGCAAAATGTGAATTTCAAATAAAATTCCTATGCACTTGGATGTTAATGACTATTTGTTGCAAATCAAATCAGTAATTAATGCTAGTTTCTTGCGCTTTGCACATTTGAGTTAAGCAAAATGTGAATTTCAAATTCACGGTTATTATTTCTTAATTAAATTTAAAATAAAATATAGAAAAGAAATTATGACAATTGCTTTGAAATCAAGTCAGTAATTTTGAAATTCTAAATATACAAAATGGTAATTTAAAATTGACGTTCTTTCTCTTTTTTTGCCTACTTTGCATATCATTTCTAATATTTTATTACTTTAATAAACCTGCATATAAATATATACTCTCCTTACATTTGAAATTACATTTGCCACTGCATTCAGTTAAAATTTTTATTGGATAATCGGTAAGCTTGAATTCCAACCTTGATATTTTTTTTAAGAATATCCATGCTTATTATACTATCATATTACGTTTAACAATACTTATATTTTGCATATTCTTTTTTTTATTGTACAGTCTTAAAATGGAGGTTGCAAAGGTTAGCATGCTTAACGATCTTAATACATTCTCAAACAACTATTCGATTAGAGTGAAGATTGTTAGCATTTCGAAGAAGATGATGAATAATAACAAAAATAAAATATATCGTCTTGATATGATCTTCATGGATGAGATGGTACGGTATATAGTTGTCTTATAATTTTTTTTGGACATATGAATATCCAAATGAATATAACACCTTTTTTATTTAATCCAATGTTTTATATTCTTAGGGAACTATGATTCAAACCAGCTGATTGCATAAGATGTTAGGAAAATTCAAGGAATTTCTTCACTTGGATGAATGTCTTCTTATCACCAAACCTTCTCTTGCTACTAATAAGTCCTCTGCTAAGTATTCATTATTTTTAATTTTATGCAGGTAATTGAAGACTGCTTCATTGAACAATTTTACGTAAACAGCCCACCAAGTGGGAAATTTCAAATCTGTTATAAGGGTTCTTACTGGAATGTTGAGGTGTTTAAAGTTGATACGCACTTTGTATTTTCTAGAGGATGGCCGGGAATGTGCAATGATGTTGGGATACTTGAGGATGATTTGCTTGTGTTTAGCAGGATTGATGATTTTGTTTTTGAAGTAGTGGTTTATAGAAATGAGATTGAGATTTGCTTTTTAGAGAAACCTGAATATGATGATGATAGTGTAGTTGAGATATCGAAGGCTGATTATGTTGATAATGCATTCAAGGTACATAAGTATTTAGCATTATCAAGAAAAGTTTTAATTTTTTAGCATTATATTAATTATTTCATTAATGTTGACCAGGACATCTATGAGGATGAAGAAGTTGTTTCTGTAGGTGAAGGTACAACCGTTACTCATGTACTTGCTAAATTATTAAAATTATTTATTTTTAATTTAACACATATAAGAATTTAATGTTTTTACAACTATTAGTAATGCTGTTTACTGATGTTATATTTATTCAATAATGTATTATTTACAAGAACTTACCAACCAATGTTGAATGCACGTCCAAGAGACGCATGTCTTCACGATTGAAGAAAACCCAAGATGTAAGTTTACCATCTTAAAGATTGTTATATTACTATTGTTATTAAAGTTACTCTATGACAACAGGTTAAGAAGAAAGGTAAAGTTACTTCTGAGAGAAAGGAGGTCGTCAAGAATAGGACTAAGGGAAATGCTGCCTTACCTGTCGACACAAGGGATCATACTGGATGTTCTTCGTCTGTTCATAAAGTTAAGGTATATACTTGCCAGTTAATTAGTATATGTTATATAAACTATTTTTTTTTGTGTGCATATATTGATCATTCATTGAATTCACATGTATATGTTTACTTTTTCATCAAGTGGAAGAGAGCTGCCAACGTTCTGAAAAAGCTTAACCGTAGAAATAAGAGTGCAAAGACTGCAAAAAAACATTCTGGACATCCTCTTGACCCTGAGTTCTTTCATTTTGATCGCAAAGGAGACTATAGGCTGGTATACCATTTTTTATAATAAAGTAATGATTTACGTTTATTTGTCTGACTATTATTTTTTTCCACACAATACATGTAGCGTCTTCCTGCTGAAGTTGCGAGACGAGCAGGTCTTTCTCTTGATCTTCATCCTTTGAAAGTTCAAAACATGGTTGGAGTTGTGGAGGTTTATGATGTTAAGTTGGAGTTAAATGAATTGAAGCCACGTTATGCGTTGGACGGTTGGCAAAAATTTATGACTGACAATAACTTGACGTTTGGTGATATGTTGCATTTCACATATGTGTCTTCGCAACAGAAGATAGTATTAAATCAAGTTACATCAGTTTAACAAACACATTTTAAGTCTGTTCTGTTAACATATACTAATTATGAACTTTTTGATGGTGATGTAGGTTTTTTTGTTAAATTATTAACTTGATGATTTGTTGCTATGTATGGCTAAGATGATAAAACACTGTTATTAGCACTTTATGTTTTAAATTTGGCCAATTAGATTATGTGTTAAATTATAGTCCTTTAAGTCATTGTTCCATTTTCTTGAATTCTATCTAATTTTTTAAAGAACTTCAATAACAAATAGTGGTTTCAACATCTGTTTTCCTTTTGGTCAATAGTTAATGGAAACCCATGCTAGGTTCAACAGTGTTTTGAAGAGGAAAACTGTGTTAGAAGACAGTAGATCTTAACAAGTTAAAGATCTGTTAAGGCTTAAACAGATGTTTGGCATTTAACAAATGTTTGGCCTTTTATATCAGATGTTTGGACTTAAACAGTTGTTTGACCTTAAACACATGTTTGACCTTAAACAGATGTTCTTCTTCTATATCAGATATTTGGATTTAAACAGATGTTTGACCTTAAACAGATGTTTGGCCATAAACAGATGTTTGGCCTTAAACCAAACATATGTTTAAGCTCCACATCTGTTTAACTATTTGTCAATATGTTATTGACTTTTGGTTAACATTTGTTTCAAATTTGGTCAACACCTTATTTTGAAAAAGAGGTACAAAGATTTTTTCAAAATTTCAAATCACCCTATCATGTAAGTGCATTGATGTAAAAGTGGAAATGATATTATTCATATGGTCCTGTTGTGCTTTTGTTTGTCCTCTAATATGAGTTCATGATCTAATCCGGTGATTTGAAGACATTGATGTTCAATCGAATGAGATGGTTGATTTAATGTGGTTGTATTAAAAACAAATAGTAATTAATTAATATAAATAACGTTTCCGAGCCTGGTAAGCAATCCCAGGTAAAAACCTAGTTGTTTAAATAACTAAAAGTTGAGTGAAGCTATTGGGAAAAAAATGTGTAATTTTTTTTAAAAAGACATATGTGTCCTTAAAAAGTTTTTAGCATGTGCATTTAGTATTGTAACTTAAGCAATCATACTTATAAATTATAATATAATGCAGATTATAGATTTTTATTTTATTTTAGAAAGAGTGAATAAATAGTTTTAATAATTCTAGAAGTTTAAAGGATATTAATAATTTTATAACTTAATACCGTTTGTAGTTTTCAATAACATAACTTGTATCGGAATACTAATACACTATATAACTACTTTTATTAAAATCTTTAAATTGAAATATAAAGTAATATCCTTACCAATTTCAAAGAAATAGATGAACCGTTGCAAAAATTCGTAAAAAAGAAATATTTAGTTAACGAGAACAATAAGTGGCGAAACTTAGAACAATAAGTGGCGAAACTTGAAAAATTTCACCGGGGGGTCAGAAGTCACCAAACCTAAAAGTATATACCTAAAAGAATTATTTTTTTTTATAAAACCGGGGGGTTGAAAACGTATATACCTAAAAAATTCTATATGAAACATAGATACATAACACTACTGAGCGAAAAGTTCGGGGGGTCGGGCGCCCCCTCCGGCCCCTTCATACCTGCGCCACTGAGAACATTTCCAATACCGATCAAATGCTCATCGAAACTGATAGAGACCGAATGTAATTGAAATGATGAAAGCAAATCTGTAACTATATTGTTTAATTGAAGAAGAAGACAATACAAAATAACAACCACCGAAGTGGCCAGTGCTATGCCCTTCTCAATGTATAAGCATGAGCCTAACAACTTACTAATATCTCTCCTACCCTCCTAAATGACTATTGATTCTTATTTATAGAAATAGAAATACACTTTACCCCCTCCTAGAATAGACAAGTGACAATTAACTATAAACCAGATTATGATTCCTATCATTACTCCCCCCTTCAAAACAGTCTTGCCCTTAAGACTGGGAACGACAACTGACTCGACATCCAAGCGTAGATTTCCTCGAGAGTGTCTCAGGTGGTCGAGGCTGCCCATGCACCACCCAAAGATGACTAGTGGGGATCATTCCTCCCTTACAACCTGAGCGTCGATCGTAGAATTCGAGCGAAAATTTCCCCCTGTCAAAGGGAACTGAAATTGGGACAAAAACCGGAGGTTTTATCATCCCCGCCAGCAATAATCTTTCAGCAACTGGATAGGGACATGTACCGAAGGCAAGGGAAAAGAGACCAACTATGATGCGGAATAGATGGTGTCACGAAACAGAAACTGAATTGCTGAAGTAAGTACGTCACCCAGCGATCCCAGACTTGTAGAGCGCAGATGCACAACCATTTTCAGCTGAATATGTAGGCCCACTATAGTGTCCAAGCCCAACTTTCCTTGCATACTATCTGATGTAGCCCAATCAGCCCTGTGCGACCCTAAATACCCAGCGCCAAACGATTTAGCATCAGCCGAAACCATCGAAGACGACAATTGAGAGCTGGAACCTGAAGAATGTGAAATCGTATGACCACGCAAGCGTGCTTCAGATCTGGACACGATTGCCTCCAATTGAGCGAATAAAGCCGAACGATCACCAGACAAATCCCCATTGGAAGCAGATTTGAGACTAGAAGAAGTAAATAACGCACCGGAATCGACTCCCGAACCAAGCGAATTTGATAGCCCTGACTTTGGTGGAAGATTGGTGTGTTTTGTCTCTTAATCCTTCATCCACGTGAGCATCACCTTACAAAATTCAGCGGATTCCGCCCGATACGCATCTAACACAGAGAGAGAAGCCTTAATCTCAGCGACATCTGATTGTAATTGTTGAATCTGCTGTTCGTGAACATCCAATCTAGCATTCTGATTCACCATGATTTAATCGGAAAAACAAATGAAGAATTGGAATTATAGATCTGGAAATAGAAATCGAAGTGAGATATGAGAATCTGGAAATGAAATCGGACTGGATAGAGCAAAGGTAGGGCAGATCTAAAACGACTTGGATCTAAGATCCGACTGTGACACAGATCCGAGAATTGAAGATAGATCTGGTCGAATTTGTGATCGATCAGTAGTAGAGCAGAAGTGACAATTGAAGAATAGTGAAAAAAAAAATTAAAACAGAGGAAGAAGGTGAAGCTGAATAGAGACGCTAATGTGAGGAATCACCTGAAATTAAAGATGAATGGAGAGCAGAGTAGGCAGGTCGGACCAATGATAGAGAGTGAATGTAAGTGAAATGATGAAAGCAAATCTGTAACTATATTGTTTAATTGAAGAAGAAGACAATACAAAATAACAACCACCGAAGTGGCCAGGGCTATGCCCTTCTCAATGCATAAGCATGAGCCTAACAACTTACTAATATCTCTCCCGCCCTCCTAAATGACTATTGATCCTTATTTATAGAAATAGAAATACACTTTACCCCCTCCTAGAATAGACAAGTGACAATTAACTATAAACTAGATTATGATTCCTATCAGAAACCAGCAATTCTCACCAACAGAAGTACTATACAATGTATCACGAGAGCGTTCTAAAAGTAACAAAAAAAAAAAAAAAAAAAAAAAATTAGTACCATGTTGCATATTGTCGTTACCCCAACATCGTACAGGTTTCCTACTGTATGTGTGTGTGAGAACTACATTTGTTTCTCTAAAATAGAAACACGGTATTTTGTTGTAAATTGGATTAGTTGAACTTTTCACTCATTGTAATGATTCTGGAGAAGAATTTGTGACATGGTCGTATAAAATAAAATATAACAAAATATGATATCAAAACACAACAAATCCTTTGCTTTCGTGTGATTGGCTGGCCAAAGTCACAGTCTCATGATGCTTGCATAGACTAAACATGTTACCTACAACTTAATATCTAATTGACACTCTTCGAATTCACCAAGTGATGGTGTCACACATAACAAAACAAAACAAAAAGAAAATAATAACGTACAAACAAATAAAACTGAGATTAGTGCTGGTCGTTAATGACTTTGTAAATGAAGAAATTGGTACAAAGAGAGATCATTGTCTACCATCTCATAATAGTCTATAATTAATGGACGTATTATAGAACTTTATATATAGTGTTTAGACAGACAAATCTAAATTCATTCAAAATAGATAATGAAAAAACTTCAGATATCTATACCGTTATGTTTTTCTTAACTATCATAGTTACTTAAAAAATAAAACTATTTTTTCATAATAATTTTGTTTCATTTCAATCATCAGGGCAAATTACATAAGGATATTTAATTTAATAACTTTATATAAGATGTTATGATAAAATAAAAATAAAAATAAAAATAAAAAAATATTAGTGTAAGATGGATCCAACCTTTAGTTGTGGTTTTTTTTTCTTAAATAAGTGATTAATCAAACACAACTTAGATAATAATGCTTCAAAGTTGTTAGGAGCTTATGTAACATATAAAAACAAAATCTTATGCAATAAAGTATTCGATGTATTTAGATTTCAAAATAAGCCAAGATAAATTTCTAGAAATTGTGTTATAATTTTTAATGAGAATAATAATAAAATTACAGTAATATCAATAATAAGAATAAATAATATCGGATTTTAGAAAGACATAATTTTTTTTTTTAAATTATGTTGATTGATTTGATTTTAAAAAGATAAAGAGAAAAGTAGAATATGCTTGTGGTCCTAAATGTGTTAGGTTCAATTTGTATTAGGCAGTGATTAGCAAATATTAGTCCCAATCAACAACTAGATGTTACCACATTGAAAAAAGACATTGATGAGTTTAAGGTACTATTAAATCATAACTATAATTTATAATATGGGATCTTGAAAATGATTCGAGGATCAATATTATAACCAAGTTAGCATCATTAACGGAGTAGCACTTAATAGTAATGTAAGTCTTTTCAAATAAAAAAATCGTTCATAGACGAGTAGACAATGATGATCAAATGGTCAAAGACATGAAAACTAAACATACACTTTGAACGTAGCAAGTTAAGTTTTCAACTCAAGATTCTAAAGAACCCACCGTGCACATGTTATAAGACAAGGAGTCACAACTCACATGTAAATAACTTAAGTACGCCAATGTGGGGCTATGCCACTTGGTAGAGGCGCATTCCTTGTGTACTTTATGAGTAATTCTATTTTATAAAAATACAGACTTACAAGAATTACAGAACCAAACAGATAAAGTAGATACAACGCAAAGATAAACATCATTTTGCTTCTTTACATTTTAATGTTGTTATAGAGCAAAGTAGATGGAGCATCATAATCATAAGGTGCTAAACAACTCTAATATTCACATCATAGATAGATAACACCATAAGAGATATACCAAAAACACATGAAAAAAAACATACAAGAAAACTACTCAAATCAAACCAAAAGAAATCAACCATTTGCAAAATCACTACATACGTTAAACATTTGATCATCCATAAGGGTAATGCATCGCGGGTTGCATCCGAAAAACCATGCTGTCCGGTACAGCGTAAAATTCGTTTAAACCACCACTGCCGCCGCTACCACCCGTTCTAAACCCCACATTACCTATGTACTGGGAAGAAGTGAAGTTGTTACCATTTGTTTGCTGGAATCCTGTAGATGCACTACTAGGCTGATTCCACTGAAATTTACATTGCTCAGGAGATGTTCTTCGGTTCTTTGGTGAAGAAAGTTGACTTTCGTTGACATTAACCGTTGTTATATCATGAATGCTCGCTCTCCGTTTATCTTTCCCACCCGAAAGCTGTCGGATGAAATACTTTTGAGCGTGGCTTGCAACCTGTGTCGGTGTTCTTGTCACGACATAATTTCGCGATATGTTTCGCCAATCGCCTTTTCCATATTTTTTTAGCCCCAAAAGAAACAATCTACAATCAAATCCCCAAATTACCCATTTCAGAATTTGAACCATTTTTCTAAACCGAATTTAAATATAAAAAATCAACAACAATATGTTAAATTTAGCCTCTTGTGGAAATGCACGGGGATACCCCCACACTAACGCATGTAGGAGCCTCGTGCATTGGGTTTGCACTTTAATCTGTAAAGTAAAAATGAAAAATAAAAAATAAAAAAGAAACTAAGAAATATGGGAGGTTAGACTTACTTATGCTCTTCTTCGGTCCAAGGAACTCCTTTTTTCCGTTCTTGTTCAAGAGGGCGGCTGGAGGTCACCCCAGCCGCCCCAGCCAGCGGAGACCTCATCCCTCCGCTAGCACAAGTCGGAGATTTGCTCTGATCAAACCCATGACTGTTCACCCACTCTAAACTAAAAGGACAAGTGTTGTTAATGTTAATACTAATGTTATTATTATTATTATTATTATTATTATACCTATATTTCGGATAAAACCCTGCTTCAATACTACTAACATCATCTTCCAACTCCTTATACTGCCGGATCACATCCGCTACCGTCTTCCCAGGAACCATCTCCGCCACCCGCTGCCATCGATCAGGCGTGTCGTTATCGAACTTCGCCAGAGCATTTTCGAACAATTTATTCTCAACCGGATTCCAAATTGTGCTCTTTAAGCTCTCATCCATCATCAAACTTGTCGAGTTCGATACGATATCGGTTTCCCACTTCATTCAAGCTCAATTTTCTTCAAATTGAACTCAACTCTTCTACAGATTGAAAAACAGGGGAGCTAATGTTTTATAGCACAATTAAGAGGGTTAAATCAATCAAGAACCGGTTTTTCACTTTAACCCTTTAATCACCTTAAGAATCTTTAAAAGACCCACTTTTTCAAAATCAAATTGGTGAATGTTTCTACAACTTTGATCAAGAACAGGGGAACCCTTTCATAATATCTAAAACTAGAACAGGGGAAAGAGGGTTATATGGTATGTAGGCAAAGAAGATTTGCTTAAAAGCTTGAAAAGGTAAGGAAAATAAACAGAATTCAGTTAAATCTGTCTCTAAAATGAGAAAGATTTATGGATTATGTGTTGGAAAATAGAAAAGAGATGATGAAATTGAGAAGGGAAAAGCAAACTTCTCCAAGAAAATAAATCTAGAGAGAGAAGGTGGTGGATTATGATTGGAGGAGAAGGTGTTGTGGGCACTGTAATTTAAAAAGAAGTAGCTGCTATTTTATTGTGCACTCTTTCCCCTTCTTAATTATTCTTTTTATTTTTCATAAACCAAATATATTTTTGGAATTGATTAATTCATATAGTATATGTGCTATGTGTATGTTTATTTATTGAGTGAATTACTATTTTGGTATTCATGGTTTAGCAAGTTTAACCTTTTTAGATAAAAAAAATCTTTTGATGTATTAGACTCTAAGGTTGTATTTCGTAATGGTTTTGGTTCTTAACTTTAACTTTGTTACTTTTGCCCGGTTAAGTCTAAGGGTATTTTGGTCCTTTTACACACTAAAGGTTATTTATGTAAATTAAAAAATTCTTTTAATACTAAAAAGACTATTTATGTAATTACATAAGTTTTATGTAAATTAAAAATATCTTTTAATATTAAAGAGACTATTTATGTAATTAGATAAGTTTTCATATAATTTTGTTCTTTTCATAATTATCTTCTATACTATATAATAAAAGAAACCAATAAAAGGACATTTGTCATTATTCTAAATCATCTACTCTTATTTAATTGTAGATAATTATTATTTAATTTAATATATATTTTAAGAATTTAAAAAATTACAGATAAAGTTCTATAAAATATATTATTATTTATTTATATTAATTACTAGGTTAGAGATCCTAAAATTTATACAATAACAAAACACATACGACAAGGTGTTATTCTACACGGTATGCTAATGCAGATCAAGTGCATAGGGTTAATATAATAACAACCAATATATATTTTTATTTTTCATGAAAATGTATATTAACATAATTTTGACGGACCTTAAACCCAATTTTGCTATAATAAAGTTATCACGGTTGTCTAGAGTACAAGTATTTTTGAACAAAAAAATATAAAATAATGACTTATTATATCTTAATAATTGAAACAAATATCGGGCATTTTCATAACGAGAATGGAGGGAACGATTTTCTTGCTTTACAAATTATTTATTTATTTAATATATTTAGGGGTTATCGGATTTTAATAATCCTAAGTTTAATTAATGGCTAATAATAATCCAAACTTTAAAAATTCCCTTTAACGATCTCAATTTAAAAGAATTTGGCCTTCATTAATCCTTTTCTAACATATAAGAATTTGATCTCTTCAATAAATTCAAGTGCACCTACAGACTTCTTAAATGATTTAAGTGCACATATGTTGAAAAAGGATCAGTGGGGCCAAATTCTTACAAGTTGGAAATGTTAGAGATAATTTTAAAAGTTGAGATTATTATCGGTAAACGGGTGAAACTTAAGATTGTTAAAATCCAGTGGTCCTATATTTAAAATACAATAAGAATAATAACTATATTTATTATACTAATAAATTTATCCAAAAATAACCATCCTTTTAAGATGCAACTCATATCCAGATATTTAAATTTTAAAGTTATATAATTTAACAATTACCTATAATTTATACCTATGTAATTAATGTAAATATTTTTTTGTAACTATAAGTTTATCTAATTGGCTAATTGCTATATGCCTAATTTAAACATTTCAACGATATTTTTGGAATAATAAATTAAGACCACTGTTATTTAAATAAAACTTGGGTTATTAAATGTATGTTTACGTCGTGAGAAAGTCAATGATACAGTTTGTCTTCTAATCGATGGTTCAAATGCTTTGATATTTATAAACTTGACAAACATCACAAGTTTTGATCATACTTGACCCAAAATTTTGTTTGGATATCAAAAAAGCGTCTTAAAATATTGTTTTATAATTATTAAATCTTCATTATTAATTATTTGATTTTTTATTTACTTAACCCGTGTAATACACGGGGTTATAACCTAGTTATTTAATAAATTACATTTTAAATATACAAATTTGTTTTTTTATTAAACGTTGTTTTTAAAACCTTTTTAAACCGTCCATATTTTTGTTTAAAAACGTTCATTCTTTAAACAATTTGTTTTTTTAAGACGTTCACTTTTAAAATCGTTTATTTTTAAACCGGGCCTCTTAGAACCGTTTTTGTAAAGGGAATTAATATTCACACACCCCTACCGTTTTAGAACCGTTTTTATAAATCGTTTATTTGTTAAACCTTGTATTATATAATTTACTTATAGCCGTTAGGGAAAAATAACTTTAAAAAACGAAGGATTTCAAAAATCAAAGGAATTAAAAAACGAACAATTTAAAAAATCAAAGGAATTTAAAAACAAACAATTTTAAATGAATGAGTGGTTTAAAAAAGGAAGATTTTAAAAATGATGTTTATAAAAAACAAATAGTTTAAAAATTTAAGTTAACAAATGTAAGGTTTTAAAAAGTGAACGGATTTAATAAACAAAAGTGTTGGGATTGAACCCTACCAGAGGAACAGATAATGAAAGCCAAAACCGGGTCACAACAGTGGACTCACAATAAGCAGCTGTTTACTATGAGCTTTCCCCTTGACAGTGGCTCCAACATCTGCTATACTCAAAAGTACTGCTTTTATCAACATCTGCTGACCCACAACTGCTGATCAACACAAAGACTGATGAAAGTTAAAGCCCTGGTGTTCAATCTGCTGCCTTGAGTCAAGCACTGCTGATCATGACAAGTACTGCTGGGTTCACAGCAGTAGAATGATGCAGCAGCAGTTTTATTCATCTCATGTAATGTAATGCAATATCAGTAGTTAGCAAAGCAGTAGTTGTATAGATCAGTAGATAGAGTTTGTTAGGTTGTTAGATGTCACTTTCATGGTGACGTCAGCTGAGATGCTTCAGTAGTTTGGATTGTCTATAAATGTAACAGTACTCTACACTGTTGCATTTGATCGTTTTGAGTGAGTTCTTCTCCTCAATTCAATCCTTTCATCTTGTGCAACCAACCTTGGAGCATTAGGCTGAGGGGGAGCTTAGTACTGTAAGCATGCTTGTAATCTTTTGATTTGCTTTGTAACCTTTCGACTGATGAAAAGCAATTGTTTATCAAACTACTCTCTCCTTTGGATTGTGTTTAACAAAGTTTGTATTCATTTCCGCTGCACTTTTTACTGTTTCATATTCTCTGAATGTTCAATATATACAAACAAACACAATCATGACAGCCTCCGATCCTAACAATTGGTATCAGAGCTAGGATAGTCAAATTCGATCTAACAATCAATTTGACATAACAGTTCAGCTCAAAATTCATTGATACTAAGGTTGATTGTATTTAGTTGAAAAACAGAGCAACGAGAAATCATGTTCAAATTGATGGATCAGGTACTCTGTAAAATAACCAAGATGTCATAAGATTCACAAATTTCAAACAACAAGTGATGTCATGCACAAATTACTCACAGTGTTCAGATCTGGAAACATGTCTGGTAACTATGATATGATTATCTTCATTCAAAAATTGATTTCAACTGTTATGGAATTTGTGATGATTTCATCATGTTTTATGCTAAAGTATGAACCTCAGATTAACAAAACCTATGTTCATAATAAACACTAGTGTTTTGCTAACTTAGAAAGAGGGAGATAAAACTTTAGTCATGAAATCTTATGTGTTAAAAAACAGGTTGAGAATCATCAAAAGGACCAAATCAACTCTGTTAAAACACATGAAGAAAATCTGGGGTCAAGACTGTCCAAATCATATGTAATGTGAGAATTGGTAATAAAACATGTATAAATGTAGCCAGATCTCTCAAAACATTGCTGAAAATGATTTTGGATTGAGGATTCTTTCATAAAAACCTCCCAGTAAGTATCTTATTACTTATGAATGGGAAGGGTAAAAAGGGAAGAAGAAAATGAACAAAATTCAAAAGTGTGCTTATCTCAAAACTCTTGAAGCCAAAAGAAAAAAAAGTATAAGCATAAAACACTTATGAGGTCAAAGTTGGGTAAACAGTGGTCATCATGCAACTGTGTGCTTTCATCAAATACAAGAATCGTTCGGGTAACAATGGCATCTCCAGTGATTGACCTTAAAAGAAGTATTTACAATCAATTGTCAAGAAAATGACCCTAAACAATGGTCAAAATAACTTGAGAATGATATGATCATGCTCTTACTTGAAAAGCTGTCAGATCCTTTTGATGTTATTTTCAAAACATCCTTTAACTATTTCTTAAGGTGTTTTTCTCAAATAAAACCGGATATATTACTTCATTTTTCTTTGAATAATATATTAAACTTTTACTCGTTTTTGATAGTAAAAGTTTTCTCACCGGTCAGGATATAATTTCCTTATTTTTGTGTGAAATTTCTATCCCTAAATTTGATCAAAAGGAAATGGCACACATGTCAAAGTCATGTTAAGCTCAAGTTTGTTTGTCACAGATCAAAAATTGATTGCAAATTGATTTTCAACTACTAAGATACTCATGTTCTAAATAATTAGACACAAAATGAGCTGCCGTAGTAGAAAAGTCTTCATCATCTGGGATGCTAAACCACTGTCAGGAAAAATGATCATGTGGCAAAACTTTGAACAAAAATTTTCTAAAGATAACTGCTGACAATTTAATCTTGATAATATACATCTAAAATGTATTTTGTTAAGAATAGCATCTCTGGTGCTCAACAGATGTTAGACAAGATATTATGCTTTAACAAGCCAAAATCAAATCCTACATCTGAACAAGCAGATGCTAAAATTATTTGTCAAAAGTCAAAACACTGCTGCACAAACAGTTGTTATATTAGTGATCCTCATTATTGCTTTCAACCACTGTTGTACCCTAAATGCTGTTGTGCCTCAACATCTGCTCTCTAAAAGTCTGTCCACTGCTGAAAGTCAACCCCTGCTCCTTATAACTCTTGAAAAACACTGATGTTCAAAATCATTGTTTTATCCACTGATATACTATCCACTGATAGTAAATATCATCCACTGCCTCATTTTGTTACCGTTGTAACTACTGATGCTCAATCCATCAGTGGCTGTCAAAACAACTATCCTCCATTATTTACCACTTCATCAGGGGTTGGCACATGGTCAGTTTTTAGCCGTTAGATCATTATAACCGCTGCCACATCAGCATTCACTTTTTCCCTGAAATAAAACCCTGATTAAACCCAAACAGGGGCTCACACTGTCGAATTGAATTCCAAAAGTTCTTTTCTCAAAGCAGTTTCCCACTCTTCTTCACGAAACTTTCTTCGATCTTCTTCATAAAAAATGACGAAATCAAAATCGAAGACAAAATCAAAACCATCCTCTTCTTCCACTCAAACAGACGCCACTCAAATGGCCACTGAAACTACAGAAATCCGTTACAAAGCCCCTCACAATTATGTTGGTATACTCACAAAACCCACAACCAACAACACCTTTGACACCATCATTGACACCTTGTCTGCATCAAAGTATAAAAATTTGTTAACAGCAGACGCTCCCATCTATCTTCAAACCCAGAGAGAGTTCTGGAAAAATGCCAACCTTGAAAAACAAGGAGACATCGTCACAGCCATCAACTCCTCGATACAGGGTAAGAAGATTCAAATCTCTCCACAATCTATTTCTGAAGTCTTCAAACTCGATGACTTGAAAGGTAAAACCTCATTTTCTAAAACCGAGTTGAAAAAGGATTTCATGAACAGGGGTTATGCAGAGCAACCAAAAAGGGATACCTTACAAAAGGGTTATTTCCCTTCTGCACCCAGATTTTTATTTCACACACTGTTAATGTGTGTTTCTAATAAAACAACGTCTTTTAATGAAATACCAACAAAAATTCAATGCCTGGGGTATGCAATTTTAAACAATGAAAACTTTAATTACTCCCAGGAAATATTTGATGATTTGGTAAAAAACGTTGATAATAAAGCATTTCTGCTCTTTCCAAGATTTTTAAGCTACTACTTTGAACAAAAATTTGTAAAGGAAGATGCAAAATTGCCCAAACAATGTGCTTCTTTTAAAATAAACTGTTTAACACCTGAAACATTCTCTAGAATGTTGGCACCAATAAAAACAAAAGCAGAGGTACTTGAGCAGAATTTAGCAGATGAAACTGCTCCTCAGGTATCGGCTGCTGAGCCCACTACTCTAGGTGATCAAAGCAGCACACCCACTGTTTTGAAACCCACACCTGCCACCACAAAAAGAACCAAAAAGAAAACATCCAGAAAGCCCACCAAACCCAAACCAAAGGCACCTCTGGAAGATGAGATCCCAGAGTCAATGCCAGTGACAGCACAAAAGTCACCAATAACCACTGCTGCTACTTCCTCACAGCAGATGGAAGAAAGATCTCAACCCTTGCCTCAAACTCCTCCTACATCCTCACAAAAGGATCAGGTTGTAAGCACAGGGACCCCGCAATATGAAGCTCTGGACCCACTCGGATCCATTTTCCACAGTCCTGATCCCAAGGACATGTCTCTTTCAACCCCTTTACCCTCACCCCACATAATACCACCATCCACTATACCCTTGTTGCATGCAGCTGATGTTACTCAGACACAAACCAGTTCCTCTCAAACACCTATCACTGAGAGTATACTTCAACAGGTGAATGGGTCTGATGTTGACATTTCTGCTATCCCAGCAACAACTGAGGAGGTTACACTGCAGGAATTACAAGTAATTCCTGTCAGTAGTTCAAGTGGAGCAGCCACTACAAATGTTGGACCCACTGGTTTGCATTTGGACAGTGGTTACATTCTTAAGACTCCCTTGAAGGCAATTTCTTCAATAGCACCACTGAGAACCACCAGTGAGTTTGTTGTAACTACTGGCAACATCAAAAGGTTATCAAGTGCTGAAGAAAGAAGCCCCCAGTACCAAGAACAAGGGGCATCAATGACTGACTTTTGGGACACTGTTCCTAAGTCATACATTGGTAAAACCACTGCTGGTGGGGATTCAGATGATCCTGTTAATTCAGGTGATGATTCAAAATATTAGGAATTGACGGGCAGGGTTGAAAACCTGGAAACCTCAGTTGTTGAAATAAAAGATATGATGCAGCAGCTGTTAAAAGCTCAGAAAGCCCAATCCACTGCTCCTCCTGCTCAAGCATCTGCTCAACAAGCGCCTGCTGCAAATGAGTTATGGAACCTATTCCAAGCACTGCTGGATAGACAAAAACAGATGGCAGATCAGCAGCATGCCATACATGTTCAAAAGCTGACAAATATGGTGGAATCAAGATTCAAGGATACTCAGGCAGATATTAAAGCGATGAAGGCTCACATTCAAAGTGCCTCTGGAAAAGTTCCCTCCACTGTTCTTTTCATGAATGAACCCTTCTCGGATAATGCCAAAAAGGGGGAGAAGATCAAGTGGAAGAAAAAGGGAATTGATGATGGTATGTATGTTGAGTCAGAAAATAGTCAAACCAAAACTGCAGTATCAACACACACCACATCACCACACACCACCACAACTACTGCTCCACCACCATCTGTGTCAACAGCACCAAAACCACCATCACCATCAAAAACAGCCAACCCATCATCACCTCCTGCCAAAAAGCAGAAGACAGCAGATGTTACAACATCTGCTGTAATGGCAACAGTAGTTGAAACACCTGTTGTTCCAACTACTGTTAGTCAGCCACTCATCACTACTCAAACCACTGCCATCACAACCCCTACTCAAAAGCAGAAGACATCTGCTGATACATCAGTAGTTGTAATGACAACAGCGGTTGAAACACCAGTTGTCTCAATAGCTGTTAGTCAATCATCCACCACTGCTCTCATCACTCCTACATCACAACCAAAGCTCTTCACCAGAAAACGAAAGCCAATCTCTGCCGATGAGGACATACACGATCCTAATGCTGCAAAATATCCACTAGAACTAGACGCTATCAAAAATGAGATGAGGCAATTTTATACAGAGGAAGATCCTTCAAAAAGAAGATTCCCCTCACTCATAGGCTTTATGGCACCAGAGGATATGAATGATTATCTCAAGCTCAAGGAAAGACAGGTTAAAGTAAGAGCTAAAGTTGAAAGTGAAGGTCTAAGTGATGAAGCCATTGCTGAAAAACTGGAATTCTTCCTCTCAAAAGTGAAGCAGATAGAAGAGTTTGCACAAGAACTGAACAAAGAAAAGGCTGATCAACGAAATAAATTAAGAAAAGAATATCTAGCCTATATCATGAAAGAGAAGTTCTATCCTGCTGAAGAAAAACAGTTTGAAGAATGGCCAATAGTCGCTCTAAAGCATGAGGCTGATAGGATTGACAGAATCAAGAATGATCCTAAAAAGAAGAAGAATGCTCCGAATTGGAGTAAATACAAAAAGCTCATTGCTGACCTAACTACTGAATACAAGAAAAAGAAAAAGGAGCTGATGGATGCTAAGTGGATTCTGCTGAAGCCATATCAAAATGGTCAAAACAACAGACGGATGAAGCCTATGAAAGGCTGAAGAAAAGAAAGATAACTGTTTCAGGAGCTTCAAAGAAACGTGAACAAATGATGAAGTTTGAACAGCAGATTGAAAGCCTCAAAACACTATTCAAATCAGCAGATAATCCTACTCTTGTGACAAACCAAGAAGAAGGAAAACAACTGTCTGAAGAAGAGGTCAAAGAAAAGGAAGCTGAGTACTTCAATGATGCCATCATGAAAATGGGACTAAAAGAAGAGAACTCAACAAAGCTTCAGAACCTTTTTAAGAAGGTATTAACCAAGCCTGCATCACCAAACACTTCGACAGGCATGACAAACTTTGAAAGGCAAGAGCTGATCGAAAAAGAGACTGCAGAAGACATAGTTGTAGCTAACAAAGTCATTGAGATGGCCTTCAAAAGAATGTATGAAAGCCTGCAAGTTTTCACAAGGCCAACATCTCCAAACTCATCTTCAAATAAATCTCTCCCAAGAAACCCATTAGGATTAAAAGTACTAAAGTGGATGTCTAATCAAAAGACCCACGTATTGACCTTGGTCAGATCTAATGGCGAAATGAAGTATATATCAAGGATAGAAGCACTAGGCCTTAGTGTTGAAGATTTGCAGGATTTCCTTGAACTTACATTGTGTAGGGATGAGGATGACCTGAGTTCCAAGAATTTTGAAGTAGAATTTAAAGAACAAGCTAAGGAACTTCTGATGAGGAATAAAGGTCCTGAATAATGAAGGGTTTTGGCATTATCTGTTCTAGGGGGAGATTGTTGGGATTGAACCCTACCAGAGGAACAGATAATGAAAGCCAAAACCGGATCACAACAGAGGACTCACAATAAGCAGTTGTTTACTATGAGCTTTCCCCTTGACAGTGGCTCCAACATCTGCTATACTCAAAAGTACTGCTTTTATCAACATCTGCTGACCCACAACTGCTGATCAACACAAAGACTGATGAAAGTTAAAGCCTTGCTGTTCAATCTGCTGCCTTGAGTCAAGCACTGCTGATCATGACAAGTACTGATGGGTTCACAGCAGTAGAATGATGCAGCAGCAGTTTTATTCATCTCATGTAATGTAATGCAATATCAGTAGTTAGCAAAGCAGTAGCTGTATAGATCAGTAGATAGAGTTTGTTAGGTTGTTAGATGTCACTTTCATGGTGACGTCAGCTGAGATGTTTCAATAGTTTGGATTGTCTATAAATGTAACAGTACTCTGTACTATTGCATTTGATCGTTTTGAGTGAGTTCTTCTCCTCAATTCAATCCTTTCATCTTGTGCAACCAACCTTGGAGCATTAGGCTGAGGGGGAGCTTAGTACTGTAAGCATGCTTGTAATCTTTTGATTTTCTTTGTAACCTTTCGACTGATGAAAAGCAATTGTTTATCAAACTACTCTCTCCTTTGGATTGTGTTTAACAAAGTTTGTATTCATTTCCGCTGCACTTTTTACTGTTTCATATTCTCTGAATGTTCAATATATACAAACAGACACAATCATGACAGCCTCCGATCCTAACAATTGGTATTAGAAGATCAAGTGGAAGAAAAAGGGAATTGATGATGGTATGTATGTTGAGTCAGAAAATAGTCAAACCAAAACTGCAGTATCAACACACACCACATCACCACACACCACCACAACCACTGCTCCACCACCATCTGTGTCAACAGCACCAAAACCACCATCATCATCAAAAACAGCCAACCCATCATCACCTCCTGCCAAAAAGCAGAAGACAGCAGATGTTACAACATCTGCTGTAATGGCAACAGTAGTTGAAACACCTGTTGTTCCAACTACTGTTAGTCAGCCACTCATGACTACTCAAACCACTGCCATCACAACCCCTGCTCAAAAGCAGAAGACATCTGCTGATACATCAGTAGTTGTAATGACAACAGCGGTTGAAACACCAGTTGTCTCAACAGCTGTTAGTCAATCATCCACCATTGCTCTCATCACTCCTACATCACAACCAAAGCTCTTCACCAGAAAACGAAAGCCAATCTCTGCCGATGAGGACATACACGATCCTAATGCTGCAAAATATCCACTAGAACTAGAAGCTATCAAAAATGAGATGAGGCAATTTTATACAGAGGAAGATCCTTCAAAAAGAAGATTCCCCTCACTCATAGGCTTTATGGCACCCGAGGATATGAATGATTATCTCAAGCTCAAGGAAAGACAGGCTAAAGTAAGAGCTGAAGTTGAAAGTGAAGGTCTAAGTGACGAAGCCATTGCTGAAAAGCTAGAATTCTTCCTCTCAAAAGTGAAGCAGATAGAAGAATTTGCACAAGAACTGAACAAAGAAAAGGCTGATCAACGAAATAAATTAAGAAAAGAATATCTAGTCTATATCATGAAAGAGAAGTTCTATCCTGCTGAAGAAAAACAGTTTGAAGAATGGCCAATAGTCGCTCTAAAGCATGAGGCTGATAGGATTGACAGAATCAAGAATGATCCTAAAAAGAAGAAGAATGCTCCGAATTGGAGTAAATATAAAAAGCTCATTGCTGACCTAACTACTGAATACAAGAAAAAGAAAAATGAGCTGATGGATGCTAAAGTGGATTCTGCTGAAGCCATATCAAAATGGTCAAAACAGCAGACTGATGAAGCCTATGAAAGGCTGAAGAAAAGAAAGATAACTGTTTCAGGAGCTTCAAAGAAACGTGAACAAATGATGAAGCTTGAACAGCAGATTGAAAGCCTCAAAACACTGTTCAAATCAATAGACAATCCTACTCTTGTGACAAACCAAGAAGAAGGAAAACAACTATCTGAAGAAAAGGTCAAAGAAAAGGAAGCTGAGTACTTCAATGATGCCATCATGAAAATGGGACTAAAAGAAGAGAACTCAACAAAGCTTCAGAACCTTTTTAAGAAGGTATTAACCAAGCCTGCATCACCAAACACTTCGACAGGCATGACAAACTTTGAAAGGCAAGAGCTGATCGAAAAAGAGACTGCAGAAGACATAGCTGCAGCTAACAAAGTCATTGAGATGGCCTTCAAAAGAATGTCTGAAAGCCTGCAAGTTTTCCCAAGGCCAACATCTCCAAACTCATCTTCAAATAAATCTCTCCCAAAAAACGCATTAGGATTAAAAGTACTAAAGTGGATGTCTAATCAAAAGACCCACGTATTGACCTTGGTCAGATCCAATGGCGAAATGAAGTATATATCAAGGAAAGAAGCACTAGGCCTTAGTGTTGAAGATTTGCAGGATCTCCTTGAACTTACATTGTGTAGGGATGAAGATGACCTGAGTTCCAAGAATTTTGAAGTAGAATTTAAAGAACAAGCTAAGGAACTTCTGATGAGGAATAAAGGTCCTGAATAATGAAGGGTTTTAGCATTATCTGTTCCAGGGAGAGATTGTTGGGATTGAACCCTACCAGAGGAACAGATAATGAAAGCCAAAACCGGATCACAATAGTGGACTCACAATAAGCAGCTGTTTACTATGAGCTTTCCCCTTGACAGTGGCTCCAACATCTTCTATACTCAAAAGTACTGCTTTTATCAACATCTGCTGACCCACAACTGCTGATCAACACAAAGACTGATGAAAGTTAAAGCCCTACTATTCAATCTGCTGCCTTGAGTCAAGCACTGCTGATCATGACAAGTACTGCTGGGTTCACAGCAGTAGAATGATGCAGCAGTAGTTTTATTCATCTCATGTAATGTAATGCAATATCAGTAGTTAGCAAAGTAGTAGTTGTATAGATCAGTAGATAGAGTTTGTTAGGTTGTTAGATGTCACTTTCATGGTGACGTCAGCTGAGATGCTTCAGTAGTTTGGATTGTCTATAAATGTAACAGTACTCTGCACTGTTGCATTTGATCGTTTTGAGTGAGTTCTTCTCCTCAATTCAATCCTTTCATCTTGTGCAACCAACCTTGGAGCATTAGGCTGAGGGGGAACTTAGTACTGTAAGCATGCTTGTAATCTTTTGATTTGCTTTGTAACCTTTCGACTGATGAAAAGAAATTGTTTATCAAATTACTCTCTCCTTTGGATTGTGTTTAACAAAGTTTGTATTCATTTCCGCTGCACTTTTTACTGTTTCATATTCTCTGAATGTTCCATATATACAAACAAACACAATCATGACAGCCTCCGATCCTAACAAAAAGGTAAAAAAATGAGCGAATTAAAAAAATCTGTAACACTCTAATATTTTAATAAAAATACGGATAATTAGGTTCCAGATTTTGTTTAACATAAAACCATAGAACTTATACATCTGGGTTAACTGATAACCCAAACGGACCGACATAACAGACTATACACTTAATTACAGTTTAAGAACATTAAGGTTTTAAACATGAACTTCGTTGAGCATGATCATGCTTCATCCTACTCATGATTGTTTCCAAAAGATCGCGGTTTCAGAGTGTTCGGTTCTTCGCGTGCTTGGTTATCCTTCCGTCCGGTTCCAATCTAGAGAAAACCTATGATAAACACTAAAACCCATTAGTGTTTAAGTTAAACAGCCAACGCGGGTTAAAACAACGAAAGAAAACAACTTTTTTGCTGAAACATGGTGCTCCCGCATTACGCACGGGCAGCCCTTTATTCCCTATTACCCAACCGACCCGTTAGGAGGCATTTCACACTCTAAAACATGTCTCCCACTTTATTACCAACACTTTAATTATTTCCATCAACCACAACTCGATTATGATTGTTTACATTAGACAAACCTTACCTTTTTCATTGATTTCTTCCGGTATAGCTTTTTACCCAAAATGACCCATTAGTAGGCATTAAGCCAAAAAGCTTACGCCTCCACTTTTACGCTACCAGAATGTTTATCCCAGTTATAAGAATCATTTTTATTCTACCTTTAAGGGTAGTTTGCCCGATTCAACATCCTGGGGCATTTTAGTCAACTTTAGCCCTTTTTGCAACCGGGGGACCTTTAAAGGTTTAGATTAAAATAGTGGTAATTTGAACTCGTTATAAAATTATCAAACATTTTTATGTCATCCACTATTTTATTGACAAAACATCGGCATAAAACCGCATCAAACATTTCATAAAAATATATAAAAATTACCAAACATTATTTATGTTGTTAAACAACTACTGGGCAACTATCGTGTCAAAACTCGATAGTTAAGACCTCGAAATAATTTCTGCAAGTAGCGGAATTGTTGTCAACAACTAATTTATTGACAAAATATCCGCCAAAAACCACGTTAAAAAACTTAAGAAAAATCTATAAAAATTACCAAACATCCTTTTGTTGTTAAACAACTTCTGGCTAAGTATCGTGTCAAAACTCGATGATTAAGACCTCGAAATAATTTCTGCAAGTAGCGAAACTATTGCTGCCAACAACTAATTTATTGACAAAAACTCCTTATACTGCCGCATCACATCCGCTACCGTCTTCCCGGGACCATCTCCGCCACCCGCTGCCATCGATCAGGTGTGTCGTCCGTTCGAATGACCATTCGATCGAATGGTCATCCTACGGATGATCATCCGATCGGATAGCCATGCGATCGGGTTGCCATCCGATCCGACACCTGTGCAGACCTTTCCTCTTTTGGTAACCTATAAATACCCCCTGTCACATCATGAACAGTGATGTGACAGCTCTCTCCTCCGACCACCATGTTCCAGCCTCTTTTCTCTCGATTTCTCGCGATTCTTGTAAGTTTTCAACTCAAATCTTGTACATCTATCATCTACACACACTTCTTCATCACTTTCACCTTTGAATCTTCACTTTTGACCATGAAATCTGCCCGATTTGAGGTGTTCTAGGATGATGTCATCATGGAGTTCTTATGAACTTCAAGATTTGGCCTCATTCCACCAAGAACAACTCAGATCTAAAGGATTTCAACATGATTTAACACTGGTTTCATCTAGATCTAAACGTTTGCAAGATTAAAAGGATTGAAAGATGTTTCATAACTTTCTTTTAACTCTTTTACACTCAATACACTCAAAACCGATAGAAATCGGAGCTCATTCAAGCCTTCCACTCATTTCCTAGTGAAGTTTCGGTCTGAGTTCTGGTTCCTATCAACGAGATAACCGATTCATGGGTTAAACATGAACCACCGTCACGAACAGTGAACTGATCGGACCGGGGTGATTCCCACTTCGGTCGGGTAACTTGGACTTGATGAGGTTCCTGTTGTTTAACACGTTGTCATACCATCTCGATCAAACCGCAAACTCTTCAAACTTAACAAAATATTCAAGTTTTCAAAACGATCAGGTTGTGGAACGGATTGCCATCCGATCGGATTGCCATCGTATCGAACGACAATCCTATCGGATCGCACTTGGTCTTCAACACTTGAACCTTTCACAACTTTCAAAAACATAATCAGTTCCAGCGGTCGGAAGACCATTCAATCGAATGACCATCCTGCTGTGAACTTGTTCTCTGAGACATGTCTCACTGATCGGATCGCCCTTTGATCGAACTACCGTTCGATCGAGCCACCTAAAAGGGTAGAGATACTTCTTTGATTTTAAAATGCTACAATGAAAACTTCAAAGCCATCATACACAAACACATCCATCCCAAACGAGTGGCAATCCGACCGAATGGCCATACGACCGGATGACCATCCGACCGGATTGTCATCCAATCGAATGACCATCCGTTCGGATTGTCATCCGATCGGATGACCATTCGTCACTTGGTTCACTCATCATCGTTTAATGCGCAGTTCAATCACTTATGTTATCGTTCTGTAATCAGGCTAACTTTCCACGCTCCCTTCAATCTAAGACGGTGTTTATTTATTAAACGCTATCTGTGAGTATGCTCGAACCCTTTTTGCATTATGCACTTTTGGGTGTTACATACGTTACTTATTCAAATCACAATCGACACACAACGCAAACACTTTTGACCGTTGTTGCATGTTATGCGTGTTATTCGATGAATGCTTGTATGTTATGTTTACATAATGATTGTTGCCTGACACCTTAGCAACGATAGTACTATAGTTTGGACTCAGCACCTGTCGTGGATAGAGGTTGTTAAGGGCTTTACTTCACGTGTCCCAGTGGGGATATGTGTTGCGCATTCTACAACTCGCAGTCACGTCTGTGCATATTTCATTGTCGATAACCTACTAGCTTCACTTTGCTGCATGTTACATGTTAGTTATGCGTAAAACGATTTCGCTATCTATTATACTATTAAACTTGTATGCTCACCTTTACACTATGTGTATTGACCTCTATTTTAACGTATGTGACAGGTGTTTGAGATGCTAGGATGCTTGCTTGCTATCTTTTGTGGAATCAAGATAGGATGGGTCTAGAAACAAACAAACAATTTATTTATTTGAGTTATCAGAACCATGATTTGCCTGCAGATATCTATGTCTGTAATAATTGTTTTACTTGATAAGTTATGGTATGGGACATAAATTAATTATCCGGTAATTTAATTGTTATGGAATTCTCTTGGACAATCTGTTTCGCTCAGTGCCTCACCCTGATGTTTCCGCCATCGGTTGGGGTGTGACAGATTGGTATCATAGCCATAACTATAGGGAATTAGGCAAGACTCGACCTAGTCCGGGTCGATGTCTTAGAAACGACCTAGTCTATAGTCTAAGTACCAACAGACCGCCTTGTGCGAACCCTGTAGGGGTTCCACATGAGCCTATTTCTGTTATTCGATCGACTCGCAATCATGTTATACTCTATCACTTAGCCTTTCCTAAGGCTAGCAACGCACATTATTTTCGAAAATGAATGAGTGATTAGATCGAGACTAGGTGTGAAAAACCGCAAACTCTCGATTAAATCGCTTGTTCGACCCGCATTTTTACTATAAACACGAGGATTTGCGTTGAATCAGGAGTGAAATCCGTACTTCAACGTAAGTTCTCCTTCTCTATCTCGTGATTCTATCACACAAACAGGGACGTAGTCGTTAAGTTAGGGGTGAAACCCGAACCTTGATGATTTGTTCCGTTCTCAATTTTGGTTTTACAAAACTCTCACCAAAGTCTCGATGAATTCCAACGACTCGAAATGCTTGATTAACCGAAAGGATGCATGCCATCACCGTGTGCCAGTGATAGGGCATAGTCTATTAGGCCAAAACGTATACTCGAAGCCTTGAGAATAGTCAAATCACTTTGAGTAGTCGATGTCTATTAGCCGAAGACAATCTATTTTCGATTTCAAGCTCGCGATCGCAGATTTCACGTGTTTTCGATTCTGAGCCCGCAATCGCTGACTCTGTGATTTATTGTGATTTACCGTTTTATGTGATCTTTTATGAGTTTTATATGGTTTTATATGTTTATGTGTTTCGATTTTGGTGATTTGTACGCTTTTCGCTGTACCCGCACTACACATCTATCTCAAAACGCTAGCAAATCGCTGATATTTTCTGGATAATCGCATGCTATGTTACTCGCTTATGCCATACTACTCGCTATGCTACTCGATGTGAACTCGCTAATCGCAATCGCTATTCTCGAGCGCGCAAAATTTGAATGATAGGTGAATACGTGCATTATAAAAAGGTGAATACGTGCAAAATATAGTGTGGTTTCTGTGGTTTACGTGCTTCTGTGCTCTACGCGCTTATGTATTCTATGGTTATGTGCCTATGTGAATATGTGCTTAAGTGATTGAATGTGTTCCTGAGCTTTAGTTAGTAGTAGTGCGTGTGAGGTGAGATACGATTATATAGTGTCTGAGTCCTGTGACGATGTCTGTTGCAGACAATGTCGTTGTTTGGATCACACACAGCTCGCTCCGCTCGCCGCAATCATGACGCATCGTCGCTCTCGCCGCTAAGCAAATGGCAAAAGTTATCCCTCAAATCGTCAGTGAACTGAACGAGAACGCCAGCAAGTCCTCTGAGGAATCAAGGACTGACTCGCCTAAGGCTACCTTCAGTTTTAAGCAGTTTAAGGCCTGCGGCCCAAATGACTTTACGGGCGAAGACGGACCTACCGCGATGTTTCAATGGTTCGATTCAATCGAAGTCACGCTCCGTCAGAGCGGATGTCCGGAACACCTACGAACTGCCAACGCTACCGGCGTCTTCTAGTCCAGGGCTCTGGAGTGGTGGAAGCCGAAAGGAATAAATGTGGGAATGATGCAGCCTTTGGGCTCACTTGGGGGGAGTTAAAAGACCTCATGATGAAGGAATTTTGCCCACCTCACGAGCTTCAAAAGTTGGAGAATGAGTTTTGTCATATCAAGCAAGACGGTGGTGATAACGCCGGTCTTACTGCCCACTTCAAGTAGCTGAGTATCATCTGTCCAGGCCAGGTGGCAACACCTGACATGACGATCAAGAAGTGTATCCGTGCTCTACTGGTTTGTGTTGCTGACTTCGTGCAAGCCGCGAAGACAACAACAATTGAAGAAACCTACCTACTCGCTGCTGAGATAAACGACAAGTAAGTTCCCGCTGGGTACTTCAAGAACACTCCAAAGAGTCTTCATCAAGCAACCGCCGCTCCCACCGCTGAAACCGCCACCACACCGCAAGCCTCAAAGTCCTTCCGCCGCAAGAGAAAGAACAACAACAACAGTAGCAAGAATTGCGCTGTCACAGCCGCCGCTCCGCTCTAAGCTATTCCTGCTCAACCGCAACCCCAAAACCGCCAAGTAGCGGCACCGGTGACCCATGCACCGCCAGCTAAGCGTGCATATACTGGTCCTCACCCGCTCTGCCCTACCTGTACTTATCATCATCCCGTAGGGATTGCTTGCAGATTCTGTGTTCACTGCAACATGTACGGCCAGTTTACTGCAAATTGCGGTACTGGTCCACGTCAAGCTCCTGCACAACAAGCTCTCCTTCCAGCTCCTCAAGGCCAACAAGCAGCTCCTGCACCCGCGATCCACGCTAGAGCTTGCTATGCATGTGGTGATCCCAACCACTTTGCAAACATGTGCCCAAACAGAGTGGTGAAGCAAGAGCCACAGCAGCAGCAGCCTCAACATCAGCAGCAGCAGCCTCAGCAACAGCAGCAGCCAGCAGTCCGCGGATGTGCCTTCAACATCAACGCACGCCAGGCTCAAGCAGATAACAACGTGGTTAATGGTACGTTCCTCGTTAATGGTATATATGATTCGTGTTTATTTGATGCTGGAGCCGATAACTGTTTTGTGTCGTTAGAATTTGAAAAGCTCCTTAATCGTAAGCGCGCCTATCTCTGTACGACGTTCAATGTTGAAGTTGCCACTGGAAGAACCGTTACTGTTCGTTATGTTCTACGTGATTGTACTCTTGAACTCAACAATCACGTCTTTCCTATGGACCTTATCCCGATGCAGCTTGGTAGTTTTTGTCACACCCCCAAAATCCACACGCGGAGTATCACCGCTTGGAGGCGTGACATGACCAGGATCAAGCCACCAATCATATTGAACAACGTAAGTAGTAAATAAATTTCAACCAACCAATATGAAAGGTGATCAAAACCAAAGCACAGTTAAGTGTTCAGCGGAAGCATAATTGTAAAACCCATAGCCAGTATTAAGTATGAAATAAAAGATTGTATTTAGCATGGCATACACTACCATGTTCCACAACGACCACGCCTCCCTGTGCAAGCTCCAAGAGTACCTAATGTCCTGCAAGGCATGTAGCAACGGATCAACAACAAAGTTGAGCGAGTTCACAGTGGGTTGTTTAGTTATAGTATTCATTTCATAAATCGTATGTTCGTTCGTAACCCATGTATCGTATTAATTACCATCGCGGCCTTCCAGGCATCTGTGCGAAGATTAGTGGGGGCTTCCCATGTATTACCATACCACGCGTATCGAGTGCTACGAAAAAATAAAGGTGCCCTAAGTCAATGTCTATCAGCATTGACCCTTTGCCCATAGTCCATTAGTACACGCCCGTCCGCCCGGCACGGTGTGAGGTTTGTTAAACCCTAATAGCGCTATCTACTAATGACCCGCTCGCCCTAGGCCTCGGCGATTAAGTCGATAATTGAGGGACTTCAATTTGATAGAGGTGATGGTCTTATAGTCGTGTACGTAGGTTTTACGTACGTGTCCTTCAAACTGAGGATAGTAGTAAGTAATTTAATAGTATTGATAGTTCGAGTAGTTATTCAATCCCATTCCCAACCCTGGGAATCCCATGCCTTGGCTGTGTGAACTCACCTTGGTTTGCTCGGCAGATACGCGAAAAGTCAATCAAGCTATATTAGTGGTCAACCACGTCCTACCATGGTTACCATACAAGTCAGGTTCATATTCAAGTAATGCACGTATACTCTACACGTATTGTACACAAGTAGTGATCATAGCATACACGTATAATCATGGCAGTTCAACAATCCATACGTTATATGTTCAACGGTGAGAAATCACGTAACAAACAAAAGCCCAAACATACAGCCCAATTACTTAAGCCCGTAACAGTGTGTAAGCCCAAACTTGTGCACGTGTTCGTGGTCTCGAGTCTAGACCAGAGATCTCGAGTCGAGACTAGGTGGTCTCGAGTTGTTGGCCTTGGTGTTCTGGAGTTGAAATCAAGAAGGTCTCGAGTCATCATGTACTAGTCGAGACTACACGGTCTCGAGTCGCAACCGGACCCGCAACCGTGGTCTCGAGTTGTACTGTTTGTGTGTGGGTGTTGTGGTCTCGAGTCGAGACTGTGAGTTCTCGACTCGCAACCCGTGTCCAGATTATTTACGCAACAACCTTCCAAATTTCCAGCCCATTATTCCCGTAACAACAACAAATCACTTTGGCAGTTTCAATTCAGATCAACCCGCAATTAATTTCAGTAATCATGCATAATCATTCACCCTATCATTCATCCTTTAATCAAGCACAACAACAATTAACCAATCATCATATGGACATGAAATCGGATCATCTGATTAACCAATTTCAATGACTAACATGCAACCCTACATCATGGCCAAGTAATATAAACTATCATAACAATACCACATATAACCATGAATTATAATTTCAGTAGCATGTATTCAGCCCTAGATCGTATCAACAACATGCAAACATATCAACCATGGATCCTGAAATCATTAATCGTCCAAAATCTTATATGAATCGATTTGGTTTACATGTTCCAAATTTTACAAGTATAATCTAAATCATAAATCTACTAGCATGAAACCCTAGTTCACCACATAAAACATGTCATCAAAACATAGCAATCAATCAAGGATTACTAACCAGAAATCCGAGTGGATTAGCTTTGCCCGAGGTGGTTGGCTTCGGGTGAGGGCTGCCGTCGCACAAGGAAGAGGAGAAGAGAGGGATCTTAGGGTTTGTGTGTTTATGATTGTAACATATGAGGGATTACTAACTAATTGTAGGTGAATAAGGAGAGTGGGCCGAACCCAGTATTGGGCTGTCTTCATGGTTTCGAATCAAGTAGAGTGGGCCGAGAAAGAGGTGGAACAAGGCACAATGTGTACGGCCCTAAAGGCTTGTGCGATCGGACACACATTACTCATTCTAATTTTCCACACCTCATAATACATAGCATACAAAACGTAACATTCAATTACAAACAAACACATCAACTAGTCACGTATAGTTCAATAAGTTACATCGAAGCACACAAAGGGAGGTTTGAAATACGAGTTGTCACGTTATCCCCAACTTGAAAGAATTTCATCCCGAAATTTAGCATGCGGTCACTGAGGAAGCTAGGTAAGTTGTATCGTTTACTGGTTTTCCTGGGGTGTCACATCCTCCCCCCGTTGATCTGGAATTGCGTCCCGAAATTCCGTGGTAGCTTCAGCCTCAGTAGTGGTTGCATTGTTCTCGAACAACTGGGGATATTTTTGTTTCAACGAACTCGAACAAGAGGTGAACTCTGGGCCACGACGGGAGTTCCAACGAACTCGAACAAGAGGTATTTTAGTGTTCTTGAGGACCTTAACATCCCGGTCCGTGATTCCAACTGGTTCCTCGACGAATCGCAACTGTTCGTCGATAGTGAGCTCCTTCAAAGGAACAATGAGGGTCTCATCTGACAGACACTTCTTCAGATTCGACACGTGGGAAAACGTTGTGAACTATACCGAGTTCTGCTGGTAGGTTTAGTCTGTAGGCTACTTTGCCTATTCTTTCTATGATTTCGAATGGTCCGACATACCGCGGATTGAGTTTACCCCGTTTTCCAAAACGAACCACACCCTTCCAGGGTGAGACTTTGAGTAGCACTCGATCCCCAACTTGGAACTCGAGTGGTTTCCTGCGCTTATCAGCGTAACTTTTCTGACTGTCGTGAGCTGCCGCCATTGCGTTGTCGTATCTGAGCAAATCTTTCCGTAGTATCAACTACAAGTTCTGGACCTATGATCCGACTATCCTCCTCCTCTGCCCAACAGAGAGGTGACCGGCATTTACGTCCGTACAATGCCTCGAATGGAGCGGCTTGGATGCTGGAATGGTAACTGTTATTGTACGAAAACTCCACTAATGGGAGATGCTTTTCCCAGCTGTTGCCGAAATCAATAACACACGCCCGAAGCATATCTTCTAGAGTCTGGATAGTGCGCTCAGACTGTCCATCCGTCTGAGGGTGATAAACTGTGCTCATGTCTATTCATGAGCCAAAAGCTTTGTGCATTGCTTGCCATAGTTCTGAAGCGAATCGTACATAGCGATCCAAAATAATGGAGGTTGGCACCCTATGCCTTGAGACAACTTCCTTGAGATATACGTCTGCCAAAGTGGAGAACTTGTCCGTTTCCTTAATAGCTAGGAAGTGTGCAAACTTTGTGAGTCAATCCCCGATCACCCAAATAGTACCGTTCCCACGCTGGGATCTAGGCAGGCTAGTAACAAAATCCATGGAATTTCCTCCCATTTCTATTGTGGTATTTTGGGTTGCTGAAGTAGGCCTGATGGTTTCTGGTATTCCGTCTTGACCCTCGCGCAAGTCAAACACTTGCCGACGTAAGTTGCTATGTGGGCCTTTATGCTAGGCCACCAATACGTTGTTCTGATATCGTGGTACATCTTATCCGAACCTGGATGTACTGAGTATCGAGACTTATGAGCTTCATCCATTACCAGCTCGCGTAAGTTTCCGTAATGTGGGACCCAAATACGCCCCGTTACATAATAGGCACCGTCTTCCTTCTGTTCTAATCATTGCCTTGAGCCACGTAAGGCTTCAGCCCTTACATGTTCTGGTTTCAATGCTTCTACCTGAGCATCTCGTATCTGTGCAGGAAGACCAGACTGGATAGTAAGCTGTAGTGCTCGCACGCGTCTAGGTAGAGTGTCTTTTCGACTGAGAGCGTCAGCCACAACGTTGGCTTTGCCTGGATGGTACTTGATGGCACATTCGTAGTCGTTCAGTAGTTCGACCCATCGACGTTGACGCATGTTCAATCCTTCTGCTTGAAGTTATGCTCGAGACTCCTGTGATCGGTGTAGATAGTGCACTTGGTACCGTACAGGTAGTGTCGCCATATCTTAAGCGTGAAAAAAACAGCTCCCAGCTCTAAATCGTGCATCGTATAGTTCCGTTCTTGAACCTTGAGTTGGCGTGAAGCGTAAGCAATAACTTTATCCCGTTGCATCGATACACAACCAAGCCCCTGTATCGATGCGTCACAATAGACCACAAAGTCGTCCGTGCCCTCTTGCAATGAGAGGATAGGTGCAATGCAAAGTCTATCCTTTAAGTTCTGAAAAGCGGTTTCCTGAGTATTACCCCAACGGTAGGTGACACCCTTCTGTGTCAGTAGTGTGACAACCCGTAACTTTGAGATAAAAACTCGTTCGTTTCATTTTTTTTTTAATCCTAGGTGTTGCAAATTGATGAAATAATTACAT
Source organism: Helianthus annuus (assembly GCF_002127325.2). Lineage (NCBI taxonomy): Eukaryota > Viridiplantae > Streptophyta > Magnoliopsida > Asterales > Asteraceae > Helianthus > Helianthus annuus. The sequence continues at coordinate 87,090,455 of NC_035443.2, forward strand.
TTTATCCATATCACGTTGAACCGACCTGAAGCGTTTGAACTAAGTGCCCACTCGCATAACTGGAAACTTACGAGGCCGAACCATAAACTTGACTAATATGCAAATATTAGATTAGTTGATAATTAATACATTCTTATTTAAAATATATATATATATATATATATATATATATATATATATATATATATATATATATATATATATATATAAACTAATAAAAATAAAAGAAAAATTCAACAAACACATATGCTAATGTTTGACACAATTGCCGCCCTTTTTCCTTCATGTTGCTTTCTTTCCTTTGGTCGACACCCAGCCCATCAAACATAAAAACTCCAGCCCAAAATTCCGTTCGGCCCACCCTATTCTCCAACCGCCAAACCTTGACATTATATATTCATGAGATGAGGGTTCATGCACAACCCTACGGCAGCAGCAAGGTTTCACCCCCTCACATACCGGTACGATCTCCCTCTCCGGCGAACATCACCTTCTTCTCCGGCAAGTTCGCTAACGAACACCGGTAAGATATCTTTCTCTCGTCCGTAGTTCTAGTTCAACACTCGTCACGGTTTCGGTTCGAGTCGCATAGTTACGTTTATGCGTAGCCTAATCATGTGATCTCGCCCGGATGTTTATGATATGCGAACATGTATACACCTGTGAATGCTTACGTGCCATGATTAACGAGTATGTATATATGTATACACGGAAACTGATTATAGAAATAGATGTATAATGATGTAATGAACGTACATACATATGTGTAATTGAAAGAACTATAGTTTCACATGAAAGCCATCTGTAGACATGAATGTAAATCTGTGAAGAATATGTATGGTCCATGGATGTGAATATATATATATATATGTCATACATTATATCTGAATGAAAACGTAGGGAGTATGTTTCGATTCGATCTCAACTTAAAACCTTGCAAGAAAAGAGGTTATACATGAAACTGTATGAATATATATTTATATTCGATCAATGATGATGTTATGTGATAATTGTGTTTCATGACTTGCATGCTAGGTTGTAACTGTTGTTTAAGGTTCTTGTTGTCGATCTTGTCAAAAAGCATTTAGGGAATTCTTTATAAACCATAACGTATCAGATTTATACGTGTAGCCTTGCATGCGATTGGAGATGAGGTAGTGGGTTAATAAAATAGTTTGGTGTAAATTCATGAATTAATATTTATAAACTTGACTAGGTAGGTGGTGATGAATCAACAGATCCATGCTAAAGGTTACCAACGATTTGTTTAGTAAACTGGAAATTAATTAAGTGAGTCCTTGTATTTTTCGGTCCAATCCCATGTAATATAGCAACAGCTTTTGTCGGTCCTGTGAAATTAATATTAGTTGATTCAATTATCAAAATTTAAAACAACAACCCCACTAACTTTTGGTCCAATCAATTAGACTAAAATTTGAGTGTCCATGTGATAACCGTAGAAGGCAATGATGATAATGATGAGATGGTTTAATGGTGGGTAAAATAAATAATACAACCAATCAAATAGAGCATGTATAACAAAGTTAGCACAAGTTGTTAATAAGTTGAATATATGAAAGAATTCATATTAGGTGCAATATGTGTTGCAGTAAGTTAGAATGTTTGGTTTTGAATTGGGAATAAGTAACATATAATCGGAGTTGGGGCTGCACATTAAATCTGGACCGATCAAGTAACAGGCCACCACATGGCACTTGGGCCACATGAGGGTTAAGGGGCCGGGTTAGGTGTTTTGGAAAACATGTAAGGAAGTCTTTGTGTTAACCATTGGGTCAAACTCAAACCAATCGCATACATGGGTGTTAGATTAATTGATGGTGTTATATAATCAGCTTTGTTGTCGGATGTTTGTTATACATATCCTTGGTAAACAGTGAATTAATTACATTTAATTATATTGGGTCATGGGATTTGGGCCAGCATGGCTGGGCCGATTATGACTGCCAAGGCAATGGCCGCATGCAATCTGTTTTTGCTCGACAATGAGTGTTTTGTATGTGCTAGAAATTGTGACACTTACATGCTTATTCTTTGGGTCATACATGTTTAATAGCTGATTTATGAGTATATTAGTAGGTCATGTGTGTGTGATTTGCATGGACTTGTACAACTGCTACATGCTATGATTGTATCTGGTGTGAACTTTGTGGATGCAAACTAATTGTGTACGTGCATATACTAGGCTTTGACTAATTTTACTGGGAACGAGTAACTAATCAAACCGAGCAAACCAAGGTGAGTTCACACAGCCAAGGCATGGGTTCCCAGGGTGGGAATGGGTTGGATTATTTACTTGCACTACCTAGCTTATGGAACTTAGTTATATGGTCCTCGGGTGAGGAAGGGTGATTGATAAGATACGACTAGACTAGTGATACTAATAGAACTGATCTTCGCACACACGTCGGGGTCGGCCGCGATAATATGACTAATCTTCGCACACATGCCTAGGAAGGCCGCGAACTATACTCTAAACTTCGCATACATGCCAGGGTGGCCGCGATACTAACATACCTAGTCTAGAATACTTGGGAAAATTTCCCCTAATCTTCGCACACATGCCTAGAGGGCCGCGATGGAAACTAATACGATACCTGACATAACGAACGAACATAAGGCTTACTTTCCTATTACTATTACTGAACTGTTTACCGTGAACTCGCTCAACTAGTTGTTGACTCTCTGCTACATGCCTTGCAGGACCTTAGGTACTTATGGAGCTTGCACAAGGAAGGAGCAGGTCGTTGTGGGCAAATGGATCGTGAACGATATTTGAACTTATAATTTAATTTGGGTTTACATTACTATGCTTCCGCTACTTAAACAATGTTTGGTTTTGAAACATCAATCATGTCGTGATGAACTACCTTAATTACTTTTATTATTAAATGCTATGTTTGATATGATTGATGGCTTGATCCTGGTCAGTCACGCCTCCAGGCGGTGGTATTCCGCGGGTGGATTCTGGGGGTGTGACAGATTGGTATCAGAGCCATTGGTTATAGAGAACTTGGTTTTAATATGGGAAAACGTTTTTATTAAAACCAGACTATAACCAGAACAGTGCTCTCAACGATCCACAACGACGCTTCGCTCCACGTGCAAGACTCGACATCCTAGGTAATAAGGTTTATGTTTATTACTTGCTTGCTAGAACTGCATAGAACTTTGCTCGTAGTATGCTTACCTTACTCTTGCTCACTACTTGTTATTGCTTAAGAACACCTATGTGCTTACACTCTTCTGTCATCGCTCTATTCGCGAACCTCTCTAACTCATGTTGCATTTGCTATGAAGATCATGTCTGGACGAATTAACATGACTCAAGCCCAGCTAGAGGCTCTCGTTCAAGCTCAAGTTGCTGCGGCACTTACAGCTGCACAAGCAGGTCAACACGCGCAGCAGCCTGTCTGCACTTTCAAGAACTTCATGGACTGTCGTCCAAGTACTTTCAGTGGCACCGAGGGGGCAGTGGGACTCCTCCATTGGTTTGAGAAGCTAGAGTCAGTGTTTGAAATGTGCGAATGCCCTGAGGCCCGCAGGGTCAAATATGCCACTGGCACGTTGGAAGGAATTGCGCTCACCTGGTGGAACGCGCAAGTACAGATCCTAGGGTTGGCAGCTGCTAACGCCACACCTTGGGAGGATTTCAAGGAATTGATTAAGCGTGAGTATTGCACACGAGACGACATTCACAAGTTGGAGAATGAGCTATACCACTTGAAGATGACGGGGTCAGAGATTGAGGCTTACACGAAACGGTCGAACGAACTAGCCATCTTATGTCCAACAATGGTAGACCCCCCAGTTAAACGCATTGAGTTGTATCTCAAGGGGCTTGCGCCAGAGATTCAGAGCCACGTGACGTCGGCTAACCTCAACAACATCCAAGACATCCAACGTCTTGCTCATCGACTCACCGATCAAGCAGTGGAACAGAACAAGCTGCCAAAACGCATCAGTGCTAACACTACTGCTGCTACTACTCCTACTACACCCAGTGACAACAAGCGGAAATGGGATGGGGATTCCAGCAAGGGATCAGTTTCCGTTCAGTCTCAAGCACAGCAGCGCAAGACTAATAACTACCAGAGTCCGAGTCAGCAATCATCAGGCAGTCAGGGGCAGGGTGGATATCAGGGAATTCACCCACTGTGTAACGGGTGCAACAGACATCACAGTGGTCAGTGTCGCAAGGGCCGCTGTCAAAGATGTCTCAAGATAGGTCATGAGGCCAAAGATTGTAGAAGCTCACGGCCAGCAAATCAGAACCAACAACCGCAACCACCAGCTCCACAAAACCAGCAGCAGCCGCAACAACGAGGCAACAGGGGATGCTTTCAGTGTGGTGCTGAAGACCATTTCAAAAGAGACTGCCCCCAGCTGAATCAGAATCAGAACAACAACAACCAAGGAAATGGGAACAACAATGGGGGTAACAACGACGGCAATGGTGCTAGGGGATGTGCCTTCGTGATTGGTCAAGGTGAGTTTCTACTTGATGACTTTTATGTTACTGTTTTATTTGATTCGGGTGCCGATACTTGTTTCGTGTCTTTCAAAGTTAGTCAAATGCTTAATCCTACCTCAATACTTTTAAACACCAAGCACATAGTAGAACGGTAAAAGTCTAGAGGCCACACACATAGTTTAGGGTTGCAATCTTGTTCTTGACGATCAGACCTTTTCTATCGACCTCATTCCTATCGTTCTGCGGAATTTCGGGACGAAATTCCAAACCAACGAGGGGATGATGTGACACCCCAGGAAAAACCAGGAAACCATACACCCAAACTAGCTTCCTCAGTAAATGCGTGCTAAATTTCGGGACGAAATTTCTTTCAACTTGGGGATGATGTGACAACCCGTAACTTTGAGATAAAAACTCGTTCGTTTCATTTTTTTTAATCCTACGTGTTGCTAATTGATGAAATAATTACATTTTATCCATATCACGTTGAACCGACCTGAAGCGTTTGAACTAAGTGCCCACTCGCATAACTGGAAACTTACGAGGCCGAACCATAAACTTGACTAATATGCAAATATTAGATTGGTTGATAATTAATACATTCTTATTTAAAATATATATATATATATATATATATATATATATATAAATTAATAAAAATAAAAGAAAAATTCAACAAACACATATGCTAATGTTTGACACAATTGCCGCCCTTTTTCCTTCATGTTGCTTTCTTTCCTTTGGTCGACACCCAGCCCATCAAACATAAAAACTCCAGCCCAAAATTCCGTTCGGCCCACCCTATTCTCCAACCGCCAAACCTTGACATTATATATTCATGAGATGAGGGTTCATGCACAACCCTACGGCAGCAGCAAGGTTTCACCCCCTCACATACCGGTACGATCTCCCTCTCCAGCGAACATCACCTTCTTCTCCGGCGAGTTCGCTAACGAACACCGGTAAGATATCTTTCTCTCGTCCGTAGTTCTAGTTCAAGACTCGTCACGGTTTCGGTTCGAGTCGCATAGTTACGTTTATGCGTAGCCTAATCATGTGATCTCGCCCGGATGTTTATGATATGCGAACATGTATACACCTGTGAATGCTTACGTGCCATGATTAACGAGTATGTATATATGTATACACGGAAACTGATTATAGAAATAGATGTATAATGATGTAATGAACGTACATACATATGTGTAATTGAAAGAACTATAGTTTCACATGAAAGCCATCTGTAGACATGAATGTAAATCTGTGAAGAATATGTATGGTCCATGGATGTGAATATATATATATATATATGTCATACATTATATCTGAATGAAAACGTAGGGAGTATGTTTCGATTCGATCTCAACTTAAAACCTTGCAAGAAAAGAGGTTATACATGAAACTGTATGAATATATATTTATATTCGATCAATGATGATGTTATGTGATAATTGTGTTTCATGACTTGCATGCTAGGTTGTAACTGTTGTTTAAGGTTCTTGTTGTCGATCTTGTCAAAAAGCATTTAGGGAATTCTGTATAAACCATAACGTATCAGATTTATACGTGTAGCCTTGCATGCGATTGGAGATGAGGTAGTGGGTTAATAAAATAGTTTGGTGTAAATTCATGAATTAATATTTATAAACTTGACTAGGTAGGTGGTGATGAATCAACAGATCCATGCTAAAGGTTACCAACGATTTGTTTAGTAAACTGGAAATTAACTAAGTGAGTCCTTGTATTTTTCGGTCCAATCCCATGTAATATAGCAACAGCTTTTGTCGGTCCTGTGAAATTAATATTAGTTGATTCAATTATCAAAATTTAAAACAACAACCCCACTAACTTTTGGTCCAATCAATTAGACTAAAATTTGAGTGTCCATGTGATAACCGTAGAAGGCAATGATGATAATGATGAGATGCTTTAATGGTGGGTAAAATAAATAATACAACCAATCAAATAGAGCATGTATAACAAAGTTAGCACAATTTGTTAATAAGTTGAATATATGAAAGAATTCATATTAGGTGCAATATGTGTTGCAGTAAGTTAGAATGTTTGGTTTTGAATTGGGAATAAGTAACATATAATCGGAGTTGGGGCTGCACATTAAATCTGGACCGATCAAGTAACAGGCCACCACATGGCACTTGGGCCGCATGAGGGTTAAGGGGCCGGGTTAGGTGTTTTGGAAAACATGTAAGGAAGTCTTTGTGTTAACCATTGGGTCAAACTCAAACCAATCGCATACATGGGTGTTAGATTAATTGATGGTGTTATATAATCAGCTTTGTTGTCGGATGTTTGTTATACATATCCTTGGTAAACAGTGAATTAATTACATTTAATTATATTGGGTCATGGGATTTGGGCCAGCATGGCTGGGCCGATTATGACTGCCAAGGCAATGGCCGCATGCAATCTGTTTTTGCTCGACAATGAGTGTTTTGTATGTGCTAGAAATTGTGACACTTACATGCTTATTCTTTGGGTCATACATGTTTAATAGCTGATTTATGAGTATATTAGTAGGTCATGTGTGTGTGATTTGCATGGACTTGTACAACTGCTACATGCTATGATTGTATCTGGTGTGAACTTTGTGGATGCAAACTAATTGTGTACGTGCATATACTAGGCTTTGACTAATTTTACTGGGAACGAGTAACTAATCAAACCGAGCAAACCAAGGTGAGTTCACACAGCCAAGGCATGGGTTCCCAGGGTGGGAATGGGTTGGATTATTTACTTGCACTACCTAGCTTATGGAACTTAGTTATATGGTCCTCGGGTGAGGAAGGGTGATTGATAAGATACGACTAGACTAGTGATACTAATAGAACTGATCTTCGCATACACGCCGGGGTCGGCCGCGATAATATGACTAATCTTCGCACACATGCCTAGGAAGGCCGCGAACTATACTCTAAACTTCGCATACATGCCAGGGTGGTCGCGATACTAACATACCTAGTCTAGAATACTTGGGAAAATTTCCCCTAATCTTCGCACACATGCCTAGAGGGCCGCGATGGAAACTAATACGATACCTGACATAACGAACGAACATAAGGCTTACTTTCCTATTACTATTACTGAACTGTTTACCGTGAACTCGCTCAACTAGTTGTTGACTCTCTGCTACATGCCTTGCAGGACCTTAGGTACTTATGGAGCTTGCACAAGGAAGGAGCAGGTCGTTGTGGGCAAATGAATCGTGAACGATATTTGAACTTATAATTTAATTTGGGTTTACATTACTATGCTTCCGCTACTTAAACAATGTTTGGTTTTGAAACATCAATCATGTCGTGATGAACTACCTTAATTACTTTTATTATTAAATGCTATGTTTGATATGATTGATGGCTTGATCCTGGTCAGTCACGCCTCCAGGCGGTGGTATTCCGCGGGTGGATTCTGGGGGTGTGACAAGTAGCATAAGCGGCTGTGCAATCTTTGAGAAGTCCTTAATGAATCGTCTGTAATAACCTGCCAAACCCAAGAATTGGCGTATTTCCGTTGGTGTACGTGGTGCAGGCCAGTTCCTGATCGAATCTACCTTGGATGGATCAACATGGATCCCATCCTTGTTTACCACATGGCCTAGAAAGTGGACTTCACGAAGCCAGAAGTCACATTTTGAAAACTTGGCGTACAGTTGTTCCTTTCGAAGAAGTTCCAAAATGCTGCTCGTGTTCTTCCTGACTCTTGGAGTAGATCAGAAGGTTGTCGATGAATACAATCACAAACTTGTCCAAGTAGGGCTTGCATACCCTGTTCATAAGATCCATAAAGACTGCAGGTGCGTTCGTTAGCCCGAATGGCATAACTAGAAACTCGTAGTGGCCGTAGCGAGTTCTGAATGCTGTTCTGGAGACGTCCTCATCCCGGACTCTCAGCTGATGGTAATCTGACCTCAGGTCTATCTTGGAATAACAGCTCGACCCTTGCAACTGGTCGTACAAGTCATCAATATGTGGAAGAGGATAGCGGTTCTTTACTATCACCTTGTTCAGTTCACGGAAATCAATGCACATGCGGAAGGTACCGTCCTTCTTTTTCACGAATAATACTGGAGCTCCCCAAGGCGAAGAGCTAGGTCGGATAAATCCCTTATCCAAGAGTTCTTGTAGCTGTGCATAGAGTTCTTCCAACTCTGATGGAGCTAAGCGATACGGTGCACGAGCTATAGGTGCTGCTCCTGGTGCTAGCTCGATTTGAAACTCGACCTGGCGATGAGGCGGTAGACCAGGTAAATCTTCAGGAAACACCTGAGGAAAGTCGCGTACAACTGGAATATCGTCCAATTTCTTTTCTTTAGCTGATGCATCGGTAACCAGTGCCAGAATGGCAGTGTGGCCCTTACGCAAACACTTCTGAGCCTTTAGAAAGGAGATGATGCCTACCACAGCACCACTCTTGTCGCCTTGAATCACGAGAGGTTCTTTACCAGAACGAGGAATACGAACTATCTTTTCCTTGCATAAGATCTCTACTTGCTGTTTGGATAACCAATCCATCAAATGACGATGTCGAAACTACCCAAAACTATGGGAATGAGATCGATAGAGAAGGTCTGACCAGCGAGGATAAGATTACAACCCTGAACTATGTGTGTGGCCTCTAGACTTTTACCGTTAGCTAGCTCTACGACATGCTTGGTGTTTAAGGGAGTTGGTGCACATTTTAACATTTGGCTAACTTTTAGTGACATATAACTTGTATCTGCACCCAAATCAAACAATACAGTAACATAAAAGTCGTCGAGAAGAAACTTACCCATAACTATGTTAGGATCATTTGTTGCATCACCCTGACCCATCCCGATCACGCGGTCCTGGGCGTCCTTGTTTCCGTTGTTTCCCCCGTTGCTATCCCCATCGTCGTTCCTGCTTCCTTGGTCGTGGTTCTGATTCTGGTTCCAGTCCAACTGTGGACAGTGTCTCTGGTAGTGATCTTTAGCACCACACTGAAAACATCCTCCAAAACTTTGCTGCTGCTGATTCTGTGCAGCTTGAGGCTGCTGTTGCTGTTCCTGGCTCATGGGATGTGAGCTTCGGCAATCCTTTGCTTCATGACCTATCTTGAGACACCGTTGGCAACGACCCTTGTTGCACTTCCCACTATGGCGCCTATTGCATCTATTGCACTTTGGGTGGATTCCTCGATATCCACCCTGCCTAAGACTACCGAAAGACTGCTGATTGGGGCTCTGGTAGTCATTTGTCTTTCGTTGCTGGGACTGAGACTGAACCGAAGTGGAACCCTTGCCCAGGTTTCCATCCCACTTGCGCTTGTTGTCACTAGGAGCACAAATGGTAGCAGCATTAACACGTGTTGGTAGTTTGTTTTGTTCCACTGCTTGGTCTGTGAGACGATGAGCAAGCCGAGTGACTTGCTGGATAGTGTCAAGATTTGCCGCGATCACATGACTCTGAATTTCTGGCACCAGACCCTTGAGATACAGCTCGACACGTTTGGTGGGAGGGTCTACCATTGTGGGACACAATGTGGCTAATTCATTCGATATCCTTGTATATGCCTCAATTTCCGACCCCGTCAACTGTAAATTGAGGAACTCCACCTCTAGTTGGTGGATGTCATCCTAACTGCAAAACTCCTCCTTAACTAGATCCTTGAAGTCGTTCCAGGGGGTGGCATTAGCAACTGCCAGCCCTAACATTTGAACCTGTGCTTTCCACCAGGTTAACGCAGCACCTTCGAGTGTTCCAGCAGCAAACTTTACCCTACGAGACTCAGGGCAATCACTCATCTCAAAGTCAGTTTCGAGCCTGTCGAACCAGTGGAGGAGGCCTACAATTCCCTCAGTACCACTGAAGGTACTAAGTCGGCAGTCTGTGAAGGTTTTGAACGTGTCTACGATTGACTGAGTGTTCTGGCCTGTTGCGCGAGAAAGATAAGACTAGGTTAAGCGTGAGAGTTGGGTTACTAAAGTAGGATCTAACATCCTAGGATAGGTTTGGAATAGCAGGTTATACCTCCTGTCTGAGTTGCTGCAAGTGCCGCAGCAACTCGTTCATTGATAAGAGCCGTCAACTGGGCTTGGGTCAAGTTAATACGTCTAGCCATGATCTTCATAGCAAAGGTAACATAAGTGAGAGAGAGGTTCGTGAAAAGTGCGATGACAGAAGAGAGTAAGCACACAAGTGTTCTCAAGCAATAGTGGTTATGTGTATCTAAGCATACCCTTAGCAAAGTTCTATGTCTAGCAAGTAGGCAATATAAACATAAACCATATTACCTAGGATGTTGAGTCTTGCACGTGGAGCGAAGCGTCGTTGTGGATCGTTGAGAGCACTATTCTGGTTATAGTTTGGTTTTAATGAAAACGTTTTTCCCTTATTAAAACCAAGTTCTCTATAACCAATGGCTCTGATACCAATCTGTCACACCCCCAAAATCCACACGCGGAGTATCACCGCTTGGAGGCGTGACATGACCAGGATCAAGCCACCAATCATATTGAACAACGTAAGTAGTAAATAAAGTTCAACCAACCAATATGAAAGGTGATCAAAACCAAAGCACAGTTAAGTGTTCAGCGGAAGCATAATTGTAAAACCCATAGCCAGTATTAAGTATGAAATAAAAGATTGTATTTAGCATGGCATACACTACCATGTTCCACAACGACCACGCCTCCCTGTGCAAGCTCCAAGAGTATCTAATGTCCTGCAAGGCATGTAGCAACGAATCAACAACAAAGTTGAGCGAGTTCACAGTGGGTTGTTTAGTTATAGTATTCATTTCATAAATCGTATGTTCGTTCGTAACCCATGTATCGTATTAATTACCATCGCGGCCTTCCAGGCATCTGTGCGAAGATTAGTGGGGGCTTCCCATGTATTACCGGACCATGCGTATCGACTGCTACGAAAAAATAAAGGTGCCCTAAGTCAATGTCTATCAGCATTGACCCTTTGCCCATAGTCCATTAGTACACGCCCGTCCGCCCGGCACGGTGTGAGGTTTGTTAAACCCTAATAGCGCTATCTACTAATGACCCGCTCGCCCTAGGCCTCGGCGATTAAGTCAATAATTGAGGGACTTCAATTTGATAGAGGTGATGGTCTTATAGTCGTGTACGTAGGTTTTACGTACGTGTCCTTCAAACTGAGGATAGTAGTAAGTAATTTAATAGTATTGATAGTTCGAGTAGTTATTCAATCCCATTCCCAACCCCTGGGAATCCCATGCCTTGGCTGTGTGAACTCACCTTGGTTTGCTCGGCAGATACACGAAAAGTCAATCAAGCTATATTAGTGGTCAACCACATCCTACCATGGTTACCATACAAGTCAGGTTCATATTCAAGTAATGCACGTATGCTCTACACGTATTGTACACAAGTAGTGATCATAGCATACACGTATAATCATGGCAGTTCAACAATCCATACGTTATATGTTCAACAGTGAGAAATCCCGTAACAAACAAAAGCCCAAACATACAGCCCAATTACTTAAGCCCGTAACAGTGTGTAAGCCCAAACTTGTGCATGTGTTCGTGGTCTCGAGTCGAGACCAGAGATCTCGAGTCGAGACTAGGTGGTCTCGAGTTGTTGGCATTGGTGTTCTGGAGTTGAAATCAAGAAGGTCTCGAGTCATCATGTACTAGTCGAGACTACACGGTCTCGAGTCGCAACCGGACCCGCAACCGTGGTCTCGAGTTGTACTGTTTGTGTGTGGGTGTTATGGTCTCGAGTCGAGACTATGAGTTCTCGACTCGCAACCCGTGTCCAGATTATTTATGCAACAACCTTCCAAATTTCCAGCCCGTTATTCCCGTAACAACAACAAATCACTTTGGCAGTTTCAATTCAGATCAACCCGCAATTAATTTCAGTAATCATGCATAATCATTCACCCTATTATTCATCCTTTAATCAAGAACAACAACAATTAACCAATCATCATATGGACATGAAATCGGATCATCTGATTAACCAATTTCAATAACTAACATGCAACCCTACATCATGGCCAAGCAATATCAACTATCATAACAATACCACATATAACCGAGAATTATAATTTCAGTAGCATGTATTCAACCCTAGATCGTATCAACAACATGCAAACATATCAACCATGGATCCTGAAATCATTAATTGTCCAAAATCTTATATGAATCGATTTGGCTTACATGTTCTGAATTTTACAAGTATAATCTAAATCATAAATATACTAGCATGAAACCCTAGTTCACCACATAAAACATGTCATCAAAACATAGCAATCAATCAAGGATTACTAACCAGAAAGCCGAGTGGATTAGCTTTGCCCGAGGTGGTTGGCTTCGGGTGAGGGCTGCCGTCGCACAAGGAAGAGGAGAAGAGAGGGATCTTAGGGTTTGTGTGTTTATGATTGTAACATATGAGGGATTACTAACTAATTGTAGGTGAATAAGGAGAGTGGGCCGAACCCAGTATTGGGCTGTCTTCATGGTTTCGAATCAAGTAGAGTGGGCCGAGAAAGAGGTGTAACAAGGCACAATGTGTACGACCCTAAAGGCTTGTGCGATCGGACACACATTACTCATTCTAATTTTCCACACCTCATAATACATAGCATACAAAACGTAACATTCAATTACAAACAAACACATCAACTAGTCACGTATAGTTCAATAAATTACATCGAAGCACACAAAGGGAGGTTTGAAATACGAGTTGTCACAGTTTTGATATCATAGTAGGCATGGATTTTCTCCGCAAAAATCGTGCTGAAGTTGTTTGCTTTGATAAAATGATTCGTTTCTCGCTCGCTAATGGTGATTAACTTTGTGTTTATGGCGAAGTCGCATCGAAGAATCTTAAGCTTATGTTGTGTGTCCAAGCAAGCAAGTATCTCTGCAAGGAATACAAAGCTTTCTTAGCACACATCGTAGTAGCGAAGAAGGAAAAGAAAGAGAGGGCAATTGATAAGGTGCCTGTGGTTCGTGATTTTCCTAAAGTCTTTCCTGATGATTTACCTGGTTTACCCCCGAGTCGTGCTATTGATTTCCGTATTGACCTCATTCCTGGAGCAAATCCTGTTGCTAAATCTCCTTATCGCCTCGCTCCGTCCAGAATGTGCGAACTCTCGAGTCAACTCCAGGAATTGCTTAACAAAGGATTTATTCGCCCTAGCACCTCTCCTTGGGGCGCACCAGTTCTTTTCATCAAAAAGAGGGACGGGTTGTTCCGGATGTGCATTGACTATAGGGAGTTGAATAAGCTGACTATCAAGAATTGCTATCCCCTGCCTCGAATTGATGATTTGTTTAATCAAGTGCAAGGTGCTACGTGTTTCTCAAAGATCGATTTATGCTCAAGCTATTACCAGTTACGAATCCAGGAGGAAGATATACCGAAAACCTCTTTCCGAACCCGATACGGCCATTGTGAATTCGTTGTAATGCCCTTTGGTTTAACCAACGTACCCGCGGTTTTCATGGATTTGATGAACCGTGTGTGCAAACCATTTCTTGACCGTTTCGTTATCGTATTCATCGACGACATCCTTATCTATTCGAAGTCCAAAACCGAACACGCGCAACATCTACGTTTGGTTCTTGAACTACTCCAAGAGAATCGACTCTATGCCAGGTTCTCCAAGTGTGAATTTTGGCTAGAGGAGGTTCAACTCCTCGGTCACATCGTCAATAGTCAAGGTATACACGTCGACCCCGCGAAGATCGAAGCTGTTAAGAGTTGGGCTACTCCAAAATCACCATCCGATGTTCGTTCATTCCTCGAATTGGCGGGCTCTTACCGTCGATTCATCGTTGACTTCTCGAAAATTGTCGTTCCGCTTACTTCTTTGACGCATAAAGACAAGCCTTTTGTTTGGGGAACCGAACAAGAGACTGCCTTTCAAACTCTCAAGCATATGCTCTGCAATGCTCCTATCCTCGTGTCGCAGCCCCCGATCCCAAATCCCCGGGAACGGGCGGCCGCGAGCCAGTTTCGGTGGTATCGCGTTATTTTCTAATTTGGCAGTGGAAATTTTCATCAGGACCGTAGTTAGGAAATATTTTATCAGAGTAAACCACCACATTTTATAATATTAAACACATGGGTAAAGCCCAAGTTTTTAGTACACATAATTTCATAGGAATGCACCCTATTTTATTTAAGAAAAACGTCTATTTCTTTTTAGGTAACTTTATTGCCACATTTCCAAGCCTTCAGTGCTGTCCAGCTGGCTTCTATTTGGCTTTCACATTATGTTACCTGAAACGCGTTTTAAAAACATTTTTTCAGAGGGAAATACTGGTGAGTGAATCCCAGTTTAATCAAGTTTAAGTAAAACCATTTCACAGTGTACAGTATTGAGGGCGCATCCGCAATTACATTTGTTTCCAAGATATAACAATTAACATCAGTGGTACTGTCGTACTCTACTTGTGGAAATGTTACTCCTTGACCAAGTGGTAACAAATTTTGTATACAAAACCCCAACATACTCACTATAATTGTATTCTTACAAATACTCAATAACTGTTATTCGCAGGGAAAAGTATGTAAGGTTTTGTAAAAACAATAATTAAAAAGGTCTTCAAAAAGTGGATCAACTCACATTGCTATTTTAGGGTTTTCAGTAAGGATTCCCTGGAAATAATCTATAAATTACACAAATTCACGTGTGTTAGTATAATAACCCATTTTAACATTAGTAATACCGTCCCCGAGACGGCATTCCAACGACTACGTCGGGCAGAACCACGACAGCCGTTACGGAACCCTAGATCAATCGGGCAGAATATCTAATACGTCTCCAGGGGTTATGATACTTACATCGTAGCAGAAACTCGCTATGTAGGGGGTATAATACCCGACTATAACTTCTACTATTCAGAACTGAGAGAGAGATTTTGAAATTAAGCGACGGAAACTGAAGGCCCGAGCTCCCATTATATAAGAGCTGATATTGGGTTTCTCGCGGCCCGCGTAAACATAGGCTAAGGCCTACGCGGCCCGCGTCAAAGATGGTCAACAGCATAGGCGATCCGGGTCATCAAGTAGGGTCGACAAGTGTTGGGCCACGTGGCGGCCCAGGGTTCAGCCACTTTTCACCCTCTCGCGGCCCGCGTAAGGTTAAGGTGAGGCTTACGCGGCCCGCCTTAACTTAATAATTTTGATTTTGATTTTATTTTTAATGTTATGTTGTATTTTGGGCTCGGTTTTCACATACGGGGTATATTTGACGACATATTGGGACATTTTAAATATTTTTAGGGTGTCAGAAAAATAATCGAGGGTGTCGGTTTTCTTGAGGATTGTTACACCTCGCTTTACCTGAAGGAAACGGTGAGTTCGTTGTATATTGTGATGCCTCGAACCTTGGTCTTGGTTGTGTTCTCATGCAACGGGACAAGGTTATCGCTTACGCCTCTCGACAGCTCAAGATCCACGAGAAGAACTATACAACCCACGACCTCGAGCTAGGAGCAGTTGTTTTTGCGTTGAAGATTTGGCGACACTACCTATACGATACCAAGTGTACGGTCTTCACAGACCATAAGAGCCTACAACACATACTCAACCAAAAAGAACTGAATATGCGTCAACGCCGATGGGTTGAAGTTCTCAACGATTACGACTGTGAGATCCGTTATCATCATGGCAAAGCAAATGTTGTGGCCGGCGCCCTAAGTAGACGAAGCTATTTGCATAGCATTCGTAATACTCACGCCCAACATGACCGCAACATGCCTGCTTTGTTGAAGATACCATGCGAGAGGAAATGAGAAAGTATGGAGCCGATTCGCACATTGTCACCAAATCGAACGATATCTATTACTATCTAGACCGCATCTGGATTCCAAGTCGCAATAATCTTCGAGATATATTGATGACTGAAGCGCACAAGTCTCGATATTCCATTCACCCTAGTGCAGACAAGATGTACCATGACCTTCGTCTACGGTACTGGTGGCCGGGAATGAAGAAGGATATCGCAATCTATGTTTCGAAGTGCCTGACTTGTTCGAAAGTTAAGGCTGAACAACGAAGACCCTCTGGCTTGCTCGTGCAACCCGAAATCCCTAGGTGGAAATGGGAGGGCATAACCATGGATTTTATAACGAAACTTTCACGTACGCCCTCAGGTCACTATAGCATCTGGGTTATCGTTGACCGTTTGACTAAACCTGCTCATTTTCTGCCGATACGAGAAGCCTACAAGGTAGAACGATTAGCACGGATCTACACCAACGAAATCATCTGTCGACACGGGACGCCTCGTGATATCATCTCTGACCGCGATGGTCGGTTTACCTCGCGTCTTTGGGAAACGTTTCAATCTGCTCTCGGTACTACTCTTAATCTAAGTACCGCTTTTCATCCCCAAACCGACGGTCAGACTAAAAGAACGATTCGTACCCTTAAAGACATGCTTCGCTCGCGTGTCATAGATTTCGGTGGTAATTGGGACGCGCACTTACCTTTGGTCGAATTTTCGTACAATAACAGTTATCATTCTAGCATTCAAATGGCACCATTTGAAACACTATACGGAAGAAAATGCCGATCGCCGATTGTGTGGCATGAGATCGGAGATGCGCAAATAACCGGTCCTGAGCTGCTGCAAGAAACGACTGACAAAATCCTCCAAATTCAAGACAATCTGCTGAAAGCTCGGAGCCGTCAGAAAAGTTACGCCAATAGACGCCACAAGCCCCTTGAATTTGACGTTGGTGATCACGTACTCCTAAAGGTTTCACCTTGGAAGGGTGTGATCAGATTCAGCAAAAAAGGAAAGCTCGCGCCTCGATATGTTGTACCCTTTAAGATTCTGGAAAGGATTAGGAAAGTGGCCTACAGACTCGAACTACTAGGGGAACTTAGCAACGTCCACCCGACTTTCCATGTGTCGAACCTCAGAAAGTGTCTGGCTGAGCAGAATTTACAAGTTCCATTTGAGAATCTACAAGTGGATGAAACATTACACTTCGTGGAGAATGTCACACCCCCAAAATCCACTTGCGGAGTATCACCGCTTGGGAGCGTGACTGACCAGGATCGATCCATCAATCATATTGTACATAGCATAATATAAATAAGATAGTTTGTAAAACCCAAATCAATACGATTGATGTTCCATACCAAACATAGTATCAATAGCGGAAGCGTAATAATGAATATCCAAAGTAAAGTTATAAGTTCAATTGTTTAACATAATGTCTACGATCCAAATCCCACAACGACCTGCTCCTCCTTGTGCAAGCTCCATAAGTACCTAAGGTCCTGCAAGGCATGCAGCAGAGAGTCAACAACTAGTTGAGCGAGTTCACAGTTAACAGTTCAGTAATAGTATAGTGTGAGTAATAGTATGTTCGTTCGTTATGTCATGTATCGTAATAGTTTCCATCGCGGCCTCCCAGGCAGGTATGCGAAGATTAGGGGATAACTATCCCAAGTATTCTAGACTAGGTTTGTCTGTATCGCGGCCTACCAGGCAGGTGTGCGAAGATTAGTAAATTCAGTTCGCGGCCTTCCAAAGGCAGGTGTGCGAAGTCAGTCATAATATCGCGGCCAACCCTTGGCAGGTGTGCGAAGATCAGTTCAATGAGTGTTACTAGTCTAGTCGTAGTTCAATCAGCGGAGTATGTACCATAGTTCATCAAATCACCTTGCTACGTTCCAGTATAGATAAGTACCAGTAAATAATCAAATCCCATTCCCACCCTGGGAACCCCATGCCTTGGCTGTGTGAACTCACCTTGGTTTGCTCGGTATGACTAGTTACTTGTTCCATAATAATCAACCAATTCCTAAGGCGGTACCAAAGTTAGTCAGTTTCGTGTATATGTGAAACATGTGTTCTTTGTATTTGTTACACAGGCTTCAAATAAACGGAACGTATATTATTTCACAGATCATAGCAAGTATTCGGGTCCAACCACAATACAAGTTCATATCACTCTATATCACAAGTGGTTTGGTCCACACTTAAGTAAACATGTTAATTGTGACAAGAAATCATGCATCGTAACTAGCCGATATCCTCGTGTAATCATCTAGCAAGTATCTGGGCCACACTCTTGTTCACTAAAAGTGTGTGGCCCATTGATCAGATAAACAGATAAAATCCATACATAATTCTAGTAAGTCTGCGGCCCAAGTGTACAACCTTTTCATGTGGCCCTTAAATAAGTGTGTGGCCGGAACAACTGTGTGTAGCATTAAGTTATTATGGTACCAAAGACTATATATCAGTGAATATCATATTGACTTATTTAATGTGATCACAATCATAAAATGGCCGACATAAGCATTCCTATCATCAAACTCGGACCACACTTGTCAAATGTAAAACTCAGACAACACATAAAGGGAGTTAAAACTCGGACATGTTAAGGTTTAAAAGTCGGACCCCTTCCATTCAACCCTAAAAGTCGGACAACCACATACATGTTTAAAGTCGGAACATGTGTTTATTAAAAAGATCAGACCATCTCCCTTGATATTCAGAAAAATCGGACCCTTAACCAACATTACCAAAAACTCGGATCATGCATATGAGAGGAAACTCGGACATAGGCTGCCCCCCCCCCCCATTAAACTCGGACAAGAGTAGCATGATGATATAACCCTTGCCATTTAACAAAAAGGTCGGACATATGTTTAACACTTAAAAGTCGGACATATGATGTTTATGAAACTCGGACGTTGTGATGTTTATGAAACTCGGACCTTCACATTATAAATAAACTCGGCCATACATGTTTTTAAGCCAAAGAAACTCGGGTATCATGGTGTTATAATAAAACTCAGACAATGTTCGCTTTATAAAACTCGGACATGTTCAAAAGTTGGGCAAGATTTCATGGTTAAAACTCAGGCAACTAACATTCAATAAAACTCTGACTAACAAATGATCATGCTTTCACTACGATTGCAGCAGTTACGTTTTATGTTCAACAGTTTCATTCATCGATCTAATAAACCCTAACTTCATTCACCCAGACGGCAGAATCACAATCAATTGATCGATGTCAAGCAACAGTAATCATCTCAAGAACAATCTATCAATTATGCAACTAATCATCATCATAATCACAATTATCCATCATCAAATCAAAATCACAGAATATAATATGAGGAACTAGGGTTTTCATGCACCAATCAATCAACAATTAATCACAAACAATGATTAAACAATTACCTTGATTTGATTCTAGATGGATTGATAATCAAACTTGATGCCAAAGAACTTGTGAATCCAAGAATGATGAGGAGATGGTTGTAGAGAGGATTAGGGAACGTGGGTGTACGTGTTTTGATTCTTGTGATGATTAGGGAATGATTAGTGAAAGAGATTAGGGTTAAGTATGGTTTAATTTTCACTAATTACTCTATACACCCTGAATTACTTTATTTTACACAATTACACCATCTTACAAGCATTTCACAGTTTCACCACCAAGTTCACATAATTGACAAGTCTATCACAATTAATCAAATAACCATGCACAATCACACAATACGATTTATTGCATCAACACGTATATCATTCCATAGCAATCAATTGTGCAAATAATTAACTACACGAACAATGAACGTGCAATAAATGCGAAATAGAAATCTTGGAAATTCGAGTTGTCACATTATCCCCAACTTAGAAGAAATTTCGTCCCGAAATTTGGTACGCACTCACTGAGGAAGCTAGGTAAGTTATATCGTTCACTGGTTCACTGGTTTTCCTGGGGTGTCACATCATCCCCCCGTTGATTTGGAATTTCGTCCCGAAATTCAGTAGTAGTAGCTTCAGTCTCAGTAGTGGATGCATTGGTTCTGAATAACTGGGGGTACTTTTCTTTTATTTGGTCTTCGCGTTCCCAGGTATACTCTGGGCCACGTCGGGAGTTCCAACGAACTCGAACAAGAGGGATTCTCTTGTGTTTGAGGACCTTAACATCCCGGTCCGTGATTTCAACTGGCTCCTCGACGAACTGCAACCGCTCGTCGATAGTGAGTTCCTTAAAAGGAATGATAAGGGTCTCATCTGACAGGCACTTCTTCAGATTAGACACGTGGAAAACATTATGAACTGCCCCGAGTTCCGCTGGTAGGTTCAGTCTGTAGGCTATTGGGCCTATTCTTTCAGTGATTTCGAACGATCCAACATACCGTGGATTGAGTTTGCCTCGTTTACCAAATCGAACCACACCCTTCCAGGGTGAGACTTTAAGTAAAACCCGGTCCCCGACCTGAAATTCCAATGGCTTCTTACGCTTATCCGCGTAGGCTTTCTGACGGTCGCGTGCTGCCGCCATGCGTTGTCGTATCTGTGCAATCTTTTCTGTGGCGTCCACTACAATCTCTGGACTCGTGATTTGACTATCCCCCACCTCTGCCCGACAGAGAGGTGACCGACATTTACGTCCGTACAATGCCTCGAATGGAGCGGCTTGTATGCTTGTGTGATAACTGTTATTATACGAAAACTCCACCAAAGGGAGATGCTTTTCCCAGCTGTTGCCGAAATCGATAACACATGCCCGAAGCATGTCTTCAAGAGTCTGGATCGTTCGCTCAGACTGCCCATCCGTCTGAGGATGATATGCTGTGTTCATGTCTAATCGTGAGCCGAAAGATTTGTGCATCGCTTGCCATAGCTCTGACGTGAATCGTGCATCCTGATCCGAAATAATGGAGGTGGGCACCCCGTGCCTCGAAACAACTTCTTTAAGGTAAACGTCTGCGAGGGTGGAGAACTTATCCGTTTACCTTATAGCCAGGAAGTGTGTAGACT
Source organism: Helianthus annuus (assembly GCF_002127325.2). NCBI lineage: Eukaryota > Viridiplantae > Streptophyta > Magnoliopsida > Asterales > Asteraceae > Helianthus > Helianthus annuus. The sequence goes on from NC_035443.2 coordinate 87,111,719, forward strand.
TGGTGAGTCGATCCACGATCACCCATATAGTATCATTCCCACGCTGGGATCTGGGTAGGCCTGTAACAAAATCCATGGAAATTTCTTCCCATTTCCATTGCGATATCCTGGGTTGTTGAAGTAGGCCTGAGGGTTTCTGGTACTCTGTCTTGACTCTCGCACAAGTCAAACATTTGCCGACGTAAGTTGCAATGTGGGCCTTCATGCTAGGCCACCAATATGTAGTTCTAATGTCGTGGTACATTTTATCCGACCCTGGATGTACCGAGTAGCGAGACTTGTGTGCTTCATCCATCACAAGTTCTCGTAAACCGCCGTATAGTGGACCTAAATACGTCCTGTTACATAGTAGGCGTCGTCTTCCCTTTGTTCTAATCGTTGCCTTGAGCCACCCAAAGCTTCATCCTTTACGTTTTCCGGTTTTAATGCTTCCACCTGTGCATCACGTATCTGTGCAGGAAGACTGGACTGGATAGTAAGCTGTAGTGCTCGTACGAGCCTAGGTAGAGTGTCTTTCCGACTGAGAGCGTCAGCCACAACATTGGCCTTGCCTGGATGGTACTTGATGGCGCATTCGTAATCGTTAAGTAACTCGACCCATCGTCGTTGACGCATGTTCAATTCCTTCTGCTTGAAGATATGCTCGAGACTCCTGTGATCGGTGTAAATAGGACACTTGGTACCGTACAGGTAGTGCCGCCATATCTTAAGCGCGAAAACAACAGCTCCCAGCTCTAAATCGTGCGTCGTGTAATTCCGTTCGTGAACCTTGAGTTGACGAGAGGCGTAGGCAATAACTTTATCCCGCTGCATCAATACACAACCAAGCCCCTGTATCGATGCGTCGCATTAAACCACGAAGTCATCCGTGCCCTCGGGCAGTGAGAGGATAGGTGCGCTGCATAATGTATCCTTCAGGTACTGGAAAGCAGTTTCTTGTGTATTACCCCAACGATAGGTAACACCTTTATGTGTCAACATAGTGAGCGGCTGTGCGATCTTGGAGAAGTCTTTGATGAATCGTCTGTAGTACCCCGCCAAACCCAAGAATTGGCGTATTTCCGTCGGTGTACGCGGTGCAGGCCAGTTCCTGATCGAATCTACCTTGGATGGATCGACATGGATCCCATCCCTGTTCACCACATGGCCTAGAAAGTGGACTTCACGAAGCCAGAAGTCGCATTTAGAAAACTTTGCGTACAGTTGTTCCTTTCGTAGCAGTTCCAAGATCAATCGTAGATGCTGCTCGTGCTCCTCCTGACTCTTGGAATATATCAGAATGTCGTCGATGAAAACAATGACGAACTTGTCAAGATAGGGTTTGCACACCCTGTTTGTAAGATCCATAAATACAGCAGGCGCGTTCGTTAACCCAAATGGCATGACAAGGAACTCGTAGTGACCGTAGCGAGTTCTGAATGCGGTTTTGAAGACGTCCTCATCCCGGACTCTCAGCTGATGGTAACCTGACTTCAAGTCTATCTTGGAGTAGTAGCTCGACCCTTGCAACTGGTCGAATAGGTCGTCAATGCGTGGAAGAGGATAACGGTTCTTCACTGTGACCTTGTTCAATTCACGGTAATCAATTTCACATCCTGAAGGTGCCATCCTTCTCTTTCACAGATAATTGGTATCCAAGAGTTTTTGTAGCTCCCCAAGGCGAAGAGATAGGTCGGATAAATCCCTTATCCAAGATTTCTTGTAGCTGCGTCGATGGTTCTTCCGATTCTGATGGAGCTAAGCGATACGATGCTCGAGCTATGGGTGCTGTTCCTGGAGCGAGCTCGATTTGAAATTCGTCCTGACGATGAGGCGGTAGACCAGGTAAATCTTTAGGAAACACCCGAGGAAAGTCGCGTACAACTGGATGGTCTTCCAACTTCTTTTCTTTCGCTGATGCGTCAGTATCGAGAGCCAAAATTGCGGTGTGGCCCTTCCGCCAACATTTCTGAGCCTTCAAGAAAGAGGTGATGCCAACCACAGCACCACTCTTGTCGCTTTGAACTTCGAGAGGTTCTTGACCAGAACGAGGAATGCGAACAATCTTTTCTTTGCATAGGATTCCTGCTTGCTGTTGCTGCTGGCGATTCCGATTTGCAGGCCGTGGGCTCCTTAATCCTTAGCTTCATGACCCATTCTTGAGACACCTCTAGCAACGTCCCTCGTTGCACTAACCACCGTGGTATCTGTTGCATTAGTTTCACATTGGGTGAATTCCCCGATATCCACCCTGCCCCTGACTGCCAGATGATTGCTGACTCGGGTTCTGGTAGTCATTTGTCTTGCGCTGCTGAGACTGAACAGAAACTGATCCCTTGCTGGAATACCCATCCCATTTCCGCTTGTTGTCACTAGGAGTAGCGGGAGTAGCAGAAGTGGTAGCGGTAGTAATAGCGATGATACAACTAGGCAGCCTGTTCTGTTCCACTGCCTGATCCGCGAGGCGATGAGCAAGACGCTGAATGTCTTGGATATTGTCGAGGTTAGCCGATGTAGCATGGCTCTGAATCTCTGAGGCTAGACCCTTGAGGTACAATTCGATACGCTTGCTTGGAGGGTCCACCGTGGTTGAACACAAGATGGCCAGTTCGTTCGACCGTTTCGTATAAGCATCAATTTCCTGACCCCGTCATTTTCAAATGGCAAAGCTCCACTTCCAACTTGTGGATGTCATCGCGCGTGCAGTATTCCCTTTTAATGCGTTCTTTGAATTCGTTCCAGGGGGTGGCGTTAGCAGCTGCCAGCCCTAATATCTGAACTTGCGCGTTCCACCAGGTTAGCGCGATTCCTTCCAACGTAATAGTAGCGTACTTGACCCTGCGAGCCCCAGGGCATTCGCACATCTCGAATACCGACTCGAGCTTCCCAAACCAATGGAGTAGTCCCACTGCTCCTTCTGTGCCACTGAATGTGCTTGGACGACAGTCCATGAAGTTCTTGAATGTGCAGACAGGTTGCTGTGCGTTCCGACCCGTTGCGCGAGAAAGATAGGTCAAGGTTAAGCGCGAGAGTTGGGTCACGAGAGTAGGATCTAACATCCTAGGATAGGTCGGGAATAGCAGGTTATACCTCCTGCTTGTGCGGCTGCAAGTGCTGCAGCAACTTGTTCGTTAATGAGAGCCGTCAACTAGGCTTGAGTCATGTTAACACGTCCAGACATGATCGAACAGTAAAGGTAGCGTAAGTATGAATGGTTCGCGAGTAGTGCGATGACAGAAGAGTGTAAGCACGTAAGTGTTCTCAAGCAATAACAAGTAGTGAGCAGAGTAGTGTAAGCATACTACGAGCAAAGTTCTATGCAGTTCTAGCATGTAGGCAATAAACATAAACCTTATTACCTAGTATGTCGAGTCTTGCACGTGGAGCGAAGCGTCGTTGTGGATCGTTGAGAGCACTGTTCTGGTTATAGTCTGGTTTTAATAAAAACGTTTTCCCATATTAAAACCAAGTTCTCTATAACCAATGGCTCTGATACCAATCTGTCACACCCCCAAAATCCACTTGCGGAGTATCACCGCTTGGGAGCGTGACTGACCAGGATCGAGCCATCAATCATATTGTACATAGCACAATATAAATAAGATAGTTTGTAAAACCCAAATCAATACGATTGATGTTCCATACCAAACATAGTATCAATAGCGGAAGCGTAATAATGAATATCCAAAGTAAAGTTATAAGTTCAATTGTTTAACATAATGTCTACGATCCGAATCCCACAACGACCTGCTCCTCCTTGTGCAAGCTCCATAAGTACCTAAGGTCCTGCAAGGCATGCAGCAGAGAGTCAACAACTAGTTGAGCGAGTTCACAGTTAACAGTTCAGTAATAGTATAGTGTGAGTAATAGTATGTTCGTTCGTTATGTCATGTATCGTAATAGTTTCCATCGCGGCCTCCCAGGCAGGTATGCGAAGATTAGGGGATAACTATCCCAAGTATTCTAGACTAGGTTTGTCTGTATCGCGGTCTACCAGGCAGGTGTGCGAAGATTAGTAAATTCAGTTCGCGGCCTTCCAAAGGCAGGTGTGCGAAGTCAGTCATAATATCGCGGCCAACCCTTGGCAGGTGTGCGAAGATCAGTTCAATAAGTGTTACTAGTCTAGTCGTAGTTCAATCAGCGGAGTATGTACCATAGTTCATCAAATCACCTCGCTACGTTCCAGTATAGATAAGTACCAGTAAATAATCAAATCCCATTCCCACCCTGGGAACCCCATGCCTTGGCTGTGTGAACTCACCTTGGTTTGCTCGGTATGACTAGTTACTTGTTCCATAATAATCAACCAATTCCTAAGGCGGTTACCAAAGTTAGTCAGTTTCGTGTATATGTGAAACATGTGTTCTTTGTATTTGTTACACAGGCTTCAAATAAACGGAACGTATATTATTTCACATATCATAGCAAGTATTCGGGTCCAACCACAATACAAGTTCATATCACTCTATATCACAAGTGGTTTGGTCCACACTTAAGTAAACATGTTAATTGTGACAAGAAATCATGCATCGTAACTAGCTGATATCCTCGTGTAATCATCTAGCAAGTATCTGGGCCACACTCTTGTTCACTAAAAGTGTGCGGCCCATTGATCAGATAAACAGATAAAATCCATACATAATTCTAGTAAGTATGCGGCCCAAGTGTACAACCTTTTCATGTGGCCCTTAAATAAGTGTGTGGCCGTAACAACTGTGTGTAGCATTAAGTTATTATGGGACCAAAGACTATATATCAGTGAATATCATATTGACTTATTTAATGTGATCACAATCATAAAATGGCCGACATAAGCATTCCTATCATCAAACTCGGACCACACTTGTCAAATGTAAAACTCAGACAACACATAAAGGGAGTTAAAACTCGGACATGTTAAGGTTTAAAAGTCGGACCCCTTCCATTCAACCCTAAAAGTCGGACAACCACATACATGTTTAAAGTCGGAACATGTGTTTATTAAAAAGATCGGACCATCTCCCTTGATATTCAGAAAACTCGGACCCTTAACCAACATTACCAAAAACTCGGATCATGCATATGAGAGGAAACTCGGACATAGGCTGCCCCCCCCCCCATTAAACTCGGACAAGAGTAGCATGATGATATAACCCTTGCCATTTAACAAAAAGGTCGGACATATGTTTAACACTTAAAAGTCGGACATATGATGTTTATGAAACTCGGACCTTGTGATGTTTATGAAACTCGGACCTTCACATTATAAATAAACTCGGCCATACATGTTTTTAAGCCAAAGAAACTCGGGTATCATGGTGTTATAATAAAACTCAGACAATGTTCGCTTTATAAAACTCGGACATGTTCAAAAGTCGGGCAAGATTTCATGGTTAAAACTCAGGCAACTAACATTCAATAAAACTCTGACTAACAAATGATTATGCTTTCACTACGATTGTAGCAGTTACGTTTTATGTTCAACAGTTTCATTCATCGATCTAATAAACCCTAACTTCACTCACCCAGACGGCAGAATCACAATCAATTGATCGATGTCAAGCAACAGTAATCATCTCAAGAACAATCTATCAATTATGCAACTAATCATCATCATAATCACAATTATCCATCATCAAATCAAAATCACAGAATATAATATGAGGAACTAGGGTTTTCATGCACCAATCAATCAACAATTAATCACAAACAATGATTAAACAATTACCTTGATTTGATTCTAGATGGATTGATAATCAAACTTGATGCCAAAGAACTTGTGAATCCAAGAATGATGAGGAGATGGTTGTAGAGAGGATTAGGGAATGTGGGTGTACGTGTTTTGATTCTTGTGATGATTAGGGAATGATTAGTGAAAGAGATTAGGGTTAAGTATGGTTTAATTTTCACTAATTACTCTATACACCCTGAATTACTTTATTTTACACAATTACACCATCTTACAAGCATTTCACAGTTTCACCACCAAGTTCACATAATTGACAAGTCTATCACAATTAATCAAACAACCATGCACAATCACACAATACGATTTATTGCATCAACACGTATATCATTCCATAGCAATCAATTGTGCAAATAATTAACTACACGAACAATGAACGTGCAATAAATGCGAAATAGAAATCTTGGAAATTCGAGTTGTCACATTATCCCCAACTTAAAAGAAATTTCGTCCCGAAATTTGGTACGCACTCACTGAGGAAGCTAGGTAAGTTATATCATTCACTGGTTCACTGGTTTTCCTGGGGTGTCACATCATCCCCCCGTTGATTTGGAATTTCGTCCCGAAATTCAGTAGTAGTAGCTTCAGTCTCAGTAGTGGATGCATTGGTTCTGAATAACTGGGGGTACTTTTCTTTTATTTGGTCTTCGCGTTCCCAGGTGTACTCTGGGCCACGTCGGGAGTTCCAACGAACTTGAACAAGAGGGATTCTCTTGTGTTTGAGGACCTTAACATCCCGGTCCGTGATTTCAACTGGCTCCTCGACGAACTGCAACCGCTCGTCGATAGTGAGTTCCTTAAAAGGAATGATAAGGGTCTCATCTGACAGGCACTTCTTCAGATTAGACACGTGGAAAACATTATGAACTGCCCCGAGTTCCGCTGGTAGGTTCAGTCTGTAGGCTACTGGGCCTATTCTTTCAGTGATTTCGAACGGTCCAACATACCGTGGATTGAGTTTGCCTCGTTTACCAAATCGAACCACACCCTTCCAGGGTGAGACTTTAAGTAAAACCCGGTCCCCGACCTAAAATTCCAATGGCTTCTTACGCTTATCCGCGTAGGCTTTCTGACGGTCGCGTGCTGCCGCCATGCGTTGTCGTATCTGTGCAATCTTTTCTGTGGCGTCCACTACAATCTCTGGACCCGTGATTTGACTATCCCCCACCTCTGCCCAACAGAGAGGTGACAGGCATTTACGTCCGTACAATGCCTCGAATGGAGCGGCTTGTATGCTGGTGTGATAACTGTTATTATACGAAAACTCCACCAAAGGGAGATGCTTTTCCCAGCCGTTGCCGAAATCGATAACACATGCCCGAAGCATGTCTTCAAGAGTCTGGATCGTTCGCTCAGACTGCCCATCCGTCTGAGGATGATATGCTGGACAGTCAAATTCGATCTAACAATCAATTTGACAGAACAGTTCAGCTCAAAATTCATTGATACTAAGGTTGATTGTATTCAGTTGTAAAACAGAGCAACGAGAAATCATGTTCAAAGTGACTATTCCAAAGCTCTGTAAAACAACCAAGATGTCATAAGATTTACAAATTTTCAAACAATAAGTGATGTCATGGACGAATCACCCATAGTTTTTAGATCTGAAAACATGTCTGGTAACTATGGTATGATTATCTTCATTCAAAATTGATCTCAACTGTTGTTATGAAATTTGTGATGATTTCATCATATTTTATACTAAAGTATGAACCTCAGATTAACAAAACCTATGTTCATATAAACATTAGTGTTTTGTTAACATAGAAAGAGGGAAATAAAACTTTAGTCATGAAATCTTATGTGTTAAAAAGCAGGTTGAGAATCCTCAAAAGGACCAAATCAACCCTGTCAAAACACATTAAGAAAATCAGGGGTCAAAACAGTCCAAATCATACGTAATGTGAGATTGGTAATAAAACATGTTCAAATGTGGCCAGATCTTTCAAAACATTACTGCAAAATGATTCTGGATTAAGTATTTCTTCAATAAATACCTCCCAGTAAGTATCTCATTACTTATGAATGGGAAGGATAGAAAGGGAAGAAGTAAAATCATAAAAGCTCATAAGTGTGTTTATCTCAAAACTTTTGAAGTCAAAGGAAAAGAGAATAAATGTAAAACACTTAAGAGTTCAAAATTTTGGAAAATAATGGTCATCAAGCAACTGTGGGGACTCATTAATTCAGGAATGTTCAAGTAACCATAGTATCTCCAGTGATTGAACTAAAAGAGGACTTTGCAATCAATTGATAAGAAAATGGTCCCAAACAGTGGTCATACAACTTGAGAATGATGTAATTATTTGGAAAGTTACCAGATCCTTTTGATGTTATTTTTAAAATAACCTTTACCTTTTTGAAAGGTGTTTTTCTTAGATAAAACAAGATATATTATTTTTTATATAATATATTTTGTACTTTTACTCATTTTTTATAGTAAAATGTTCTTCTCTGGCCAGGATGTAATTCCCATATTTTTATGTGGTGTTACTATCCTTAAAAATAGATCAAAAGGAAAGGGTACATGTGTCAAGCTCAAGTTTGTCTTATCACAGACCAAAAATTGATTGTTAACAGACTTTAAACTACTGAGATACTCATGTTCTAATTCAAATAATTAGACACAAAATGAGTAACCTCAGTAAAAAGGTTTTTCATCATCTGGGATATTAAACCACTGTCATGAATTCATAAAAGCACCAAAACTTATTATAAAATGTGGTAAAACCTCAAACATAAAATTCCTGAAAAACTGCTGATAAATTAAATTGACAACTTGCATCTAAAATGCAATTTGTTAAGTATAGCATTTCTGCAGATGTATATTAACAGATGTTGGACATGATATTGTGTTTACACAAGACAAAATCAATTCTCTTATCTGAACAAGTAGATGCTAAAATTATTTGTAAAAAAAAAAAACATTGTTCCTACCACTGTTGTCATCAAACATCTGGTCTTTAAACACTGTCCACTTCTGAAAGTCAACCTCTGTTTTCTCATTTTCATGATATGCACTGTTGTTCAAATTCAGTGTTTGATCCACTGATATGCTATCCACTGATGTAGTAAAAAGCATCCACTGATGGTAAAAATCATCCACTACTTCATTTATTACCGTTGTAACCACTGATGCTTGTTTCATCAGTGGCTCTCAAAACAACTGTCTTCCATTTTTTTCTCTTCATCTTCACATCAGAGGTTGACACGTGTTCAGTTTTTAGCCATCAGATCATTGTAACCGCTGCCACATCAACACTCACTTTTTCCCTAAATAAAACCCTGATTAAACCCAAACAGGGGCTCACACTGTCGAATTGAATTCCAAAATTCTCTTCTCAAAGCAGTTTCCCACTCTTCTTCGCAAAAACATTCTTATATCTTCCTCATCAAAATGACGAAATCAAAATCGAAATCGAAATCAAAATCATCTTCTTCATCCGCTCCTAAAGACGCCACTCAAATGGCCGCTGAACCGAACGAAATACCATACAAATCTCCTCACAACTACTTGGGTATACTCACAAAACCCACCTCCAACAACACCTTCGACTCCATCATCAACACTTTATCTGCATCAAAGTATAAAACTTTGCTAACAGCAGATGCTCCTATCTACCTACAAACCCAGAGAGAGTTCTGGAAAAAGGCTACCCTTGAGAAACAAGGAGACATTGTCGCAGCCATAAACTCCTCGATACAGGGTAAAGAAATTCAAATATCTCCAAAATCAATTTCAGAAGTCTTCAAACTCGATGATCTGAAAGGTAAAAATTCTTTTTCTAAAACCGAGTTGAAAAAGGATTTCATGAATAGGGGATATGCAGAGCAACCAAAAAGGGATACCTTACAAAAAGGTTTCTTCCCTTCTGCACCAAGTTTTTTATTTCACACTCTTTTGATGTGTGTCTCTAATAAAACAACTGGCTTTTAACAAATTACCATAAAAAATTCAATGTCTGGGATATGCTATTTTAAATAATGAAAATTTTAATTACTCTCAGGAGATTTTTTGATGATTTGGTGAAAAATGTTGACAGCAAAGCATTCTTGCTTTTTCCAAGATTTTTAAGCTACTATTTTGAACAAAAATTTGAAAAGGAAAATGCAGATTTTCTCAAAAAAGGTGCTCACTTTAAAATAAATGGTTTAACGCCTGAAACATTCTCTAGAATATTGGCACCTATAAAAACAAAAGCAGAGGTGCCTGAGCAGAATTTAGCAGATGAAACTACTCCTTAGGTATCGGCTGCTGAGCCCACTGCTCTAGGTGATCAAAGCAGCACACCCACTGTTTTGAAACCCACACCTGCCACCACTAAAAAGACCAAAAAGAAAACATCCAGAAAGCCCCCCAAACCCAAAACAAAGGCACCTCTGGAAGATGAGATCCCAGAGCCACTGCCAGTGACAACACAAATGTCACCAATAACCACTGCTGCTACTTCCTCACAGCAGTTGGAAGAAAGATCTCCACCCTTGCCTCAAACTCCTCCTGCATCCTCACAAAAGGATCAGGTTGTAAACACAGGGACCTCACAATATGAAGCTCTGGACCCACTCAGATCCATCTTCCACAGTCCTGATCCCAAGGACATGTCTTTTTCAACTCATTTATCCTCACCCCTCATATTACCACAATCCATGTTACCCTTGTTGCATGCAGTGAATGTAGCTCAGACACAAACCAGTTCCTCTCAATCACCTATCACTGAGAGTATACTCCCACAACTGACTGGGTCTGATGTTTATACCCCTACTATCCCAGCAATAACTGGGGAGGTTACACTGCAGGAGTTACAAGTAACTCCTGTCAGTAGTTCAAGTGGAGAAACCACTACAAATGTTGAACCCACTGGTTTACATTTGGACAGTGGTTTCATTCATAAGACTCCCTTGAAGGCAATTTCTTCAACAACACCTCTGAGAACCACCAGTGAGGTTGTTCTGCCCACTGGTATCCTCAAAAGGCTATCAAGTGCTGAAGAAAGAAGTCCCCAGTACCAAGAACAAGGGGCATCAATGAATGACTTTTGGGATTTAGTTCCTAAGTCACACATTGATATAAATACTGCTGGTGGGGACTCAGATGATCCCATTAACTTGGGTGATGATTCAAAATATCAGGAATCGACGGGTAGAGATGAAAATCTGGAGACTTCAGTTGCTGAAATAAAGGATATGGTGCAACAGCTATTAAAAGCTCAAAAAGCACAATCCACCGCTGCTCCAGCTCAAGCACCTGCACAACCTGCACCTGCTTCAAATGAGCTATGGATTATGTTCCAACCTCTGCTGGAAAGACAAAAACAGATGGCTGATCAGCAGCATGCTATACATGTACAAAAGCTGACAAACATGGTGGAATCAAGATTTAAAGATACTCAGGTAGACATCAAAACTATCAAGGCTTATATCCAAAGTACCTCTGGAAAAATTCCACCCACTGTTCCTTTCCCAGATAATGCCAAAAAGGGGGAGAAGATCAAGTGGAAGAAGAAGGGAATTGAAGATGGTATCTATATTGAGCCAGAAAATAGCCAAACCAAAGCTGCAGTATCAAAACACACCACATCACCACACACCACCACAACCACTGCTCCACCATCATCATCATCTGTGATCACATCACCATCACCAAAACCAAATTCACCACCAAAAACAGCCACCCCATCATCACCACCTGCCAAAAAGCAGAAGACAGCAGATGTTACAACATCTGCTGTAATGACAACAGTAGTTGAAACACCAGTTGTTTCAACAACTGTTAGTCAGACACCTTCCACACTTCAAAGCACTACCATTCCAACCACTGCTCTCACCATTCATACATCACAACCAGCAAAGCTTTAAACCAGAAAAAAAAACTTACTCAGGCAAATGAGGACAAATATGATCCTATTGCTGCAAAATATCCACTTGAACTATAAGCTATAAAAAATGAGATGAGACAGTTCTACACTGATGATGATCCATCAAACAGGAGATTCCCTTCACTCATAGGCTTCATAGTCCCAGAAGACATGGATGAATATCTTGAGATCAAAGCAAGACAGGCTAAGATAAGAGCCAAGATTGAATGTGAAGGTCAAAGTGATGAAGCCATTTCTGAAAAACTGGAATTCTTGCTCACAAAAGTTAAGCAGATGGAAGATTTTGCACAAGAACTAAGCAAAGAATAGGCTGATCAACGAAATAAATTAAGAAAATAATATCTTGCTTATATCGTGAAAGAAAAATTCTATCCTGCTGAAGAAAAACAGTTTGAAGAATGGCCAATAGTTGCTTTAAAGCATGAGGTAAATAGGATTGAAAGAATTAAAAATGATCCAAGAAAGAAGAAGACAGCTCCAAATTGGATCAAATACAAAAAGCTCATTGCTGACCTCACATCTGAATATAAAAGAAAGAAGCAAGAACTGGTGGATGCAAAAGTGGATACTGCCACTGCCATAGCAAAATGGACAAAGCAGTACACTGCTGAAGCTTATGAAAGGCTTAAGAAAAGGAGAATAACTGTCTCAGGCACTCCAATCAAGCTCGACTACAATAAGCTGGAACAACAGTTAAATGCTCTTCAATCACTGGTTCCATCAGTAAACAATCCTATCCTTGTGACAAACCAAGAAGAAGGGAAATCATTGACCAGTGAAGATGTGAAAGAGAAGGAAGCTGAGTTCTTCAAGGATGCCATCAAGAAAATGGATCTAAAAGAAGATATATCAGACATTGAGCTAGATCAACAAAAGAGACAAGAGAAGATTGAAAAGGAAACTGCAGAAGACATAGCTGCAGCAAATGATGTCATTGAGATGGCCCTTAAACAAATGTTTGATAGCTTACAACTTTTCACAAGGCCAACATCTCCAAACTCATCTGGAAATAAATCTCTTCCAACAAACCCATTAGGATTAAAAGTACTAAAGTGGATGTCTGATCAAAAGACCCACGTATTGACCTTGGTCAGATCCAATGGCAAAGTGAAGTACATATCAAGGAAAGAAGTACTAGGCCTTAGTTTTGAAGATTTGCAGGATCTCCTTGAACTTACACTGTGTAGGGATGAGGATGACTCAAGTTCCAAGGATTTTGAAGAAGAATTTAAAAGACAAGCTAAGGAACTTCTGATGAGAAATAAAAATCCAGAATAATGAAGGGTTTTGGCATTATCTGTTCCAGGGGGAGATTATTGGGATTGAACCCTACCAGTGGAACAGATAATGAAAGCCAAAACCGGATCATGACAGTGGATTCTAAATAAGCAGCTGTTTACTTTAAATCTTTCCCCTTGACAGTGGTTATCTAACAGCTGATAGATCTCAAGTACTGCTCAATAGAACAACTGATGAACCAAACACAGATGAAACTCTAAAGACTGCTGAAGACAAACTCTGACGCTCTATCTACTGCTGTTTCCTACGTACTGCTGAAGACACAAGCACTGCTCATTCAAGGCTGATTACCTTTGAAGAAAGCACTAATGCTCAACATCAGTGCTCAGGTTTACTATGTTTTGTATTTTACTTATAATCAGTTGTTAGACATCAGTAGTTTGTATAGAACAGTGTTTACAGGTTGTTAGGTTGTTAGATGTCACTATCATGGTGACGTCAGCTGAGATGCCTCAGTGGTTTGGTTTGCCTATAAATGGAGCAGTATCCTGTACTGTTACATTCGATTGACTGAGCAAGTTCTTCTTCTCATGTCTAATCCTTTCATCTTGTGCAACCAACCTTGGAGCATCAGGCTGATGGGGAGTTTAGTATTGTAAGCATGCTTGTAATCATTTGCTTTGTAATTCAATCATTCAACTTAATGTGAAGCATTTGTTTATCAAACTATTCTCTTCTCTGATTGTGTTTACAAAGTTTGTATTCATTTCCACTACACTTTACATTATTTTATATTCTCTTAATGTACAAATTATACAAACAAACACAATCATGAGAGCCTCAGATCCTAACAGATATAGGGTTGTTTATTAGTTTAGTTCAATTGGGAGGCGGCAATATTGTGACATTTGTGCCTTCTGTAACCATTATACAATTCCGAACAATTTCATAATCAATGAAACCTTGTGTTTTATTTATGGGATTGTATAATTATCTATGACATGTGCACATTTTCAGTCCTTGTTCAATTTCGAACTCTCAAAAGCTTTTCTGGAAGTAATACGTAAACTGTTAATTAAACGTAATCAGCTTAACGCAACGTACACTCTGGAACAAGGACATAATCTAAACATACCCTAAATACCCTTTACATAACTTAAATATAAGTTTTGAAGGGTTCGGTCTGGCGAAAACATGTTTATTCGAGCTCAGGGACTATTTGCGACAAACTGTGAAAGTCTGCCGATTGGTCCGTATTCAAAATACAGACCATGTACGCACATCCAAAAATTTTTGTAATCATTAAAATCTTTTATTTTATTGATGAGAATGCAAAAATATCAATCGTTGCGCAATTTCGGTCGTTTTCATGTTCGTTATAGCGTTCGTCGTAATTAAGCGAAAAATGCAACCGTACAACCGAACGAACAGGCATCAATGACATTTTTGTGCATAATTCAAGTCACATACGCTTTAACATCCTTATAGAGCCTAAAAATTAGGTTAACGGGTGTTAGAAGCGACAAAACGCGACAAAACAAGTCCAGGGGCCTAATCCGTCGTGGGTAGCCAAACCCTATCAAATGCAGAAAATTGATTCTAGCTCATAGTTTCTTTTGTTTGGATCCCATGTTTTCGTTTTCCCCAAGTTTAAACCTGCAATTGACATGTGTTTAAGCTACTATTGATGTGTGCCACCTACATGGACACTTGGCACGATCATATTCACTCCAAATTGCTATAAATAGCAAGGATTTTCACCAAGTTCTTTGCTCATTCCTTCTTCTTCTTCTTCTTCTTCTTCTTCTTCTTCTAATATGCTCTAAATTGGAGATTGCTTCCCTTTGGAGGCCTCCTACTGAGTATTCTTGCCATCCTAGAACACAAGTAAGTGTTCTTTCCTAGTCTTGTTCATTATTTTAGTTATTTTTGAGCTAAAAGTCAAACAGTGGACTTTCTGTTTGACTTTCGGTTTTGACCATAATTGGTCAAGTCAAAGTTCAATTGAACATTGTAACGTGCTCGTAATCACGAAGGTTATAATCCCTTGCGATTGCACCTTCTGATTACCAGGTTTACTAGTCGAAGTGACAAGTCAAAGTTTTAGTAAAAAATGCACATAATGTGCATTTTACGTTGGAACTATTTTCGGGTATCAAAAAATCAAGTTTTGATACCAAATCAGTTTTAAAACTTAGTTAGACATGTTTTGACATGTCTAACTCGTCACTTTTAGTTTAGTGCTTATTTAGGGTCGTAAGTCGAGCGGTCTTGACCACCGCTTTGACTTTCGAATCCGCCCCGTTTGGTCGATATTAGGATCCGACCAAACACATATTTGTCACCATAGTTGTATAGGGAATAACCTACTGAGGTTATACCTTATGGTCACATCGTTTGGTTAGTATTATGATAAGTCGTTCTTATGTTCTATAAAAATGACCAAAATGCCCTTTTTGTGCATAAATCCATTTTAAACATATGTAACCAAATTTTTGACATATAAACTGATGATATAACATTTTCAAACAAGTTTGAGCATTTAAGACTTATCATAGGACATGTCTAACCATCTGAACACGCGTTTACGCAAATGACACGTTAAAGTAGCATAAACTACCTTAACGAGTCATAAAAGCAATTAGGATCCTTTCCAAATCAGAATGTTAAGTTTATTAAATCATACCATATGAGTTCCAACACTCATTTGATTTATAAAACTTCATTCTATCTGATCCACCGATTAAAGTCCCGACATATTAACATAGTTATCCGATGTTAGGACACACTTGATTCCTTGATCTCTTGAGCTTTGTTTACACATTCATACAAGACTTATACATAATACCAAGTGAGTACATAGTTCCCCTATTTACTTCTTCAAATATTTTGGGGTGAAGCATATTGAATATCACTACTTTCTTGTTTTCATGACATTATACATGCTTTGTTCAACTAGTACATATACTACATGATTTCATGGAATTTTGCTTCATATGTTGACCTAGCATATCTAGCACATTGATTTCAAAGACATTTTTGCTTCATATGTTGACCTAGCATATCTAGCACATTGATTTCTAAGACATTTTGCTGCATATGTTGACCTAGCATACCTAGCACATTGATTTCTAAGACATTTTGCTTTGTGTGTTGATCTAGCATTGCTAGCACACTGATTTCTAAGACATTTTGCTTCGTATGTTGAACTAGCTTACCTAGCACATTGATTTCAAAGACTTTTTACTTCGTATGTTGACCTAGCATACCTAGTACATGGTTTTCAAAAGACATTTTACTTCGTATGTTGACCTAGCATACCTAGTACATGGTTTCAAACATTTCCATGACATGCTTACATTGTTTAAGACATTTGGTGCGTTGAACTCGACAATGATACATTCATTAACATTGATCCCGCCGACCGGTAGTATGTTATGGTACCATAGGATTGACAATCCCATTCCTGCTTCCTAGGTTTGTTTGGAAGTGACCTTAGGGAATGACAGAATCCGATGAAATTTGATGAGCCTTTGACCTGATAAGGGTTTATCCGACAGTCGACAAGGCTTGAATGTATTCGCCAATAAACCTGATAAATGTTTATACAATAAAGGCAATGGTTTATAAAACAAAATCTTTGATTAAACAAAACTCTTGTTCATTCAAAAACATTGTTTTATACAAGACATTTTGGTTACGCTAGACATTTTGGTTATACAAGACATTAATTCATGTGGTTTAAGCAAAGACCTTTTTGCTTACCATACAAGACATTGGTTTATACATGACATTTGTTTATACAAGACATTGTTTATAGATGACATTTGGTTTACACAAGACATTGGTTTAAACAAGACATATCATTTGATGGTTTATGGTAAGTGATTTAAATAACGAGACGTGTGTAATGTGATAAAAGCATGGTGGATACCCCGCTGGTACTTCCTATATATAAGTGCTTTTACTATATTACACACCGTAGCGTTATGTAAATCACTTCGAACAAAGACAAGACATGACATCTTTTATACAAGACATGATATTTTTATACAAGACATGACATATTTTATACAAGTCATTTTCATTTAGTTATTTACTTAACCATGCATCATTTCTTTTAAATCATTTGATTTTCATGTGATTTTATAAAAGAAAACATTTTTGGTAAAGGTTCATGGTTACTTTTTAGTTAAACATTTCTTTTAACATTCAAAGCCATGAATCTCATCACAAAACCTATGTTACTCACATGCATTTTTATGCTGACGTACCTATTTTCACATATGTTTCAATAGCTTATGTTTGATTTCGAGCGTGCTTCACAGAGGGCGAACTCGGGCCTTAGCGACTTTAAAACCTACAAGACAATTATTGTATATTATTTACATTCTACAACACAATGTGAACAATTAACTCAATAAAACAAAACTTTATGTACCATGCATTATGAAACAATTTGTAACGTGACTCCCCAATGTTTCCGCCGCGTGTTGTTGTTTATTATGCGATTGGGGTGTTACAAATGTTGACTTTTCCATCAATAGTACTCACTGTAAATATCACATCTATTGGTTTGTATTTTTCCATCCAAATATAAATTCCACGTTTGAACTTGCGGATAATAAATAACGTCTTTGCTTGTCAATTGTCACAGGCCCCGACCCTACCCTGGGCGGGAGCCGCGAATCCAGATGACGGGTGGTATCGGTGTTTATTAAATTTGCAGCGGAATACATCATCAGGATCGTAGTTAGGAACTAATTTCAGAGTTTGTAAAACACCAAGTTTTAATATTAAACAAATGGGCTAAAACCCATATTCCATTCAATTGTTTTTATAGGGATAAACCCTATTTGACAAAATATATATTTCTTCTTTTATTCAGTTAATCATAGACACTTTAAGCCTTCAGTGCTCCATAGCGGGCTTCTATTACCTTCACAGTAAGTTACCTGAAACGCGTTTGAAAACATTTTATCAACAAAAATACTGGCGAATTCATTCCATTTTATAAAAAGACACATTGTTATATTTTACAGTATTAAGGGTGATTACATTGTTTATATCTATCAATTACTCAAATTAGTATTGCGACTGAGGCCAACCCTGTGCGTGTGGTCATATTACAACTGGCTAACTCATTGTCCAATAGTAACAACTGTCAAGTAATGTATAAAAAACCCCACATACCGGCACTAATTTCAAAATATAAAAACTTAATCACTGTAAGTATAACTAATAAAAACATTTAGGGTTTTGCAAATCATTTGGTAAAAAGAGAAGAATGACTCACAATAATGTGCGAAAAAGAAGAATGACTCAGTTTGTAGACTTAGGGTTTAACTAAAAAGCCTTTTGGTAATATTCCTGTATAATTATTGAGTTGCTAATAAAAATATACAATGTAGACGTGTTAGTGAAATAACCCAACTCAAACTTTATCGATACATAATGTGTGCAAAATGCAACATATAAATTACATCAAATGAGGCATAAAACTAACCCTTTTTTAGTACTAATGTTGGAAAAAGCGTGGTTTTGTCTTCCTTTTGAATTTACAGGACCAAATGAGCTTAAACGAGCAAAAGAAACAAATAAACAACAAAAACCAACATAAAATACAAAGGAAATGAATAAACGTGACATGCCCGACCCCTCGGCAGCATCCCTAAAAGCAAAAACAAGAAACATAAGACTGACCACGGGGCCGCGCCCACTGGACACGGGGGCGTGGTCAGCCACCTGCAGAAAAGGCAAAGCTGTGGAAGCTTCTACGCCCACCACGGGGGAGTGCCTAGCTCAGAACGGGGCGTTATCGACGCTAAGATATGCAGAATCTTGCAAAATCTTGATAGTACAGATACGCTTCTGCCCACGGGGCCGTGCCCAGCGAACACGGGCTGTGTGGAGCTCTATGCTGACAAATGCAATTAATGAAGGAAGATAAAGAGATGGCCACGGGGGTGTCTCCGCTGGACACAGGGCCGTGGCCGGGTTTCTGTTCAGGCTATAAATAGGGGTGCTTGGCTCAATTCAAAGGCATCCCTTGGCAAACCACTACTCTCCCACATTGCCACCACTCCACCACCACTACACCACCAACACCCACCACCATCATCCATCATCCACCTTTAGAGTGTGTAGTAGTCTCGGGATCGAAAATTGATCGTAAGAGTTCTTGTCAATCAAAGGTCATGTTTGGCTAAGTCTCTTACATCACTTAGTGAAGACAAGTCTTTTATGTATTACTTTTGATTTTTAATCTTTCGGCACTTTTTACTTGGTTTTGTATTAATGACTTTAATAACTAGTTTCTTATGTTGAAGGTGAATTTTCTTTATCATTTGTCCGTGGTGTCTTGGCATTACTTTATTGTCTATATAAAGTAAAAGATTTACACCATTCATATCTCTACGATCTATATAGAGGTATGTTGGCTACCTGGTCGGGGGTTAAGGGAATGGTTTAGTAAGGTTCTTGCCTTGTTCAGTGTATAGATCCTGCAAGGACCTGGGTCAAGCTTACTAGGACCTCCTTCAATACCCACTGGTATTGGATGGCGGGGGTGCGAATGGCTTGACCCCCTCATATGTAAACTACTATTAATACATTAAACCGGCTACTTATGATTTTATCCCTGCAGACTCAAACCACTTAGCTGAGGGTCACGTCACCTTCAAAATTGGTGCCCACCACTTTTCGCATTAATAACTTAATTAATTATCTTTCAATATTCCGACCCTTTGGGATTGTATCCTTGCTGACTCAAACCACTGGGTTGAGGGTAACGTCACCTTCAAAAGAGGGGCCTACTACTATAACTAAGATAATCTCTTAAAATGTCCGAAAGTGCAAAAATCATCAAAGGATACTTAAAAGGCGAGTCGGATCCAAGTGATCATATTGTCTATCTGTTTTTATTTTATTTTTATTTCTGCATTTTTAGTTTTATTTTTAATGTTTAAAACCTTTTCTCTAAAAACCTTTTTATTTGCCCAAGTATGTGTTTAGTGTTAGTAGAATATCGTGTTTTAAAAATTTAAAACTTGACTAATGCTTAAAAGGGGCTTAAACTATCAATAAAAATATATCACACCTCACGCACACCATGTTTTTGGCGCCGTTGCCGGGGACACAAGGATTTTAAGAAAGTTCGGAGTCAACGGCCTAATATTTTTTCTTATTTTTCTATTTTTTTGGATTTTTCTTAATTTTTCAGCGTCTGCAGACTTCAGCACGGGGCCATGCCCACTGAACACGCCCCGTGCCCAATCTTTGTTACTAACAATCCTGTTTTAAGTCATACAGTAGCTGAATACGGGGTGTGCCCACTGAACAAGCCCCCGTGTTCAAACCCCACTTACTGAAAACAGAACCGTAAGATCCCGACGGTTTGTAATTTCTGACACAAACATGAGTGATATTGATTATTTTTACTTTCACTCCTCTTATGGTGAGTGGTGTCAAATATATGGTGGATCTCATAAAGATTTAGAATGTTACTTTCTAAATTACACTCCCCACTATATAGACCCATCGTTTCTCTATAACCTTAAGATGGGCGAAAGTAAAAATGATCCATATCTCTCCCCCGAATGCCCTCAACCATTTCTTTTGGGTGACATAATTTTAGAAGAATTATGTCAGCTCGATGAAATAATTCTCCATCACAAGACAACAATCAATGGGACGCATTCGGAATCTAACAACATCGTCGATACCAATAGCACATCTAACTCTTGTGAGGACTTGAGCGATAGTTGTCCCTGTGTTGATTGTGCCGTGAAGGACTCTCCATCGGACTCTGCCAATGCATTCAAAGACCTGAGCGATTCGACATATACCTTCTTTAACGAGAGCCGAGATAAGGGGAATAAAGGTCGGTTTCGCCCACTGGTATTTAGCTTAGGTTTTACCTTTTCCGATAACCTCTTGCGTTCTTGTCTAAAGCGAGGGAAATTAAGGTACCTTAGGCACTTCAGTGTTGTTCCGTCCAGTAAAGAACCGCCCGATCTGGACAAATTTCTTAAAATAAGACGAAGCTTCATAAAACTCTCTAGCCACGGGGCCGCGTCCAGGTCAACACGCCTCGTGCCCGCCTAGAAAATGACCACGGGGCTGTGTCCAGGCTAACACACTCCGTGTTCAGAATTTGGACAAAATGTGTCAGAGTTATGTCTGACCAAGGGGCCGTGTCCAGCCGACACGGGGCCGTGGTCAGCGTGCTGTCGTTTTCTATAAAGTCAGCATGATTCCTGCACATTTGGACCCATTCCAAAGACCAAGATCTGCTGGGATTTTCACATATACCCTACAAGGTATATTCCAAAGAAGGTTCCCAACAACCATCTTGTCTTTACCACTTTTGTCTCTTGCTTTCTTCTCCAAAAACTCCTCAAAACCTCCATTAAAGCTTGAAACCTACATGTTTTTAAGCTTTATTGTGATATTTGCTAGGTTTTTAACCAAGAAATCTTATCAAAAATAAGTTTTATAACACTGTTTTAAGTTATTTCTGCTCAGAAATGTCTCAAAGTTCAGAAAAATAATTTAAAATTATAAGATTCCGTAGTTCAAAAATCTGCAGAATGGTGGCCACGGAGCCGTGCTCAACGAGGCCGGAGTTACTGTTTCATTATTTTGAACTTTTCTACTTGTTTTATTAGAATGTCGAGCCAGAATAGCGGAACCTCTTCAGCTCACTCGAGGAACATTCGCAGGGAAAGAAGGCCATCGATAGAAGCAACCCTTGTGTGTTACGTAATGGCGCTAAGAGAGGCACTCGATGAGATGACATCCGTGGAGGAAGTCCTAATTGACCGCATAACCTATCTAACGGTGGGACTAGAGAGTAGCTTCCAAGAAATCAACCTTTTGCACCAAAGGTTGAACATTCTTGCAATGACGCCTATGGAACCAATCTTCCCACAAGAAGATTGGAACTTGGCACAAGAAGTTATTAATCCCACTGGATGGGATGACATTCCCCCAGAACTTCCTCTAGACGCCTTATAAGAGGTTCCGATTGAACTCGCACCTCTTCCACATGAGGAAGACAATGAGCCCGCTTTCCTTCTCCCCCGGGAGATAGAGGAGTGGCTTAACGATGTGTGAGGGGCACTTTCCGAAAAGAAGTTCTAAAAGCCTTATTCAACCGAATAATTTAATTTTCGGGATTTTGTTGCTCTTATAATAAAAACATATAGGCTAGAACTTCTTTGTGGTTTAAAACTTCTTGCATTCTAGGACCTACTTATCTTCCTTAGTTTTTAGTATGTACTTTTTAATTTCTAGGAACTATGTATTTCACTCTTTAATGAATGATGGTTTTAAGTTATTGAATGGTGTTTGGATGATGGTGTAATGGTTGAACACACTCGAAAAGGTGGAGGTTACTGTTAGGGCTGGATTTTTACAATACATGATCCTTACGTGTGATCCTAACCAGTGATCCTTGTTTCTTTGGCAGATAGTGATCCTCAGCAGAGTTCCAGGATCAGGATCACGGACCATCATAGGATCCTCATGCTAACAGTTGCTTTCGTTGAACTTAATGTCATTTTGCAGGAATGTCTGGCAGGATCCGCTCTTAGCATCACGATCAAAGGACGCGTATTTACAATTATAGCATGTGCTTAATCGGAGATGAACGTTGCAAAGGATATGGAAACTTGGCATGATTTAAGGGCGACAATTTAGGCTAGATTTACTTTTATTTCTAAAGGGGTAATGAGCTGATTATTAGTCTTTTTACCTAAAATAGGTCACCTACACTTGTATATATAACACTCTTCCCCATTCGGAAGAACACACAACACAATTCTCACACGCTTAGACACTCGAAACTATAGTGATCCTTGTACTCAGCTCATTATCATCCAAAGTTGTAACTATTTTTCTTATATTGAAGTTTGGTGATCGGTAGTTGCCATCACCCGAGGTTTTTTATGCCGGAGATCATATATTGATCAAGGGCTTTTTCCTCGTATAAATCATTGTGTCTTTGCATATTTCATACTAAAGTGATCCTTTACTTTTTCTACAAACCAAGCATCATTCCCCGTTTACTTAGAGTTTGGTTGCATTATCCTTGTGTGATTTTTGACCAAAACAGTTTGGCGCCCACCGTGGGGCAATTGGTGCTTCATTCATAAGGAAACCTTTTGTTCGAAATCATTTCAAAGAATTACATGGCTTCATCATTGAAGAATACGTCCACGGCGATGTCTGCAGTCACCTCATCCCAGAACACTCTGCCTCCACCACCGGCAGGATCCCAGAAAAATGCTGAGAAGAGACCAAATCCTACCTTCTCTAAACCTCCATCTTCTTCTACTATGAATTCTTCTGTTCCTAGTACTAGTGATGTGTTTGCTTTAATTTTGCAGATGAAGGATCGTATGCAGCGGCAGGATGAAACTAATGACGGGATCCTCAGGGAGATTGGAGACCTCAAAAGGCAAAAGATAGCGGCAGAGGATCATTCACCACTGATGCCCAAATCCCTGAGCTTTGATACTCCAATGATCACTTCTCAGCCATCGGGAGTCCCAGACGTGCAAATTATGGGAGAATCAAGAGGATTACACCTCGGATCGGCAGCAATGACTCAGGCATCAGGCTCACACTTTCAGCCGGCAGGATCCTATCCTCAGCATATGGGATCCTTCATGAATTCAGGAGCCTATCCGGGAGCAATAGTAATTACAGTATCCTCCGAGAAATGTCTTGGAGGCAAGGGAACAAGATGTAGACGAAATCCTCTTGGATCCTAGTGATCCTGAATCAAAAATCTATATCGGATCAGGGATCCTTGGCAAAATGAAAGAAGACATGATATCCTTCCTCAAAAGAAGAAAGTCTACCTTTGCATGGAAGCACGAAGATATGACAGGTATATCTAAGGATATCATAACTCATAAACTTGGCATTGACAGGTCTATCAAACCAATCCATCAAAAAAGGAGGAAGTTTGCACCAGAAAGGAATGCCATTATCCAAGAAGAAGTAGAGAGACTACTTCGAGCAGGTATGATCAGAGAAGTAAAATATCCAAAATGGTTAGCCAATGTGGTCGTTGTCCAAAAGAAAAACGGAAAGTGGAGGGTATGAGTCGATTTCACTGATCTGAATAAGGCATGTCCCAAGGATCCTTTCCCATTACCCCACATTGACTCCATGGTGGATGCAACGGCGGGGCATGAACTGCTGACCTTTATGGATGCATCATCTGGATTCCAACAAATTCAGATGGAACCATCTGACCAAGAGGATACAGCCTTTATGACCCCAACCGGTTTGTATTGTTATATTGCCATGCCTTTTGGATTAAGAAATGCAGGTGCAACATATCAAAGGCTGGTGAATATGATGTTCAAAGATCAAATTGGACAAACTATGGAAGTATACATAGATGATATGGTAGTCAAATCAAAGAAAGCTGAGGATCACCTAAGGGATTTGGAAGAAGCATTTGATATCCTCGATAATTATAACATGAAGCTTAATCCTTCAAAATGCCACTTTGGTGTTAAGGCAGGTAAATTCCTAGGATATATGGTAACTCAGAGGGGCATTGAAGCAAGTCCGGAGCAAATTAAAGCACTAGTAAACATCAAGTCCCCTGCCAATGCTAAGGATGTGCAAAGGCTAACATGCAGGATAGCAGCTTTAAACAGGTTCATATCAAAATCCTCAGAAAAATGTAAAGAATTTTACGATATCCTAAGGAAGAACAAGAAGTTTGAATGGACTGGGAAACATGAGAATGCTTTACAAGCCCTTAAAGAATATATGTCCTCAGCACCAGCATTAACAAAACCCGAAAAAGGAGATGTGTTATCCTTATATCTGGCGGTATCCTCAACCGCTGTAAGTGCTGTCCTTGTTAAGGATCACGAAGGTACACAATATCCTATCTACTATGTAAGTAAGAGTTTACTTGATGCCGAATCCAGGTACTCACACCTCGAAAAACTTATTCTTGCATTAATCATGGCATCAACTAAGTTAAGGCATTATTTTGAAACCCATACTATTGTTGTTAGAACTAATTTTCCAATTAAGAATGTCCTCAGGAAACCAGAGATGTCAGGAAGAATGGCTAAGTGGACAGTAAAGCTTAGTGCCCATGATATAAGATATGAGCCAAGAACAGCCATTAAATCCCAAGCACTAGCTGACTTTGTGGCTGATTTCAGTAGTGATCTACAAAAAGAAGCAGAATTGGAAGTCCAGCAGCTGGATGAGACCAAGGATCCTTGGATACTACACACTGATGGATCCTCAAATGTCAAGGGCACAGGGCTCGGGATACTACTAAAATCGCCACAGGGGGACATAATACCCCACTCCATAGCCTGTGAGTTCCAAGCAACTAACAATGAGGCTGAATATGAAGCCTTAATTGCTGGCTTACAAATTGCTAAGGATATGGGGGTGAAGTATCTTAAAGTATATGTAGACTCATTATTGATCACCAATCACTTTAATGGATCCTATGCTGTTAAAGGAGAAAAACTAACCAAATATTTAGAGATAGTCAAGGAATTGGCACTCTCTTTTGTCTCTTTCAGCTTAACACAGGTACCAAGGGAGGATAACACGGAAGCTGATGCATTGGCCAACCTAGGATCATCCTTAAAGATTCCAGAAGATATAAGTATCCCTATCATCCATATCCTGGCTCCTGCTATTGAAAATCAGGTGGCCATGGAAATAGAAGAGGATACTGCAGTGATCCCTAGTGAAGAAGCTCAATCTTATTCAGGATCATGGATCTCTCCAATCATGAGATACTCGCAATACGGGGAGATTCCGATGGGAGAAAATCCTAGAGCTTTCAGGATTAAGGTATCTCAATTCACAATTTTGAAAAATGTATTATATAAACGATCTCTTGCAGGACCATATTTAATATGTATCGAGGATCCTGAAATTCAAGAAGTATTGAGAGACTTCCATGAAGGAGATTGTGGAAACCACACTGGGGGCAGAGCATTATTCTCAAGGATCCTTAGAACAGGATACTACTGGCCAACTATGAAAAGGGATGCTGTAGAATATGCTAAGAAGTGTGATCCTTGTCAAAGACACAGCAATATCCTCCATCAGCCAGCCGAATTGCTACATCCTATACCATCCTCTTGGCCATTCATGAGATGGGGGATGGATATAGTTGGCAAGCTCCCTAAAGCACCTGGTGGAAAAGTATTTATGCTTGCCATGACTGACTACTTCTCTAAGTGGATAGAAGCTGAAGCTTTTGCTCAAGTCAGAGAAAAAGAAGTTATATCCTTTATCAAAAGAAACATTATAACTAGATTTGGCATTCCCTCTGAAATTGTATGTGATAATGGTTCCCAATTCATTGGAAGCAGAACTACTAACTTTTGTGACAGTTGGGGAATTAAGATGATAACATCAACACCAGTTCATCCACAAGCCAATGGTCAAGCAGAATCATCCAACAAGATCATCATCAATAATCTGAAGAAGAAGCTAGGATCCAAGAAGGGGAAATGGGCAGAGGAGTTACCTTATGTGCTATGGGCTGATAGGACAACTCCCAAGAATGCCACTGGTCAAACACCTTTCTCTTTAGTATTTGGGGCAGAAGCAGTGATCCCAACAGAGATGGTGATCCCAACCGCTAGAACAAGTGCTCGTGATCCTGAAGAGAATGCTACAATCCTGGCTCAGGATTTGGATACTATTGAGGAAATCAGGGATCTGGCTAGGATAAGGATGGCAAGCTACCAACAAAGAATGGCTGGTGCTTACAACAAAAATGTTAGGATAAGGAAGTTCCAAGTCGGAGATATGGTGTTGAGAAAAGCATTCCAAAACACTATCAATCCTGCTGACGGGAAGTTAGCACCAAAGTGGGAAGGTCCTTACTTGATTGAAGTTGAAGCAGGAAAGGGGGCATACAGATTGCTAACCATGGAAGGAAATTTGTTACCAAGAGCCTGGAATGCTGTTCACTTAAAGAAGTACTTTATGTGAACATGATCCTTCAAGCATGTGATCCTTACATTGAAGTATCCTCGAAGGATCCCGGTTATGTCAGTGATCCTTACTCTGGTAATGTCCTTATCTTAAAACTATTACATTTCCTTACTTTTTACCAAAGGATAAGGATCCTGTATCCTTCATCCTCTTCTCACGAACCATTTGAGTTATGATAGTTCACGTATCTACAGCATATCGTCAAAGATCTTCAAAAGCAACGCAGATCCTTGGGTTCAACCCCAGTTATCCTTGGGATTATCCCCAGTTTCCGCCAGCAGCGCACGATGATCCTGATATAGTTCACGTCTTTGGGACCGGTACCCACTTCCGGGGCTGACAACCTCATCGTACTGGCTATACCCAGGATCCTACGTATAATGGTAGACGTACCATACATCCGTTCCTAAGGTTTCTAACGTTTTCACGTTAGCTAAGGTTTTGACATTTTCATGTCACTAAGTTTGGATAGTCGCCAGTAAGGGCCATACTCCAGTTTACATACGATCCTTTGGGCTTGTCCCCAGTTATCCTTTGGGCTTGTCCCCAGTTATCCTTTGGGCTTGTCCCCAGTTATCCTTTGGGCTTGTCCCCAGTGATCCTTTGGGATCATCCCCAGTTATCCTTTGGGCATGTCCCCAGTTATTAACTTATCTTTTACATTGGCTTAGTCCCAAGTTATGTTCCGTTTTTCAGGTTCTCGAAGTTAAACAAATAAGGATCCTTAATCCTTATTATCCGTTAAAATTTCACTTTTGGTTACCTTGATTAAAGGTTAGGATCCTAACTTGGATCCTCAGGTATGATCCTTGACTATTCTGATTATACTGAACAACCCTTACACTTTGACAACTAAACCTATGATCCTTGAAATTGATTGCTTCAAAAATCTTCAGTGTCAGGATATTTGATCTGGTATCATATCCTAAATTTATTAAACATGGTTTGCTCAACTCTTATTACTCTAACAAATATATTTCTAAAACAACTGGAAAATAAAGAGGATAAATAAAGGATAACAACACGAGACAAGCCAGAAAGATTAAAGTTATATTATTAACAAAAGGATCTTAAACCCTTTCAAAAAAGTTGTCAAAATTGCCAACCCACATTTCTACCAGCAAAACGTGGCCCGTCCACATGAGTTGGCAAAGGGTGTCCATTGTCTATGCGGTCTTAGCAGGTGCAGGAAATTAAAGGCGGCAGGATCACAAAGGCTTCATCCCCCAAACAGAGGATCCCTCCACCATTTGCCATCCTACCTATTGTCCAAAGGATCAAGGATCCTTAACCCTAAAAACTATTGTTTAAGTACAGACCATAAATTGTTTCAAACATCAACAACCACAAAAATCACTACCAAACCTAAAAAATTTGGGCTCCGGCCTAGTCTCGAAATATCCATCATCACCCAATCCAGCAGCTTAAACCTTCGCTGCTCCATCGCCACCAGCTTCTCCACCCTGATTTATGCCAGCATCACCACCTTCAAGCATAGGGATATCCTCAGCTTCATCATCGTCCTCCAATTCCGCCAGCCTTGCCTTCCAACCCTCCACATCCCATGAGCTCTTGTCGAAGGCAGGATCCTGAGCCTCCGCAGCCATCTGCAATTGTATCTTATACATAGCAATTGCGGCAGAGACTTTGGCATCCTGGGTGATCTCCTGCTTTTCGCCATCCATGTTGATCAGCATCTGAGCAGCCTCATCCTTTGTAGCCCGGAGCTCCTTCTCAAGATCAACTATCTTAAGATCCTTCAACACGCCCATTTGTTGAAGGTCGGCGATTTGGCTTTCCTGATCTTCGACATGGCCAAGGTAGGTCTCTACTTCAGCAAGTTTCTGCAAAAAGGGAAAAAGGTAAGATCAGGACCAGGTGATCCTCAAAGAAACAGAATATACAGACAGGATACTCAAGTAGGATAGCAAACAGGGGCAATGATCCTTACTTCATTAACATAATCAAGAAACTGCTGGCGGAGCAGGGGAAATCCTTGGAGATCCTCAGAAGTCTTTCTCTTCTTCCCCTTACCCCTAACAGGTGCTTTAGGGGCCGAAGCAGAGGGACTGGCAACAGAAGTCTTCTTTCTTGAAGACTTGACATTGGCAAGATCATCAATCCCAAACTTGGAGGCAGACTTGGCAGACTTAGCAGATTTCCCAGCGCCTACACAATCAAAACAAGATAAGTTTCCTAACTAATTTAACAGTCTTGCATAGAACTTACTTTTTGGTAAGGATACTTACTTGACATTGTGGCAGATGCAGAGGATACTTCTTGTGAATCTTGGATGGTGACTTGAAAACTTCTGGTCTCAGGATCAAGCTTTTTGAAAGCTAAAACTCTCTCTCTTGCAGCAGGCGTTAACTTGAGATGAGCAACGGATATAGCTGAAAAAACACAAAAGACAAAGGAAACATTAGTGATCTTCATCATAAGAAACAAGTCTGATGGTGATCCTTCCAGGATCCTCTATCCTACCATGAGTAGCCCACTCCTTGGGCAGATCCTCCCCGTTAGGGATGGTATCCCTCCTAACAAAGAAGAATCGTCACTTCCAGTTGGTATCATTTTTGGTGACCTTAAAAACAGGGTGATCCTCTCCAGCTTTCCGCTTCAGCAAATATCGATAGGAACCAAACGTGGTAAGATCATAAAGATCAGCCAGCTCTGCCATCCCTAAGTCAATCCCCTCCTGCTCGATGATCCTCTCGAAGGTATACAGAACCCTCCAGATCATCGGCATGGCTTGGATATAAGATATGCCGGTCAAGGAAAAGAAGGATTGGGTGAAGGCTGGAAAAGGATACGAATATCCTATGGTAAACGGAGTTGTAGGAAAGGCCACCCAGGTGTCGGAAACAAAATCGCTTAAAGCGGTGAAAGTGAATGACTTGAAGATAGCATCCGCCGGAAAACAGTGACGGATCCTATCAACATGAGCATCGGTGAAGCAGCATCTCTCGGTAGGAGAGTCTTTAATAATCCCTTGACCTTTCAAGGGGCTATTCCTCTGGTGATCCTTGTGAGGAGAGTTCCTGAGCAACATGTTCGCGGAAGAATAGAAAGAGAAAGGAAAACAGAGTAAGAGAGGGAAAGAAAAGAAGAAGAATACCTGATCGATCTTTCGGACGAGATTATAAAGGGAGTAGCTCTTAAATTTAAATGCAAATTGATCCTAACTATATCTCCTATTTATAATGATGATCTGCAGGATTGTCACATCTATGACGTAAGGGTTGCAACGGCTAGTTCGAGATTAACGGCTAGTTATCCGAGTTGTTCGTTGCAGATAAGATCAAAGCAAAATATAACTCATTTATTTACAAAATCACTCCTTATATTTTGGGGGCAATTGTTAGGGCTGGATTTTTACAATACATGATCCTTACGTGTGATCCTAACCAGTGATCCTTGTTTCTTTGGCAGATAGTGATCCTCAGCAGAGTTCCAGGATCAGGATCACGGACCATCATAGGATCCTCATGCTAACAGTTGCTTTCGTTGAACTTAATGCCATTTTGCAGGAATGTCTGGCAGGATCCGCTCCTAGCATCACGATCAAAGGACGCGTATTTACAATTATAGCATGTGCTTAATCGGAGATGAACGTTGCAAAGGATATGGAAACTTGGCATGATTTAAGGGCGACAATTTAGGCTAGATTTACTTTTATTTCTAAAGGGGTAATGAGCTGATTATTAGTCTTTTTACCTAAAATAGGTCACCTACACTTGTATATATAACACTCTTCCCCATTCGGAAGAACACACAACACAATTCTCACACGCTTAGACACTCGAAACTATAGTGATCCTTGTACTCAGCTCATTATCATCCAAAGTTGTAACTATTTTTCTTATATTGAAGTTTGGTGATCGGTAGTTGCCATCACCCGAGGTTTTTTATGCCGGAGATCATATATTGATCAAGGACTTTTTCCTCGTATAAATCATTGTGTCTTTGCATATTTCATACTAAAGTGATCCTTTACTTTTTCTACAAACCAAGCATCATTCCCCGTTTACTTAGAGTTTGGTTGCATTATCCTTGTGTGATTTTTGACCAAAACAGTTACCAAGGGAACGTTAAAACCACACCCCATGCACAAAAACAGAGCCTCCCGACAATTTTCCAGCATTACAGCTGTTTTGGTCAAAAATCACACAAGGATAATGCAACCAAACTTTATGTAAATGGGGTATGATGCTTGGTTTATAGAAAAAGTATAGGATCACTTCAATATGAAATATGCAAAGACACAATGATTTATACGAGGAAAAAGCCCTTGATCAATGTATGATCTCCGGCATAAAAAACCTCGGGTGATGGCAACTACAGATCACCAAACTTCAATATAACAAAAAATGGTTACAACTTCGGATGATAATGAGCTGAGTACAAGGATCACTATAGTATCGAGTGTCTAAGCGTGTGAGAAATGTGTTGTGTGTCGTCGTGTGTTCTTCCAAATGAGGAAGAGTGGTATTTATACAAGTGTAGGTGACCTATTTTAGGTAAGAAGACTAATAATCAGCTCATTACCCCTTTAGAAACAAAAACAATCTAGCCTAAATTGCCGCCCTTAAATCAAGCTAAGTTTCCATATCCTTTGCAACGTCTATCTCCGATTAAGCTAATGCCATAATTGTGAAGACGCGTCCCTTGGTTATGATGCTAAGAGCGTATCCTGCTAGATGTTCCTGCAAGATAACATTGTATTAAACGAAGGTAACCGTTAGCATGAGGATCCTAAAATGGTCCATGATCCTGATCCTGAAGTCCTGCTGAGGATCACTGTCTACCAAAGAAACAAGGATCACTGGTTAGGATCACGTGTAAGGATCATGTATAATAAAAATCCAGCCCTAACAATTGCCCCCAAAATATAAGGAGTTAATTGTAAATTAATGAGTTATATTTTGCTCTGATCTTATCTTCAACGGACTACTCGGATAACTAGCCGTTATAAGCGGACTAGCCGTTGTGATCATTACGTCATAGATGTGACAATCCCTGCAAATCATGATTATAAATAGGAGATAGGGTTGGGATCATTCTGCATTTAAATTTGAGATATCTTCCCTTTATAATCGCTACCGAAGATCGATCAGGTATTCTCTTTTCTTCTCTTTTCATTCTTCCTTCTCTTGCTCTGTTTTTCTGCTCCCCTGTTTTTATTCTGCTGTGAGGATGTTGCTCCGAAACTCTCCCCATAAGGATCATGAGAAGAGCAGTCCCCTGAAAAGCCAAGGGATCATTAAGGACTCTCCTACGGAGAGATGTTGCTTTACCGATGCTCATGTAGATAGGATTCGTCATTGCTTTCCGGCGGATGCTGTTTTCAAATCCTTCACATCCACTGCTTTGAGTGACTTTGTTTCAGACACCTGGGTGATCTTTCCTGCAACTCCATTTACCATAGGATATTCGTATCCTTTTCCGGCCTTCACCCAATCTTTCTTTTCTCTGACCGGCATATCTTATATCCAAGCTATGCCGATGATCTGGAGGGTCTTGTATACCTTCGAGAGGATCATCGAGCAGGAGGGGATTGATTTAGGGATAGCAGAGCTGGCCGAGCTTTATGATCTTACCACGTTTGGTTCTCATCGATATTTGCTGAAACGGAAGGCCGGGGAGGATCACCCTGTTTTGAAAGTTACCAAAAATGACACAAACTGGAAGCGTCGTTTCTTCTTTGTGAGAAGGGATTCCCTCCCTGATGGGAATGATCTGCCCAAGGAGTGGGCCACCCATGGTAGGATAGAGGATCCTGGAAGGATCACCATCAGACTGGTCTCTTATGATGAGGATCACTAATGTCTTGTTTTTTGTTTATTGTGCAGCTGTCTCCATTGCTCATCTCAAGTTAACCCCTACTGCCAGAGAAAGGGTCCTTGCTTTCAAGAAGCTTGATCCTGAAATCAGAAGTTTTCAAGTCACCGTCCAAGATTCTCAAGAAGTATCCTCCGCATCTGCCACTATATCAAGTAAGTATCCTTATTAAAAAGTAAGTTATATGTAAGACTGTTTAGTTAGTAAGGGAACTTATCTTGTTTTGGTTGTGTAGGCGCTGGGAAACCTGCTAAGTCTGCCAAGTCTGCATCCAAGTTCGGGATTGATGAACTTGCCAACGTCAAGTCTTCACGAAAGAAGGCTTCTGTTGCCAGTCCCTCTGCTTCGGCTCCTAAAGCACCTGTTAGAGGTAAGGGGAAGAAGAGGAAGACTTCTGAGGATCTCCAAGGATTTCCCCTGATCCGCCAACAGTTCCTTGACTATGTCAATGAGGTATGGATCATTGCCCCTGTTGGTTATCCTTCTCGAATATCCTGCTTGTATATTCTGCCTGTATATCCTGCTTTTTTTAGGATCACCTGATCCTGAACTTACCTTTTTTCTCTTTTGCAGAAACTTGCTGAGATTGAGGCCTACCTTGGCCACGTCGAGGATCAGGAGAGCCAAATCGCCGACCTCCAACAAATGGGCGTGTTAAAGGATCTCAAGATAGCCGATCTTGAAAAGGAGCTCCGGGCTACAAAGGATGAGGCTGCTCAAAGGCTAATTGACATGGATGGCGAGAAGCAGGAGATCATCCAGGATGCCAAGGTCTCTGCTGCAACTGCTATGTACAAGATACAACTACAAATGGCTGCGGAGGCTCAGGATCCTGCCTTTGACAAGAGCTCATGGGACGTGGAGGGTTGGAAGGCAAGATTGGCAGAGCTGGAGGATGAGGACGAAGCAGAGGAGATCCCAATGCTGGAGGGCGGTGATGCTGACAAGGATCAGGGTGGAGAAGCTGGTGGTGATGGAGCAGCAAAGGTGTGAGCTGCTGGATTGGGCGATGATGGATATTTCGAGACTAGGCCGGAGCCCAATTTTTTTGAGTTTGGTAGTGGTTTGTTTGTGGTTTGAAACAATTATGGTTTGTAATCTTTGAACAATAGTTTTTAGGGTTAAGGATCCTGGATCCTTTGAACAATAGGTAGGATCGCAAAAGGTGGAGGGATCCTCTGTTTGGGGGATGAAGCCTTTGTGATCCTGCCGCCTTTAATTTCCTGCACCTGCTAAGACCGCATAGACAATGGACACCCTTTGCCAACCCATGTGGACGGGCCACGTTTTGCTGGTAGAAATGTGGGTTGGCAATTTTGACAACTTTTGAAGGGTCAATCCTTTCATTAATAAATAAAATCTTAAACTTTTGTCGCTTATCTTGTGTTATTATCCTTTTTAATTTCAATTGTTTTGACACATGTTTGTTTGAGTAAGAAAAGTTGAGCAAATTATGTTTAAGAAATTTAGGACATGATCCTGGATCAAATATCCTATAATCGAAAGTTTTCAAGGTAGTTTATTTTAAGGATCATAGGTTCAGTTGTCAAAGTGCAAGGGTTGTTTAGTATAATCAAAATAGTCAAGGATCATACCTGAGGATCCAAGTTAGGATCCTAACCTTTGATCAAGATAACCATAAGTGAAATTTTAACGGATAACAAGGATTAAGGATCCTTATTCGTTTAGCTTTGAGAACCTGAAAAATGGAACATAACTTGGGACTAAGCCAATGTAAAAGATAATTTAGTAGCTGGGGACATGCCCAAAGGATAACGGAGGACGATCCCAAAGGATCACTGGGGACAAGCCCAAAGGATAACTGGGGACAAGCCCAAAGGATAACTGGGGACAAGCCCAAAGGATAACTGGGGACAAGCCCAAAGGATCGTATGTAAACTGGAGTATGGCCCTTACTGGCGACTATCCAAACTTAGTGACATGAAAATGTCAAAACCTTAGCTAACGTGAAAACGTTAGAAACCTGATGAACGGATGTATGGTACGTCTACCATTATACGTAG
Source organism: Helianthus annuus (assembly GCF_002127325.2). Lineage (NCBI taxonomy): Eukaryota > Viridiplantae > Streptophyta > Magnoliopsida > Asterales > Asteraceae > Helianthus > Helianthus annuus. The sequence goes on from NC_035443.2 coordinate 87,146,416, forward strand.
GATCCTGGGTATAGCCAGTACGATGAGGTTGTCAGCCCCGGAAGTGGGTACTGGTCCCAAAGACGTGAACTATATCAGGATCATCGTGCGCTGCTGGCGGAAACTGGGGATAATCCCAAGGATAACTGGGGACAAGCCCAAGGATCTGCGTTGCTTTTGAAGATCTTTGACGATATGCTGTAGATACCTGAACTATCATAACTCAAATGGTTCGTGAGAAGAGGATGAAGGATACAAGATCCTTATCCTTTGGTAAAAAGTAAGGAAATGTAAATGTTTTAAGATAAGGACATTACCAGAGTAAGGATCACTTGACATCACCGGGATCCTTCGAGGATACTTCAGTGTAAGGATCACATGCTTGAAGGATCATGTTCACATAAAGTATCTCTTTAAGTGAACAGCATTCCAGGCTCTTGGTAACAAGTTTCCTTCCATAGTTAGCAATCTGTATGCCCCCTTTCCTGCTTCAGCTTCAATCAAGTAAGGGCCTTCCCAATTTGGTGCTAACTTCCCGTCAGCAGGATTAATAGTGTTTTGGAATGTTTTTCTCAACACCATATCTCCGATTTGGAACTTCCTTATCCTAACATTTTTGTTGTAAGCACCAGCCATTCTTTGTTGGTAGCTTGCCATCCTTATCCTAGCCAGATCCCTGATTTCCTCAATAGTATCCAAATCCTGAGCCAGGATTGCAGCATTTTCTTCAGGATCACGAGCACTTGTTCTAGCAGTTGGGATCACCATCTCTGTTGGGATCACTGCTTCTGCCCCAAATACTAAAGAAAAAGGTGTTTGACCAGTGGCATTCTTGGGAGTTGTTCTATCAGCCCATAGCACATAAGGTAACTCCTCTGCCCATTTTCCCTTCTTGGATCCTAGCTTCTTCTTCAGATTGTTGATGATGATCTTGTTGGATGATTCTGCTTGGCCATTGGCCTGTGGATGAACTGGTGTTGATGTTATCATCTTGATTCCCCAACTGTCACAAAAGTTAGTAGTTCTGCTTCCAATGAATTGGGAACCATTATCGCATACAATTTCAGAGGGAATGCCAAATCTAGTTATAATGTTTCTTTTGATAAAGGATATAACTTCTTTTTCTCTGACTTGAGCAAAAGCTTCAGCCTCTATCCACTTAGAGAAGTAGTCAGTCATGGCAAGCATAAATACTTTTCCACCAGGTGCTTTAGGGAGCTTGCCAACTATATCCATTCCCCATCTCATGAATGGCCAAGAGGATGGTATGGGGTGTAGCAATTCAGCTGGTTGATGAAGGATATTGTTGTGTCTTTGGCAAGGATCACATTTCCTAGCATATTCTACAGCATCCCTTTTCATGGTTGGCCAGTAGTATCCTGTTCTTAGGATCCTTGAGAATAATGCCCTGCCCCCAGTGTGGTTTCCACAATCTCCTTCATGGAAGTCTCTCAACACTTCTTCAATTTCAGGATCCTCGATACATCTCAAATATGGTCCTGCAAGAGATCGTTTATATAGCACATTATTTAAGATTGTGAATTGAGATACCTTAATCCTGAAAGCTCTAGGATTTTCTCCCATCAGAATCTCCCCGTATTGCAAGTATTTCATGATTGGTGAGACCCATGATCCTGCATAAGATTGAGCTTCTTCACTAGGGATTACTGCAGTATCCTCTTCTATTTCCATGGCCACTTGATTTTCAATAGCAGGAGCCAGGATATGGATGATAGGGATACTTATGTCTTCTAGAATTTTTAAGGATGATCCTAAGTTGGCCAATGCATCAGCTTCCGTGTTATCCTCCCTTGGTACCTGTGTTAAGCTGAAAGAAACAAAAGAGAGTGCCAATTCTTTGACTGTCTCTAAATATTTGGTTAGTTTTTCACCTTTAATAGCATAGGATCCATTAAAGTGATTGGTGATCAATAATGAGTCTACATATACTTTAAGATATTGTACCCCCATATCCTTAGCAATTTGCAAGCCAGCAATTAAGGCTTCATATTCAGCCTCATTGTTAGTTGCTTGGAACTCACAGGCTATGGAGTGGGGTATTATGTCCCCCTGTGGCGATTTTAGTAGTATCCCGAGCCCTGTGCCCTTGACGTTTGAGGATCCATCGGTGTGTAGTATCCAAGGATCCTTGGTCTCATCCAGCTGCTGGACTTCCAATTCTGCTTCTTTTTGTAGATCACTACTGAAATCAGCCACAAAATCAGCTAATGCTTGGGATTTAATGGCTGTTCTTGGCTCATATCTTATATCATGGGCACTAAGCTTTACTGCCCACTTAGCCATTCTTCCTGACATCTCTGGTTTCCTGAGGACATTCTTAATTGGAAAGTTAGTTCTAACAACAATAGTATGGGTTTCAAAATAATGCCTTAGCTTAGTTGATGCCATGATTAATGCAAGAATAAGTTTTTCGAGGTGTGAGTACCTGGATTCGGCATCAAGTAAACTCTTACTTACATAGTAGACAGGATATTGTGTACCTTCGTGATCCTTAACAAGGACAGCACTTACAGCGGTTGATGATACCGCCAAATATAAGGATAACACATCTCCTTTTTCGGGCTTTGATAATGCTGGTGCTGAGGACATATATTCTTTAAGGGCTTGTAAAGCATTCTCATGTTTCTCAGTCCATTCAAACTTCTTGTTCTTCCTTAGGATATCGTAAAATTCTTTACATTTTTCTGAGGATTTTGATATGAACCTGTTCAGAGCTGCTATCCTGCCTGTTAGCCTTTGCACATCCTTAGCATTGGCAGGGGACTTGATGTTTACTAGTGCTTTAATTTGCTCCGGACTTGCCTCAATGCCCCTCTGAGTTACCATATATCCTAGGAATTTACCTGCCTTAACACCAAAGTGGCATTTTGAAGGATTAAGCTTCATGTTATAATTATCAAGGATATCAAATGCTTCCTCCAAATCCCTTAGGTGATCCTCAGCTTTCTTTGATTTGACTACCATATCATCTATGTATACTTCCATAGGTTGTCCAATTTGATCTTTGAACATCATATTCACCAGCCTTTGATATGTTGCACCTGCATTTCTTAATCCAAAAGGCATGGCAATATAATAATACAAACCTGTTGGGGTCATAAAGGCTGTATCCTCTTGGTCAGATGATTCCATCTGAATTTGTTGGAATCCAGATGATGCATCCATAAAGGTCAACAGTTCATGCCCCGCTGTTGCATCCACCATGGAGTCAATGTGGGGTAATGGGAAAGGATCCTTGGGACATGCCTTATTCAGATCAGTGAAATCGACACATACCCTCCACTTTCCGTTTTTCTTTTGGACAACGACCACATTGGCTAACCATTTTGGATACTTTACCTCTCTGATCATACCTGCTCGAAGTAGTCTCTCTACTTCTTCTTGGATAATGGCATTCCTTTCTGGTGCAAACTTCCTCCTTTTTTGATGGATTGGTTTGATAGACCTGTCAATGCCAAGTTTGTGAGTAATAATATCCTTAGATATACCTGTCATATCTTCATGTTTCCAAGCAAAGGTAGATTTTCTTCTTTTGAGGAAGGATATTAAGTTTTCTTTCATCTTGCCAAGGATCCCTGATCCGATATAGATTTTTGATTCAGGATCACTAGGATCCAAGAGGATTTCGTCCACGTCTTGTTCCCTTGCCTCCAAGACATTCCTCGGAGGATACTGTAATTGCTGTTGCTCCCTTGGCTTCGAGGTTGGCTTCATGGATGAGGTATAACAATCCTTAGCCTCCTGTTGATCACTGTCGATCTTGATTATTCCCCATGGGCTAGGGAGCTTCAGACATTGATGGTAGGTGGATGGGACTGCTTTCATATCATGTATCCAAGGCCTGCCAAGGATAACATTGCAACAAGATAGACAGTCAATAACACAAAATTTCTGATAATTATGTAGTCCTTCCACGTAGATTGGGAGTTTGATGTCCCCCAGAGTTTTCTTCGTTTCTCCACTGAATCCTACAAGCACGGAGGATCTTGGTGTGATGTCTGATTCTGGAATACCCATTTTCTTTAGAACATCAAGCTGGATAATGTTCACTAAGCTTCCTCCATCGATAAGGATCCTGCGGACAAAATGGTTAGAGATAAAGAGAGTGATAACCAAACTATCATGATGAGGATCCTGAATGTTAATGCGATCATCCTCATCAAACGTTATCATCTTCCCTTCTGAGACACTTGATGTTCTAATAGGTCTTTCTCCATTATCCATTTTTGACTCCTTTGCATGCCTTTTGGCCGCCGAGAAGGATGTACCACAGATGTCTGATCCTCCGGAAATAAAGTTGATCACTTGTGCATTTGCCGGAGGTGCTGGAGCCTTCTCAGGGATCCTTTCAGGATCCCGAGTCCTTTGCTTTTTTCTTCCCAATAATTCTTTTAGGTGCCCCTTGCTTAACAGATATCCAATCTCTTTTCTTAAAGCTATGCATTCTTCAGTTAGATGCCCGAAATCTTCATGGTATGCACACCATTTTGACTTGTCTTTAGTCCCGGATGGTTTATCATTCTTCCTGGGCCACCTAGCTTTTTCACCTAGATTCTGCATTGCAAGGATTAGTTCATGATTATCAACGGAAAAACAATATTCTGAGATTGGAGGATAATCCTCATCATCCTCTTCTTGGTCAACAGCGTGCACATTCTGGTTCTCATTTCTATGGTAGGATTTGAATTTGTTGTTCTTGAAGGAGGATCCTTGCTTCTCCTGTTTTGAGGATCCTACTTGTCTCTCCTGGATCCTCTTGTCATCCTCTAGCCGGATGAACCTGAGTGCCCGAGTTCTTACTTCATCTAGGTTCCTGCATGGTGTCATAACAAGATCATCATAGAATAATGAATCCTTAAGTAGTCCCATTTTGAAGGCTTCAACAGCCGTAGCCATATCCAAGTTGGGAATGTCCAAGGATTCTTTACTAAATTTAGTTATGTAATCCCTTAATGATTCATTATGACTTTGAGTTACTCTATATAAATCACTGGTTAATCTTTCAAATTTTCTACTACAAGAGAATTGGTTATTGAATAAATTAACTAAATTAGCAAATGAAGTAATAGAGTAAGGGGGAAGACTTAGCAGCCACTTAAGAGCTGATCCAGTAAGAGTGGATCCAAATCCTTTACATAGGCATGCTTCCTTCAACTTTTCTGGGATAGGATTGATCTCCATCCTCTCCCTGTATTGTGCTATGTGCTCCTCTGGATCCGTTGTACCATCATACAGCTTCATAGTAGGGATATGGAACCTTTTGGGTACCTCTGCATCACAAATTGGCGGTGCAAAGCGAGATACCTTATGGCTTCCATCTGCAATCTCTGGGATAGGCTTGACTACCCCTGGAACACTTGAGATCATATCTTTAAGTTTCTGCAATTCCCTGGCCATAGCATGATTGACACCTGTATCCTGCATGAATCCATGGTTAGTAATAAGATGATTATTTAAAGTGTTACCTCCCATTGAGTTCAAGTTAGTGAATCCATATTGCTGGGATTCTGGGATAACGGAGGGACCAGTGGAAGCAATGGTCTGCATTGGAATGAAGTCCCCTTGATGGACATCTAGACTTCCTGTTTGCAAACTTTTTAGGGATCCTGGCATCTGGAAGGATCCTGGTATTTGGAAGGATCCTGGTATCTGGGATGATCCTGGAACGAAGGAGGATCCTTGAACCTGGGATGATCCTGCAACGAAGGAGGATCCTTGTCCCTGGGATGATCCTGGAATAAAGTAGGATCCTTGAAACTGCTGTGCTCCCGGATAGGCTCCCGAATTCACGAAGGATCCCATATGCTGGGGATAGGATCCTGCCGGCTGAAAGTGTGAGCCTGATGTCTGAGTCATTGCTGTTGATCCGAGGTGCAATCCTCTTGACTCTCCCATAATCTGCACGTCTGGAATTTCCGATGGCTGAGAAGTGATCATTGGAGTATTAAAGCTCAAGGATTTGGGCATCAGTGGGGAATGATCCTCTGCCGTTCTCCTTTGTCTTTTGAGATCTCCAATTTCCCTGAGGATCCTTTCATTGGTTTCATCCTGCCGCTGCATACGATCCTTCATCTGCAAAATCAAAGTAAATACATCACTAGTACTGGGAATATAAGAATTCTTAGCAGAAGGAGATGGAGTTTTAGAATTAGTAGGAGTTTGTCTCTTCTCAGCATTCTTCTGGGATCCTGCCGGTGGAGGAGGTAGAGTGTTCTGAGATGAGGTGACTGCAGACATCGCCGTGGACATGTTTTTCAATGATGAAGCCATGTAATTCTTTGAAATGATTTCGAACAAAAGGTTTTCTTATGAATGAAGCACCAATTGCCCCACGGTGGGCGCCAAACTGTTTTGGTCAAAAATCACACAAGGATAATGCAACCAAACTTTATGTAAATGGGGTATGATGCTTGGTTTATAGAAAAAGTATAGGATCACTTCAATATGAAATATGCAAAGACACAATGATTTATACGAGGAAAAAGCCCTTGATCAATGTATGATCTCCGGCATAAAAAACCTCGGGTGATGGCAACTACCGATCACCAAACTTCAATATAACAAAAAATGGTTACAACTTCGGATGATAATGAGCTGAGTACAAGGATCACTATAGTATCGAGTGTCTAAGCGTGTGAGAAATGTGTTGTGTGTCGTCGTGTGTTCTTTCAAATGAGGAAGAGTGGTATTTATACAAGTGTAGGTGACCTATTTTAGGTAAGAAGACTAATAATCAGCTCATTACCCCTTTAGAAACAAAAACAATCTAGCCTAAATTGCCGCCCTTAAATCAAGCTAAGTTTCCATATCCTTTGCAACGTCTATCTCCGATTAAGCTAATGCCATAATTATGAAGACGCGTCCCTTGGTTATGATGCTAAGAGCGCATCCTGCTAGATGTTCCTGCAAGATAACATTGTATTAAATGAAGGTAACCGTTAGCATGAGGATCCTAAAATGGTCCATGATCCTGATCCTGAAGTCCTGCTGAGGATCACTGTCTACCAAAGAAACAAGGATCACTGGTTAGGATCACGTGTAAGGATCATGTATAATAAAAATCCAGCCCTAACAACAGCAAGTTCAGCACGGGGCCGTGCTCAACCCAACACGCCCCGTGCCCAAGGCTCTGCAGAAATTTGCCCAGTTTAGGTAACTGGACACGGGGCCGTGCTCACTAAACACGCCCCGTGCCCAGCCTTCTATTAAATTTTGGTACTTGCGATCTGACAACGGGGCCGTGGCCAGACGCCCAGTAACACAAAATTTTGTTTTTCAACACTTTTTTACACATTTGATCAACCTAAACAAGCCCAACAAACTGGGGATAAACCAAAAAACTGGGGACAAGCCCATAAAACTTAGGAGACTTATGTGGATACTTGATCCTTTGTCAAGGATATATCAATCTTCTGCAAAACTCAGAACTAAGTGAAAAAAGTATAAAGGATCCAGGATCCTTCTCATTATAACAATATTAATTAAAGGATTGGATAAATTAAGATCAGATCATTACCAGAATGAGGATCGTCTATCCTCTAAGGATCCTTCATGGATATCGGATATGAAGACAGCCAAGGATCCTAAATCCTTCTTACATGAAATATTTCTTCAAATGGACAACATTCCAAGCTCTTGGTAGCAAATCATCTTAATCATTAATAATCGATATGCCCCCTTTCTGCCTCAGCTTCAATAAGATAGGGGCCTTCCCACTTTGGTGCTAACTTGCCATCCATCAGCAGGATTTGTGGTATTCTGGAATGCTTTCCTCAACACCATATCACCAACTTGAAACTTTCTGATCCTGACATCTTATTATAAGCTCCAGCCATCCTTTGTTGATAACTAGCCATTCTTATCCTTGCCAAATCCCTGAGTTCTTCTATGGTGTCTAAGTCTTGAACCAAGTTTTCAGCATTTCCTTCAGGATCACGGATGCTTGTTCTTGCAGTAGGAACCACCATCTCTGTAGGGATCACTGATTCTGCTCCAAACACTAAAGATAATGGAGTTTGTCCAGTAGCATTCTTGGGATTTGTCCTATCAGCCCATAGCACATAAGGTAGTTCTTCTGCCCATTTTCCTTTCTTGGATCCAAGCTTCTTCTTCAAGTTGTTGATGATGATCTTGTTGGATGACTCTACTTGACCATTAGCTTGTGGGTGGACTGGTGTTGATGTTATCATCTTAATCCCCCAGCTATCACAAAAGTTAGTAGTTCTACTCCCAATAAATTGGGATCCATTATCACAAATAATTTCAGAAGGAATACCAAATCTGGTAATAATATTTCTTTTAATAAAGGATATCACTTGTTTTTCTCTGACTTTAGCAAAGGCTTCAGCTTCTATCCACTTGGAAAAGTAATCAGTCACGGCAAGCATAAACACTTTTCCTCCTGGTGCTTTGGGAAGTTTGCCAACTATATCCATTCTCCATCTCATGAATAGCCAAGAGGAGGATATAGGATGTAGGAGCTCTGCTGGTTGATGAAGGATATTGCTATGTCTCTGACAAGCATCACATTTCTTGGCATAATCCATAGCATCCTTCTTCATAGTAGGCCAAAAATATCCTGCCCTAAGGATCCTTGAGATCAGTGCTATGCCCCCAGTGTGGTTTCCACAATCTCCTTTATGAAAATCCTTTAGAACTTCTTGAATTTCAGGATCCTCAATGCACCTTAAATATGGACCTGCAAGAGATCGTTTATATAACATGTTATTTAATATTGTAAATTGAGATACCTTGACTTTGAAAGCTCTAGGATTTTCTCCTGTAGGGATCTCTCCATGTTGTATATATCTCATGATTGGAAGGATCCAGGATCCTGAATGTGATTGTGCACCATCACTAGGTATGATTGCAAAATCTTTTCCTATCTCCATAGCTGCATGATCCTCAATAGCAGGAGCCAAGATATGGATAATGGGAATTTTAATATCCTCTGGAATCTTCAAGGATGATCCAAGGTTGGCCAATGCATCAGCTTCTGCATTTTCTTCTCTGGGTACATGTGTCAAGCTAAGAGAAGCAAAAGAGTGTGCCAATTCCTTGACTATCTCTAGATATTTGATTAGTCTTTCACCTTTAACAGCATAAGATCCATTAAAGTGATTAGTAATTAACAGTGAATCTACATGTACCTCAAGATACATGATCCTCATGTCCTTGGCAATTTGCAAACCAGTTATTAAGGCCTCACATTCAGCCTCATTATTAGTAGTTTGAAACTCACAAGCTATTGAGTGGGGTATTATGTCTCCCTGTGGTGATTTAGTAGTACTCCAAGTCCTATTCCTTTGACATTAAAGGCTCCATCTGTGAAGAGTATCCAAGGATCATTGGTCTCTTCAAGCTACTGAACTTCTAACTCGGCTTCTGTTTATAGTTCACTACTGAAATCTGCCACAAAGTCAGCCAAGCCTTGGGATTTAATGGCAGTTCTTGGTTCGTATCTTATATCATAAGCACTAAGCTTCACTGCCCATTTGGCCATCTTTCCTGACATTTTAGGTTTCCTGAGAACATTCTTAATTGGAAATTTAGTCTTAACAATGATAGCATGGGTTTCAAAATAATGACGTAATATAGTAGATGCCATAATCAAAGCAAGGATAAGTTTTTCTAACTGTGAATACCTGGATTCAGCATCAAGCAAACTTTTACTTACATAATATACAGGATGTTGTGTACCTTCGTGATCCTTAACAAGGACTGCACTTACTGCTTTAGAAGAGACTGCTAAATATAAGGATAATATATCCCCTTTTTCTGGTTTCATCAAGGCAGGAGCTGAGGATAGGTAATCCTTAAGGGCTTGGAGAGCATTCTCATGCTTTTCAGTCCACTCAAATTTCTTGTTCTTTCTCAGGATGTCATAGAATTCCTTGCACTTCTCTGATGACTTTAAGATGAACCTGTTCAAGGCTGCGATCCTGCCTGTCAACCTTTGTACATCCTTAGCATTGACAGGAGATTTAATATTCACGATCGCCTTGATTTGCTCTGGACTTGCCTCTATGCCTCTTTTGGTTACCATGTAACCTAGGAACTTGCCTGCTTTAACACCAAAGTGACACTTGGAAGGATTCAATTTCATATTGAATTTATCAAGGATATCAAATGCTTCCTCCAGATCTCTAAGGTGATCCTCAGCTCTCTTGGACTTAACCACCATGTCATCTATATAGACTTCCATAGTGTGTCCAATTTGTTCTTTAAAAATCATATTGACTAGCCTTTGATAGGTAGCACCTGCATTTCTTAGTCCGAATGGTATAACAATATAACAATAGATACCAGTTGGGGTCATAAAGGCTATATCCTCTTGATCATATGGTTCCATCTGAATTTGTTGAAATCTAAATGAAGTATCCATGAAAGTCAACAACTCATAACCCGCGGTAGCATCCACCATGGAGTCAATGTGGGGTAATGGGAAAGGATCCTTGGGACATGCCTTGTTTAAATCAGTAAAATCGACACATACCCTCCACTTTCCGTTTTTCTTTTGAACAACAACCACATTGGCTAACCACCTTGGATACTTAACCTCTCTAATCATACCTGCTTGGAGCAGCTTGTCTACCTCCTCCTGGATAATAGCATTCCCCTCAGGTGCAAACTTTCTCCTCTTTTGATGTATGGGTTTGAATGACCTGTCAATGCCAAGCTTATGAGTAATAATATCTTTAGAGATACCTGTCTTGTCTTCATGCTTCCAGGCAAAGGTAGCTTTTCTCTTCTTGAGGAAGGATACTAGATCCTGCTCGAGGTCATTGAGGATCCCGGATCCTATGAAGATTTTGGATTCAGGATCCTGAGGATCCATCAATATATCTTTCACATCTTGTTCTCTTGCCTCCAGGACATCTCTTGGAGGATGCTTTAATTGCTATTGCTCCCTGGGTCTTGAGGCTGGCTTCATTGATGAGGTATAGCAATTCTTGGCTTCTTGTTGGTCACTCTCAATCTTCACTCCCCCCCATTGACTAGGAAGCTTTACACATTGATGGTATGTAGATGGGACTGCTTTCATGTCATATATCCATGGCCTGCCAAGGATAACATTGCAACAGGATAAGCAATCTATAACACAAAATTTTTGAAAAAAACTAAGTCCCTCAATGTAAATGGGAAGCTTAATGTCCCCCAATGTGTTCTTGGCTTCCCCAACTGAATCCCACAAGAACCAAAGATCTTGGGATAATTTCTGATTCAGGGATGTTCATCTTCTTGAGGACATCAAGCTGAATGATGTTAACAGAGCTTCCTCCATCTATCAGGATCCTACGAACAAAATGATTAGATATAAACAATGTAATAACGAGACCATCATGGTGAGGATCTTGGACATCCACACGATCATCCTCATAAAAGGTAATAATTTTCTCCAGGGTAACAGTAGAGGTTCGGATGGGTCTATCCCCTATTATCCATCTTGGTCTCCTTGGCATGCCTCTTGGCTGCTGAAAAGGAAGTGCCACATATGTCTGATCCACCAGATATAAAGTTGATAATTTATGCATCAGCAGGAGGAGCAGGAGCTCTTTCTGGAACCTTTTCAGGATCCTGGATCCTTGACTTTTTTCTTCCCAACAGCTCCTTCAAATGCCCTTTGCTTAACAAGTAACCAATCTCTTTTTTGAGTGCAATACATTCTTCAGTGGGATGACCGAAATCTTCGTGATATGCACACCATTTGGATTTGTCTTTTGTCGCAGCTGGTTTATCACTCTTTTTGGGCCATCTTGCTTTTTCACCTAGATTCTGCATTGCAAGGATTAGTTCATTATTATCAACAGAAAAGCAATATTCAGAAATGGGAGGATAATCCTCATCATCCTCTTCTTGTTCAACTGCGTGCACATTCTGGTTATCTGACTTGTTGTATGACTTCAACTTGTTGTTCCTGAAGTAGGATCCTTGCTTTTCCTACTTCAAGGATCCTGCCAGTCTTTCTTGGATCCTTTTATCATCCTCTAATCAGATGAAACTAAGGGCCCTGGTTCTCACTTCATCAAGATTCCTGCAAGGGGTCATGACAAGATCATCATAGAACAATGAATCCCTAAGTAAGCCCATTTTGAAGGCTGCTACAGCCGTAGCAATATCCAAATTAGAAATATCTAAGGATTCTTTACTGAATTTAGTGATATAATCTCTAAGTGATTCATTTTGACCTTGTGTTACCCTATATAGATCACTAGTTAAACGTTCAAATTTCCTACTACATGAGAATTGGCTATTAAACAGATTAACTAGATTAGCAAATGAAGTAATAGAGTAAGGGGGAAGACTTAGCAGCTATTTAAGAGTTGATCATGTCAATGTGGATCCGAAACCCTTGCATAGACTTGCTTCTTTTAACCTCTCAGGGATTGGATTGATCTCCATCCTTTCTCTGTATTGAGCTACATGCTCTTCTGGATCTGTTGAACCATCATATAGCTTCATGGTTGGTATTTGAAATCTCTTTGGTATCTCTGCATCATAAATAGGTGGTGCAAAACGAGATATCTTGTGGCTTCCATCTAGAATTTCAGGAATAGGCTTAACCACTCCTGGAACGCTGGAAATCATATCCTTGAGCTTTTGTAATTCTCTGGCCATGGCTTGGTTGATACCTATATCCTGCACAAAGCCATGGTTAGCATTGTAAGAACTATTCAAAGTGTTACCTCCTGAAGGATTCAAGTTTGGAATTCCAGATGTGAATCCATATTAGCGAGATTCTGGTATGATCGAGGGACCAGATGAAGCAATGGTTTGCATAGGTATGAAGTCTCCCAAATGAATCTCTGAACTTCTAGGCTCTGAACTTCTTAAGGATACTTGACCCTGAAAGACGTTGGATCCTTGAGGCATAGAAGTTGGGGGTCTTGAAGGATAATCCATGGATCCATGAGCCTGAGATGAGGATCCTTGACCCTGAGACGAGGATCCCTGAACCTGAAACGAGGATCCTAGATGCTGGGAGTAGGATCCTTGAACCGTCTGCCTCCCCATGTATCCTCTTGAACTAGTGAAGGATCCTTGATGTTGGAAGGAGGATCCTTGAGGCTGAAGAGAGGATCCTGAAGGCTGAAAGTAGGATCCTTGAGCCTGAGTCATTGCCGTTGATCCATAACGCATTCCCAATGATCCACCCTGGTACTGGACATCTGGAGCTGCAGATTGCTGGGCAGTTATGACTGGAGTCTCGAAATTCAGTGATCTAGGCACCAATGGAGAGTGATCCTCCGTTGATCTCTTCAATTTCTTGATGTCATCAATCTCTCGAAGGATCCTGTCATTGGTTTTGTCCTACTGCTGCATGTAATCCCTCATCTACAAAATCAAAGAATAAAGATCATTGTTAGTAGGCTAGAAGAAACGTCAGAAGTTGACGGTTTTAAGAAAACGGGGGTTTGTTTCTTCGCAGCATTCTCAGCATTCTTCTGGGATCCAAAAGGTGCTGGAGGCAAAGGCGGAATGCCCTGTGAAGAAGTGACTGCTGGCATGGAACTTGAAGTGTTCTTCGCTTGAGAAGCCATGTGGTTGAAGGTGATGAACCGAAACGATCAAAATGAACAAAATTTCTCAGAAATGAAGCACCAATTGCCCCACGGTGGGCGCCAAACTATTTTGGTCAAAAATCACACAAGGATAATCCAACCAAATCCGATTTTGTGAGGTGTGATGCTTGAATAAATGGATAAATGTATGAACGAACTATGAATGAAATGAATGTGTGACACAATGATTTTTATGAGGAAAAAGCCCTTGATCAATGTATGATCTCCTGCACAAAAAACCTCGGATAGTGAAAACTATCACTATCAAGTATATTGAATAAACAAGTTTACAACTTCGGAAGTATTGAGCTTAATACAATGAGTTCTAGTGTGTGTTTGTTCGAGAGAGATAGCAGAAGTGTTGTACGTAAACAAAGTGCAAAAAGTGTTTCTAAAAATAAGCTTAATACCCCTTTAATCTTTGCTAAAAATATCCTAACTAACTATCCGAAAAATCTGCCCATCACCCACGATCACCACCAACGGTAACTAGCTCGTGCACATGTTAAAAATATAGAGCATATTCCCCTGGAATCTCGCATGGCGTTGGTGCATATGTCTGTTGACTTCGTCTTGTATCGAGTCTTGTAACTAGAATGATAAATCAGGTCATGTAGTTCGAGGAAAACGAGGATCTAGGCTGAACAAGCCATTCAATGCGAAATGGGTAGCCTATAAATACCTGACTTGTCATTTCGTATGTAAGACTTTCTGATTCCGGTAGCGAAGCTCTGCCGAAGTGTCTCTAGCCTGTATATCGCTTTCAAATCAATAAATAAGACAGTTAATGTGTATATCAAGCTGATACAAGTCAATACGTTTGTTTCCGCCTCTCGTATTGATCGAGAACTCTTCTGAACGACTCGTTTTGGTCGTGCAAACGATCCTACATGTGGTATCAGAGCTCAGGATGAAGAGTTCTTACCGATTCAGCTCGATTGCACTGAAATTTCTGATTTCTACTCATTCTTCTACACGTTTTTCAAAATTAATCAAGGTTTTACGGCTAAAATGGACTGATTTTGTAATATAACAAGCAAAACACTGTTTTAACAAATCTTTGAAAGAATCAGACCTAAAATCGACCTAAATCTTGACCAATTTTGTCAAAAACTACCCGAATGTGTGACGTCATCATTATTTCGTACGAAATGGGGCATTTAGTGTGAAACAGATTCTTATTTCGCACGAATTGGACAATTTGGACCTCATTTCGCACGAATTGGACAAATTGGACTCATTCCGCCTGAAAGTTGCCACTTTGTTTGAAATCTGATTCCATTTCGCACGAATTAATATTGAAGATCCATTTCGCTTCAATGTGCCATTTCGTGTGAAAGTCATCTTCATTTCATTTGAAAAGTTAAGTATCCCATTTTGCACGAATTGGACACTAAGTCATCCAATTCGCTTGAAACAACATTCCATTTCGCTTGAAACAACATTCCATTTCGCACCAAAGTATCCAATTCATTTGAGACTTGATTCTAGTTTGTTTGAAAGTTTAAACATCAGGTTGTTTTGACTTGTGATTAAAATGTTTGACGAAATGGAAAATGATGATCTTGAAAGATTAAATAATTGGTATTATGGGTATTGGGATAGTAGGTGTTAGGGCTGGATTTTTATTATACATGATCCTTACACGTGATCCTAACCAGTGATCCTTGTTTCTTTGGCAGACAGTAATCCTCAGCAGGACTTCAGGATCAGGATCATGGACCATTATAGGATCCTCATGCTAACGGTTACCTTCGTTTAATACAATGTTATCTTGCAGGAACATCTAGCAGGATACGCTCTTAGCATCATAACCAAGGGACGCGTCTTCACAATTATGGCATTAGCTTAATCGGAGATAGACGTTGCAAAGGATATGGAAACTTAGCTTGATTTAAGGGCGGCAATTTAGGCTAGATTGTCTTTTATTTCTAAAGGGGTAATGAGCTGATTATTAGTCTTTTTACCTAAAATAGGTCACCTACACTTGTATATATAACACTCTTCTTCATTCGGAAGAACACACGACACAACTCTCACACGCTTAGACACTCGAAACTATAGTGATCCTTGTACTCAGCTCATTATCATCCAAAGTTGTAACTATTTTTCTTATATTGAAGTTTGGTGATCGGTAGTTGCCATCACCCGAGGTTTTTTATGCCGGAGATCATACATTGATCAAGGGCTTTTTCCTCGTATAAATCATTGTGTCTTTGCATATTTCATATTGAAGTGATCCTATACTTTTTCTACAAACCAAGCATCATACCCCATTTACATAAAGTTTGGTTGCATTATCCTTGTGTGATTTTTGACCAAAACAGTTTGGCGCCCACCGTGGGGCAATTGGTGCTTCATTCATAAGAAAACCTTTTGTTCGAAATCATTTCAAAGAATTACATGGCTTCATCATTGAAAAACATGTCCACGGCGATGTCTGCAGTCACCTCATCTCAGAACACTCTACCTCCTCCACCGGCAGGATCCCAGAAGAATGCTGAGAAGAGACAAACTCCTACTAATTCTAAAACTCCATCTCCTTCTGCTATGAATTCTTATATTCCTAGTACTAGTGATGTATTTACTTTGATTTTGCAGATGAAGGATCGTATGCAGCGGCAGGATGAAACTAATGAAAGGATCCTCAGGGAAATTGGAGATCTCAAAAGACAAAGGAGAACGGCAGAGGATCATTCCCCACTGATGCCCAAATCCTTGAGCTTTGATACTCCAATGATCACTTCTCAGCCATCAGAAATTCCAGACGTGCAGATTATGGGAGAGTCAAGAGGATTGCACCTCGGATCAACAACAATGACTCAGACATCAGGCTCACACTTTCAGCCGGCATGATCCTATCCCCAGCATATGGGATCCTTCGTGAATTCGGGAGCCTATCCGGGAGCACAGCAGTTTCAAGGATCCTACTTTATTCCAGGATCATCCCAGGGACAAGGATCCTCCTTCGTTCCAGGATCATCCCAGGTTCAAGGATCCTCCTTCGTTCCAGGATCATCCCAGATACCAGGATCCTTCCAAATACCAGGATCCTTCCAGATGCCAGGATCCCTAAAAAGTTTGCAAACAGGAAGTCTAGATGTCCATCAAGGGGACTTCATTCCAATGCAGACCATTGCTTCCACTGGTCCCTCCGTTATCCCAGAATCCCAGCAATATGGATTCACTAACTTGAACTCAATGGGAGGTAACACTTTAAATAATCATCTTATTACTAACCATGGATTCATGCAGGATACAGGTGTCAATCATGCTATGGCCAGGGAATTGCAGAAACTTAAAGATATGATCTCAAGTGTTCCAGGGGTAGTCAAGCCTATCCCAGAGATTGCAGATGGAAGCCATAAGGTATCTCGCTTTGCACCGCCAATTTGTGATGCAGAGGTACCCAAAAGGTTCCATATCCCTACTATGAAGCTATATGATGGTACAACGGATCCAGAGGAGCACATAGCACAATACAGGGAGAGGATGGAGATCAATCCTATCCCAGAAAAGTTGAAGGAAGCATGCCTATGTAAAGGATTTGGATCCACTCTTACTGGATCAGCTCTTAAGTGGCTGCTAAGTCTTCCCCCTTACTCTATTACTTCATTTGCTAATTTAGTTAATTTATTCAATAACCAATTCTCTTGTAGTAGAAAATTTGAAAGATTAACCAGTGATTTATATAGAGTAACTCAAAGTCATAATGAATCATTAAGGGATTACATAACTAAATTTAGTAAAGAATCCTTGGACATTCCCAACTTGGATATGGCTACGGCTGTTGAAGCCTTCAAAATGGACTACTTAAGGATTCATTATTCTATGATGATCTTGTTATGACACCATGCAGGAACCTAGATGAAGTAAGAACTCGGGCACTCAGGTTCATCCGGCTAGAGGATGACAAGAGGATCCAGGAGAGACAAGTAGGATCCTCAAAACAGGAGAAGCAAGGATCCTCCTTCAAGAACAACAAATTCAAATCCTACCATAGAAATGAGAACCAGAATGTGCATGCTGTTGACCAAGAAGAGGATGATGAAGATTATCCTCCAATCTCAGAATATTGTTTTTCCGTTGATAATCAGGAACTAATCCTTGCAATGCAGAATCTAGGTGAAAAAGCTAGGTGGCCCAGGAAGAATGATAAACCATCCGGGACTAAAGACAAGTCAAAATGGTGTGCATACCATGAAGATTTCGGGCATCTAACTGAAGAATGCATAGCTTTAAGAAAAGAGATTGGATATCTGTTAAGCAAGGGGCACCTAAAAGAATTATTGGGAAGAAAAAAGCAAAGGACTCAGGATCCTGAAAGGATCCCTGAGAAGGCTCCAGCACCTCCGGCAAATGCACAAGTGATCAACTTTATTTCCGGAGGATCAGACATCTGTGGAATATCCTTCTCGGCGGCCAAAAGGCATGCAAAGGAGTCAAAAATCGATAATGGAGAAAGACCTATTAGAACATCAAGTGTCTCAGAAGGGAAGATGATAACGTTTGATGAGGATGATCGCATTAACGTTCAGGATCCTCATCATGATAGTTTGGTTATCACTCTCTTTATCTCTAACCATTTTGTCCGCAGGATCCTTATCGATGGAGGAAGCTCAGTGAACATTATCCAGCTTGATGTTCTAAAGAAAATGGGTATTCCAGAATCAGACATCACACCAAGATCCTCCGTGCTTGTAGGATTCAGTGGAGAAACGAAGAAAACTCTGGGGGACATCAAACTCCCAATCTACGTGGAAGGACTACATAATTATCAGAAATTTTGTGTTATTGACTGTCTATCTTGTTGCAATGTTATCCTTGGCAGGCCTTGGATACATGATATGAAAGCAGTCCCATCCACCTACCATCAATGTGTGAAGCTCCCTAGCCCATGGGGAATAATCAAGATCGACAGTGATCAACAGGAGGCTAAGGATTGTTATACCTCATCCATGAAGCCAACCTCGAAGCCAAGGGAGCAATAGCAATTACAGTATCCTCCGAGGAATGTCTTGGAGGCAAGGGAACAAGATGTGGACGAAATCCTCTTGGATCCTAGTGATCCTGAATCAAAAATCTATATCGGATCAGGGATCCTTGGCAAGATGAAAGAAAACTTAATATCCTTCCTCAAAAGAAGAAAATCTTCCTTTGCTTGGAAACATGAAGATATGACAGGTATATCTAAGGATATTATTACTCACAAACTTGGCATTGACAGGTCTATCAAACCAATCCATCAAAAAAGGAGGAAGTTTGCACCAGAAAGGAATGCCATTATCCAAGAAGAAGTAGAGAGACTACTTCGAGCAGGTATGATCAGAGAGGTAAAGTATCCAAAATGGTTAGCCAATGTGGTCGTTGTCCAAAAGAAAAACGGAAAGTGGAGGGTATGTGTCGATTTCACTAATCTGAATAAGGCATGTCCCAAGGATCCTTTCCCATTACCCCACATTGACTCCATGGTGGATGCAACAGCGGGGCATGAACTGTTGACCTTTATGGATGCATCATCTGGATTCCAACAAATTCAGATGGAACCATCTGACCAAGAGGATACAGCCTTTATGACCCCAACAGGTTTGTATTGTTATATTGCCATGCCTTTTGGATTAAGAAATGCAGGTGCAACATATCAAAGGCTGGTGAATATGATGTTCAAAGATCTAATTGGACAAACTATGGAAGTATACATAGATGATATGGTAGTCAAATCAAAGAAAGCTGAGGATCACCTAAGGGATTTGGAGGAAGCATTTGATATCCTTGATAATTATAACATGAAGCTTAATCCTTCAAAATGCCACTTTGGTGTTAAGGCAGGTAAATTACTAGGATATATGGTAACTCAGAGGGGCATTGAGGCAAGTCCGGAGCAAATTAAAGCACTAGTAAACATCAAGTCCCCTGCCAATGCTAAGGATGTGCAAAGGCTAACAGGCAGGATAGCAGCTCTGAACAGGTTCATATCAAAATCCTCAGAAAAATGTAAAGAATTTTACGATATCCTAAGGAAGAACAAGAAGTTTGAATGGACTGAGAAACATGAGAATGCTTTACAAGCCCTTAAAGAATATATGTCCTCAGCACCAGCATTATCAAAGCCCGAAAAAGGAGATGTGTTATCCTTATATTTGGCGGTATCCTCAACCGCTGTAAGTGCTGTCCTTGTTAAGGATCACGAAGGTACACAATATCCTATCTACTATGTAAGTAAGAGTTTACTTGATGCCGAATCCAGGTACTCACACCTCGAAAAACTTATTCTTGCATTAATCATGGCATCAACTAAGCTAAGGCATTATTTTGAAACCCATACTATTGTTGTTAGAACTAACTTTCCAATTAAGAATGTCCTCAGGAAACCAGAGATGTCAGGAAGAATGGCTAAGTGGGCAGTAAAGCTTAGTGCCCATGATATAAGATATGAGCCAAGAACAGCCATTAAATCCCAAGCACTAGCTGACTTTGTGGCTGATTTCAGTAGTGATCTACAAAAAGAAGCAGAATTGGAAGTCCAACAGCTGGATGAGACCAAGGATCCCTGGATACTACACACTGATGGATCCTCAAATGTCAAGGGCACAGGGCTCGGGATACTACTAAAATCGCCACAGGGGGACATAATACCCCACTCCATAGCCTGTGAGTTCCAAGCAACTAACAATGAGGCTGAATATGAAGCCTTAATTGCTGGCTTACAAATTGCTAAGGATATGGGGGTAAAATATCTTAAAGTATATGTAGACTCATTATTGATCACCAATCACTTTAATGGATCCTATGCTGTTAAAGGTGAAAAACTAACCAAATATTTAGAGATAGTCAAAGAATTGGCACTCTCTTTTGTTTCTTTCAGCTTAACACAGGTACCAAGGGAGGATAACACGGAAGCTGATGCATTGGCCAACTTAGGATCATCCTTAAAAATTCCAGAAGACATAAGTATCCCTATCATCCATATCCTGGCTCCTGCTATTGAAAATCAAGTGGCCATGGAAATAGAAGAGGATACTGCAGTAATCCCTAGTGAAGAAGCTCAATCTTATGCAGGATCATGGGTCTCACCAATCATGAAATACTTGCAATACGGGGAGATTCCGATGGGAGAAAATCCTAGAGCTTTCAGGATTAAGGTATCTCAATTCACAATCTTAAATAATGTGCTATATAAACGATCTCTTGCAGGACCATATTTGAGATGTATCGAGGATCCTGAAATTGAAGAAGTGTTGAGAGACTTCCATGAAGGAGATTGTGGAAACCACACTGGGGGCAGGGCATTATTCTCAAGGATCCTAAGAACAGGATACTACTGGCCAACCATGAAAAGGGATGCTGTAGAATATGCTAGGAAATGTGATCCTTGCCAAAGACACAGCAATATCCTTCATCAACCAGCTGAATTGCTACACCCCATACCATCCTCTTGGCCATTCATGAGATGGGGAATGGATATAGTTGGCAAGCTCCCTAAAGCACCTGGTGGAAAAGTATTTATGCTTGCCATGACTGACTACTTCTCTAAGTGGATAGAGGCTGAAGCTTTTGCTCAAGTCAGAGAAAAAGAAGTTATATCCTTTATCAAAAGAAACATTATAACTAGATTTGGCATTCCCTCTGAAATTGTATGTGATAATGGTTCCCAATTCATTGGAAGCAGAACTACTAACTTTTGTGACAGTTGGGGAATCAAGATGATAACATCAACACCAGTTCATCCACAAGCCAATGGCCAAGCAGAATCATCCAACAAGATCATCATCAACAATCTGAAGAAGAAGCTAGGATCCAAGAAGGGAAAATGGGCAGAGGAGTTACCTTATGTGCTATGGGCTGATAGAACAACTCCCAAGAATGCCACTGGTCAAACACCTTTTTCTTTAGTATTTGGGGCAGAAGCAGTGATCCCAACAGAGATGGTGATCCCAACTGCTAGAACAAGTGCTCGTGATCCTGAAGAGAATGCTACAATCCTGGCTCAGGATTTGGATACTATTGAGGAAATCAGGGATCTGGCTAGGATAAGGATGGCAAGCTACCAACAAAGAATGGCTGGTGCTTACAACAAAAATGTTAGGATAAGGAAGTTTCAAGTCGGAGATATGGTGTTGAGAAAAGCATTCCAAAACACTATTAATCCTGCTGACGGGAAGTTAGCACCAAAGTGGGAAGGCCCTTACTTGATTGAAGCTGAAGCAGGAAAGGGGGCATACAGATTGCTAACCATGGAAGGAAACTTGTTACCAAGAGCCTGGAATGCTGTTCACTTAAAGAGATACTTTATGTGAACATGATCCTTCAAGCATGTGATCCTTTTATTGAAGTATCCTCGAAGGATCCCGGTGATGTCAGTGATCCTTAATCTGGTAATGCCCTTATCTTAAAACATTTACATTTCCTTACTTTTTACCAAAGGATAAGGATCCTGTATCCTTCATCCTCTTCTCACGAACCATTTGAGTTATGATAGTTCAGGTATCTACAGCATATCGTCAAAGATCTTCAAAAGCAACGCAGATCCTTGGGCTTGTCCCCAGTTATCCTTGGGATTATCCCCAGTTTCCGCCAGCAGCGCACGATGATCCTGATATAGTTCACGTCTTTGGGACCAGTACCCACTTCCGGGGCTGACAACCTCATCGTACTGGCTATACCCAGGATCCTACGTATAATGGTAGACGTACCATACATCCGTTCATAAGGTTTCTAACGTTTCACGTTAGCTAAGGTTTTGACATTTTCATGTCACTAAGTTTGGATAGTCGCCATTAAGGGCCATACTCCAGTTTACATACGATCCTTTGGGCTTGTCCCCAGTTATCCTTCGGGCTTGTCCCCAGTTATCCTTTGGGCTTGTCCCCAGTTATCCTTTGGGCTTGTCCCCAGTGATCCTTTGGGATCATCCCCCGTTATCCTTTGGGCATGTCCCCAGCTACTAAATTATCTTTTACATTGGCTTAGTCCCAAGTTATGTTCCATTTTTCAGGTTCTCAAAGCTAAACGAATAAGGATCCTTAATCCTTGTTATCCGTTAAAATTTCACTTATGGTTATCTTGATCAAAGGTTAGGATAATACCCCACTCCATAGCCTGTGAGTTCCAAGCAACTAACAATGAGGCTGAATATGAAGCCTTAATTGCTGGCTTGCAAATTGCTAAGGATATGGGGGTAAAATATCTTAAAGTATATGTAGACTCATTATTGATCACCAATCACTTTAATGGATCCTATGCTGTTAAAGGTGAAAAACTAACCAAATATTTAGAGATAGTCAAAGAATTGGCACTCTCTTTTGTTTCTTTCAGCTTAACACAGGTACCAAGGGAGGATAACACGGAAGCTGATGCATTGGCCAACTTAGGATCATCCTTAAAAATTCCAGAAGACATAAGTATCCCTATCATCCATATCCTGGCTCCTGCTATTGAAAATCAAGTGGCCATGGAAATAGAAGAGGATACTGCAGTAATCCCTAGTAAAGAAGCTCAATCTTATGCAGGATCATGGGTCTCACCAATCATGAAATACTTGCAATACGGGGAGATTCCGATGGGAGAAAATCCTAGAGCTTTCAGGATTAAGGTATCTCAATTCACAATCTTAAATAATGTGCTATATAAACGATCTCTTGCAGGACCATATTTGAGATGTATCGAGGATCCTAAAATTGAAGAAGTGTTGAGAGACTTCCATGAAGGAGATTGTGGAAACCACACTGGGGGCAGGGCATTATTCTCAAGGATCCTAAGAACAGGATACTACTGGCCAACCATGAAAAGGGATGCTGTAGAATATGCTAGGAAATGTGATCCTTGCCAAAGACACAGCAATATCCTTCATCAACCAGCTGAATTGCTACACCCCATACCATCCTCTTGGCCATTCATGAGATGGGGAATGGATATAGTTGGCAAGCTCCCTAAAGCACCTGGTGGAAAAGTATTTATGCTTGCCATGACTGACTACTTCTCTAAGTGGATAGAGGCTGAAGCTTTTGCTCAAGTCAGAGAAAAAGAAGTTATATCCTTTATCAAAAGAAACATTATAACTAGATTTGGCATTCCCTCTGAAATTGTATGTGATAATGGTTCCCAATTCATTGGAAGCAGAACTACTAACTTTTGTGACAGTTGGGGAATCAAGATGATAACATCAACACCAGTTCATCCACAAGCCAATGGCCAAGCAGAATCATCCAACAAGATCATCATCAACAATCTGAAGAAGAAGCTAGGATCCAAGAAGGGAAAATGGGCAGAGGAGTTACCTTATGTGCTATGGGCTGATAGAACAACTCCCAAGAATGCCACTGGTCAAACACCTTTTTCTTTAGTATTTGGGGCAGAAGCAGTGATCCCAACAGAGATGGTGATCCCAACTGCTAGAACAAGTGCTCGTGATCCTGAAGAGAATGCTACAATCCTGGCTCAGGATTTGGATACTATTGAGGAAATCAGGGATCTGGCTAGGATAAGGATGGCAAGCTACCAACAAAGAATGGCTGGTGCTTACAACAAAAATGTTAGGATAAGGAAGTTTCAAGTCGGAGATATGGTGTTGAGAAAAGCATTCCAAAACACTATTAATCCTGCTGACGGGAAGTTAGCACCAAAGTGGGAAGGCCCTTACTTGATTGAAGCTGAAGCAGGAAAGGGGGCATACAGATTGCTAACCATGGAAGGAAACTTGTTACCAAGAGCCTGGAATGCTGTTCACTTAAAGAGATACTTTATGTGAACATGATCCTTCAAGCATGTGATCCTTTTATTGAAGTATCCTCGAAGGATCCCGGTGATGTCAGTGATCCTTAATCTGGTAATGCCCTTATCTTAAAACATTTACATTTCCTTACTTTTTACCAAAGGATAAGGATCCTGTATCCTTCATCCTCTTCTCACGAACCATTTGAGTTATGATAGTTCAGGTATCTACAGCATATCGTCAAAGATCTTCAAAAGCAACGCAGATCCTTGGGCTTGTCCCCAGTTATCCTTGGGATTATCCCCAGTTTCCGCCAGCAGCGCACGATGATCCTGATATAGTTCACGTCTTTGGGACCAGTACCCACTTCCGGGGCTGACAACCTCATCGTACTGGCTATACCCAGGATCCTACGTATAATGGTAGACGTACCATACATCCGTTCATAAGGTTTCTAACGTTTCACGTTAGCTAAGGTTTTGACATTTTCATGTCACTAAGTTTGGATAGTCGCCATTAAGGGCCATACTCCAGTTTACATACGATCCTTTGGGCTTGTCCCCAGTTATCCTTCGGGCTTGTCCCCAGTTATCCTTTGGGCTTGTCCCCAGTTATCCTTTGGGCTTGTCCCCAGTGATCCTTTGGGATCATCCCCCGTTATCCTTTGGGCATGTCCCCAGCTACTAAATTATCTTTTACATTGGCTTAGTCCCAAGTTATGTTCCATTTTTCAGGTTCTCAAAGCTAAACGAATAAGGATCCTTAATCCTTGTTATCCGTTAAAATTTCACTTATGGTTATCTTGATCAAAGGTTAGGATAATACCCCACTCCATAGCCTGTGAGTTCCAAGCAACTAACAATGAGGCTGAATATGAAGCCTTAATTGCTGGCTTGCAAATTGCTAAGGATATGGGGGTAAAATATCTTAAAGTATATGTAGACTCATTATTGATCACCAATCACTTTAATGGATCCTATGCTGTTAAAGGTGAAAAACTAACCAAATATTTAGAGATAGTCAAAGAATTGGCACTCTCTTTTGTTTCTTTCAGCTTAACACAGGTACCAAGGGAGGATAACACGGAAGCTGATGCATTGGCCAACTTAGGATCATCCTTAAAAATTCCAGAAGACATAAGTATCCCTATCATCCATATCCTGGCTCCTGCTATTGAAAATCAAGTGGCCATGGAAATAGAAGAGGATACTGCAGTAATCCCTAGTAAAGAAGCTCAATCTTATGCAGGATCATGGGTCTCACCAATCATGAAATACTTGCAATACGGGGAGATTCCGATGGGAGAAAATCCTAGAGCTTTCAGGATTAAGGTATCTCAATTCACAATCTTAAATAATGTGCTATATAAACGATCTCTTGCAGGACCATATTTGAGATGTATCGAGGATCCTAAAATTGAAGAAGTGTTGAGAGACTTCCATGAAGGAGATTGTGGAAACCACACTGGGGGCAGGGCATTATTCTCAAGGATCCTAAGAACAGGATACTACTGGCCAACCATGAAAAGGGATGCTGTAGAATATGCTAGGAAATGTGATCCTTGCCAAAGACACAGCAATATCCTTCATCAACCAGCTGAATTGCTACACCCCATACCATCCTCTTGGCCATTCATGAGATGGGGAATGGATATAGTTGGCAAGCTCCCTAAAGCACCTGGTGGAAAAGTATTTATGCTTGCCATGACTGACTACTTCTCTAAGTGGATAGAGGCTGAAGCTTTTGCTCAAGTCAGAGAAAAAGAAGTTATATCCTTTATCAAAAGAAACATTATAACTAGATTTGGCATTCCCTCTGAAATTGTATGTGATAATGGTTCCCAATTCATTGGAAGCAGAACTACTAACTTTTGTGACAGTTGGGGAATCAAGATGATAACATCAACACCAGTTCATCCACAAGCCAATGGCCAAGCAGAATCATCCAACAAGATCATCATCAACAATCTGAAGAAGAAGCTAGGATCCAAGAAGGGAAAATGGGCAGAGGAGTTACCTTATGTGCTATGGGCTGATAGAACAACTCCCAAGAATGCCACTGGTCAAACACCTTTTTCTTTAGTATTTGGGGCAGAAGCAGTGATCCCAACAGAGATGGTGATCCCAACTGCTAGAACAAGTGCTCGTGATCCTGAAGAGAATGCTACAATCCTGGCTCAGGATTTGGATACTATTGAGGAAATCAGGGATCTGGCTAGGATAAGGATGGCAAGCTACCAACAAAGAATGGCTGGTGCTTACAACAAAAATGTTAGGATAAGGAAGTTTCAAGTCGGAGATATGGTGTTGAGAAAAGCATTCCAAAACACTATTAATCCTGCTGACGGGAAGTTAGCACCAAAGTGGGAAGGCCCTTACTTGATTGAAGCTGAAGCAGGAAAGGGGGCATACAGATTGCTAACCATGGAAGGAAACTTGTTACCAAGAGCCTGGAATGCTGTTCACTTAAAGAGATACTTTATGTGAACATGATCCTTCAAGCATGTGATCCTTTTATTGAAGTATCCTCGAAGGATCCCGGTGATGTCAGTGATCCTTAATCTGGTAATGCCCTTATCTTAAAACATTTACATTTCCTTACTTTTTACCAAAGGATAAGGATCCTGTATCCTTCATCCTCTTCTCACGAACCATTTGAGTTATGATAGTTCAGGTATCTACAGCATATCGTCAAAGATCTTCAAAAGCAACGCAGATCCTTGGGCTTGTCCCCAGTTATCCTTGGGATTATCCCCAGTTTCCGCCAGCAGCGCACGATGATCCTGATATAGTTCACGTCTTTGGGACCAGTACCCACTTCCGGGGCTGACAACCTCATCGTACTGGCTATACCCAGGATCCTACGTATAATGGTAGACGTACCATACATCCGTTCATAAGGTTTCTAACGTTTTCACGTTAGCTAAGGTTTTGACATTTTCATGTCACTAAGTTTGGATAGTCGCCAGTAAGGGCCATACTCCAGTTTACATACGATCCTTTGGGCTTATCCCCAGTTATCCTTCGGGCTTGTCCCCAGTTATCCTTTGGGCTTGTCCCCAGTTATCCTTTGGGCTTGTCCCCAGTGATCCTTTGGGATCATCCCCCGTTATCCTTTGGGCATGTCCCCAGTTACTAAATTATCTTTTACATTGGCTTAGTCCCAAGTTATGTTCCATTTTTCAGGTTCTCAAAGCTAAACGAATAAGGATCCTTAATCCTTGTTATCCGTTAAAATTTCACTTATGGTTATCTTGATCAAAGGTTAGGATCCTAACTTGGATCCTCAGGTATGATCCTTGACTATTTTGATTATACTAAACAACCCTTGCACTTTGACAACTGAACCTATGATCCTTAAAATAAACTACCTTGAAAATTTTCGATTATAGCATATTTGATCCAGGATCATATCCTAAATTTCTTAAACATAATTTGCTCAACTTTTTCTTACTCAAACAAACATGTGTTAAAACAATTGAAAATAAAAAGGATAATAACACAAGATAAGCGACAAAAGTTTAAGATTTTATTTATTAACGAAAGGATTAACCCTTCAAAAGTTGTCAAAATTGCCATCCCACATTTCTACCAGCAAAACGTGGCCCGTCCACATGGGTTGGCAAAGGGTGTCCATTGTCTTTGCGGTCTTAGCAGGTGCAGGAAATTAAAGGCGGCAGGATCACAAAGGCTTCATCCCCCAAACAGAGGATCCCTCCACCATTTGTGACCCTACCTATTGTTCAAAGGATCCATGATCCTTAACCCTAAGAGCTATTGTTCAAATTACAGACCATAATTGTTTCAAATACCACAACCACAAACCACTACCAAGCTTAAAAAATTGGGCTCCGGCCTAGTCACAAATATCCATCATCGCCCAATCATGCAGCTTACACCTTTGCTGCTCCATCACCACCAGCTTCTCCGCCCTGATCCTTGTCAGCATCACCACCCTCCAGCATTGGGATATCCTCGGCTTCATCCTCGTCCTCCAGTTCCGCCAGTCTTGCCTTCCAACCCTCAACATCCCATGTGCTTTTGTCAAAGGCAGGATCCTGAGCCTCCGCAGCCATCTGTAGTTGTATCTTGTACATGGCAATTGCTGCAGAAACCTTGGCATCCTGGGTGATCTCCTGCTTCTCGCCATCCATATCGATCAGCCTTTGAGCAGCCTCATCCTTTGTTGCCTGGAGTTCCTTCTCAAGATCTGCAATCTTGAGATCCTTCAACACGCCCATTTGTTGGAGGTCGGCGATTTGGCTTTCCTGATCCTCGACATGTCCAAGATAGGTCTCGATCTCAGCAAGTTTCTGCAAAAGAGAAATAAGGTAGATTCAGGATCAGATGATCCACAAAAAAGCAGGATATGCAAGCAGGATATTCAAGAAGGATAACCAACAGGGGCAGTGATCCTTACCTCATTAACATAGTCGAGAAACTGTTGGCGAAGCAGAGGAAATCCATGGAGATCTTCAGAAGTCTTCCTCTTCTTTCCCTTACCCCTAATGGGTGCTTTAGGGGCTGAAGCGGAGGGACTGGCAGCAGGAGCCTTCCTCCTCGAAGACTTGACGTTGGCAAGATCATCTATCCCAAACTTGGAGGCAGACTTGGCGGACTTAGCAGATTTTCCAGCACCTACACAATCAAAAAACAAGATAAGTTCCCTTACTAATTAAACAATCTTACATATAACCTACTTTTTTATAAGGATACTTACTTGACATAGTGGCAGATGCGGAGGATACTTCTTGCGAATCTTGGACGGTGACTTGGAAACTTCTGACCTCAGGATTAAGCCTTTTAAAAGCTAAAACTCTTTCTCTTGCAGCAGGGGTCAATTTAAGATGTGCAACGGAAATAGCTGCACAAGAGATAAAAAAGACATTAGTGATCCTCATCATAAGACACAAGTCTGATGGTGATCCTTCCAGGATCCTCTATCCTACCATGAGTGGCCCACTCCTTGGGCAGATCCTTCCCGTGAGGGATGGTATCCCTTCTGACAAAAAAGAAGCGTCGCTTCCAGTTTGTATCATTTTTTGTAACCCTGAAAACAGGGTGATCCTCCCCGGCTTTCCGTTTCAGCAAGTATCGATGAGAACCAAACGTGGTAAGATCATAAAGCTCGGCCAACTCCGCCATTCCCAGGTCAATCCCTTTCTGCTCGATGATCCTCTCGAAGGTATACAGAACCCTCCAGATCATCGGCATAGCTTGGATGTAAGAAATGCCGGTTAAGGAAAAGAAAGATTGGGTGAAGTCTGGAAAAGGATACGAATACCCTATGGTGAACGGAGTTGCAGGGAAAGCCACCCAGGTGTCGGAGATAAAATCACTTAGAGCGGTAGAAGAAAAAGATTTAAAAACGGTATCCGCCGGAAAATAGTGACGGATCCTATCAATGAGAGCGTCGGTATAACAGCATCTCTCGGTAGGAGAATCCTTGATGATCCCTTCGCCTTTTAACGGACTACTCTTCCTGTGATCCTTGTGAGGAGAATTTCGGAGCAACATACTTGTGGCGGAACAGAAACAGAGTAAAAGCAGAAAAAACAGAGCAAGAGAAGGAAGAAAGGAAAGAGAGAAGAAGAGAATACCTGATCAATCTTCGGTGGAGATTATAAAGGGAGTATATCCTGAATTTAAATACAAATCGATCCTCACCCTATCTCCTATTTATAATCATGATTTGCAGGGATGTCACTTCAGTGACGTAATGATCACAACGGCTAGTCCGCTTATAACGGCTAGTTATCCGAGTAGTCCGTTGAAGATAAGATCAGAGCAAAATATAACTCATTAATTTACAATAAACTCCTTATATTTTGGGGGCAATTGTTAGGGCTGGATTTTTATTATACATGATCCTTACACGTGATCCTAACCAGTGATCCTTGTTTCTTTGGCAGACAGTGATCCTCAGCAGGACTTCAGGATCAGGATCATGGACCATTATAGGATCCTCATGCTAACGGTTACCTTTGTTTAATACAATGTTATCTTGCAGGAACATCTAGCAGGATACGCTCTTAGCATCATAACCAAGGGACGCGTCTTCACAATTATGGCATTAGCTTAATCGGAGATAGACGTTGCAAAGGATATGGAAACTTAGCTTGATTTAAGGGCGGCAATTTAGGCTAGATTGTCTTTTATTTCTAAAGGGGTAATGAGCTGATTATTAGTCTTTTTACCTAAAATAGGTCACCTACACTTGTATATATAACACTCTTCTTCATTCGGAAGAACACACGACACAACTCTCACACGCTTAGACACTCGAAACTATAGTGATCCTTGTACTCAGCTCATTATCATCCAAAGTTGTAACTATTTTTCTTATATTGAAGTTTGGTGATCGGTAGTTGCCATCACCCGAGGTTTTTTATGCCGGAGATCATACATTGATCAAGGGCTTTTTCCTCGTATAAATCATTGTGTCTTTGCATATTTCATATTGAAGTGATCCTATACTTTTTCTACAAACCAAGCATCATACCCCATTTACATAAAGTTTGGTTGCATTATCCTTGTGTGATTTTTGACCAAAACAGTAGGTATAACGATGTGAAAAAGGATGGTTGGGTTAAAAGATTTGAATGTTTTTTGTGTAAGAAAGATGAAACAGTGGATGAGTTGGAAAACCAATATGAAAGTTTAATTGAACATTTAAAAAATTACGAGATAAGAATGTCAAATGCTGAAAAAATATCAAAATTTGCAGATGCGTTACCTGCTGAGTGGGATGAATTTTTTATTAATCTGAAAAAGGATTCTAGATTCTCAGAGTTATATCCAAATGTATTCATCAATAAGCTTAAAACACACAAGTATGAAAATGATAAGAAAAAGAAAGGTTTGTTAAATGAAATAGAAAAGAACTTAGAAAAAATAAATTTGGATGTGATTCTTGAAATGAGAAGAAGAGTATATATGTGTCTTGCAGCAAAAAAAAGTTATGAAATATGATATTAAGAGTGGTTGTTATATTGATGAAAATATGAATCCTCTTGATTTTGTTAAAATTTTTTGTGCAGGTACATACAAGACAGAGATAGAGGTAATTTCAAAGAATGAAGAATCAGTGTTAGTGCATGCGTCTGTCGACTTCGTCTTGTATCGAGTCTTGTACTAAGAATGTTAGATCAGGGCACGTAGTTCGAGATATAAGTAATTCCGCTTGAAAGGGTAATTCCGCTTGAATTAAACATGCTTGTAATTCCGTGCGGAATTACATTCATCTTGGAATCTAATCTCGCTTGGAACATGTTCAAGCGGAATTAAACGCCTATATAAACCTTTCAAGTGAAATCATTTGCAACAATTCCGGTTTCAGTGCCGAACTGCTGCCGAAGTGTCGTCTCGCTGTAAATTGTCATCAAATCAATAAAATCGACAGTTAATGAGTATATCTTGCTGAATTGACCTCAATACGACTGTTTCCGCCTTTCGTATTGAGCATAAAATCTTCTGAACGACTCGTTCGGGTCCGGAATCGATCCCACAGTCAGAGACAAATGAAACTTCAAATTCTAAACCAGTGTGCTCAAATGTGAAAAATCTGAATCAGACAATGTCAAACTCCTAATAAAAATGTGGAGAGTTTGACATTGGAAAACAAAAGTTTAAAAGAAAAAGAAAAAGAAGATGTGTTTTGGATAAAATTAGAAAACAAAGTTTTAAAAGAAAAAGAAACAGAATTTCAAAATCAAATAAAAGTTTTAGAAAATGAAAATTTGTTTTAGATAAAAGTAAAATTGAAAATGAAAAGGCAATAAATTCTCATCTTGAGAAGATCACTCAACTTGAAAATGAAGTTGCGAGTGCTCAAAATAAAATTGATGAGTTAGAAAAGAAATTGAAAGGTTTTGTGACCACGTCAGTATTACTAGATCAGATATGTCCAAAACCGATCAATGAAATTCCAATACGTGACAATGTCACAAATTATGACAAAGTCATAATTGAAGATTGTGATGATTAATCTGATGATGAAGATGATAAAAAGAAAATATTTTTGAAATTAAAAGAAAATTTTCAAGAAACTGTTCTACAATCTACTAGAAGAGGTGAATGTTCAAAGCAAAAACATTTTAAGAAGAATGTAGAACAAAAACAAAGTGTTAAAAATTCGAAAAATTTTCAAAACAACAATAAAAGATCATCAGTTCAATCATCCAATCATTATAAAAAACCATAAAAAGTTGAAAATCAAAACTCACAAAAAGTTGGTAGTAAGTGGTGCAGGTTTGACCACAGTGCTTAAAAGTCAAATCAAGCTTACAGGAGAAAATGGGATGAAGATTCTTCAAAGCCAAATCATTACAATGATAGAAAACAGAAAAATGATGAATATTCCAAGTCAAATCAATGTTATGATTTGAGTGTTTGGTTTGAAAGTGGAGAATGGTATGATAACAGAGTGTGTTACAAATGTGGTTTTCAAGGACACATTGCTGTTAACTGCCAGAGTAAGAGTTTTGAGACAAGAAGATGCTTTGAATGTCAAATCAAAGTTCATATTGCCAGAGATTGCCCAATGAGATCAAAGGGAAGATCAAGAGCCGAATCTCATGGAAAGATGAAGTAATCAGTCAAAATTGAAGAAAAGCCCAAAGAACAGAAAGTGAAACTTTCACAAGGGCAAAAAGATATTCTTAGAATGAAAAGAAAGAAAGCGAGGGAGTATCTTGAAAAGATTTTGTCCTCGGGTACAACTGGTGATTCAGATAAAAGTTCTGATGAATCGATTTGCTCAACAAAAAATGGTCAATCAAGCAAAACGAATTCATCAGATACAAATCTGAGGACAAAAGAGTGGATAAAGAAAGAAAAATTGACTAATCAAACTGATAAAAAATCAAAGAAAGTTAATTTTTTGGATAAAATCTTTATCGAAGTTTTTGAGTATAAAAGAAACCGTGAAAGATCAATCATGTCACAGGTTGATAAATTTGGAAAACCTAAATCTTGTAAGGATTGGGTTCCAATAAAGGATGGCGATGAATTTGTTTCTGTGAAAACAAAAGAGCCATCTTCTGGCAATGAATTTGTTTCTTCGGAAGCAAAAGAGCCATGTTTTGGCGATGAATTTGACTCGTCAAAGTCAAAGGAGCCACGTTCGGGAAATGAATCTGATTCGTCAAAATCAGAAGAGCCACAGATTGAGGTAAAAAGTGATGATTCCGTGTCGGCAATGGATGATGCAAACTTTCCATCATTGTCAAACGGAAATCTAAAACAAAAGGCATGCAAACCCAAGGCACGTCAGGCTTGGGTGGATCTTTCAAAATAAAAAATCCTGACTTGCCGGAACTCCCAGGTTGGTAATTGGGGAGTAGGAATCGGCATCTTTCTTGAGAAATTCACAGGTTGGTAACGGTGATATTTCGACTTACAAGTGGTTAATCAAGGACATTAAGTTGTACTTGTGTTAACTTTCTTACAAGTGGTTAAAGAGAAAGAAAATTGAACCTACAAGTAGTTGAGAAAACAATGTGATGAAATAAACCCCATGTTTGTGAAATGACAAACAAAACTAATTTTTCCAGAAAAACCATTTTGATAAAGACAAACTTAAGTGTTTTGAAATCATAATGGGAAAATAGTTTGTTGTCAGGGGGAGTTCTGATTGTTTATGCAAAGTAGATGGCGAATTGAAATTATTCACATCATGTTGTCATGTTATTTGTACAAGTTGATTATTTCTATTTTCAAATTTTCCCAGAAAATAAAAAATTGAAACATATTTTTGATTTTAGAGGGAGTAAAAATTTCAGAAAAATTCAAAAATTTGAAAAATTCAAAAACATTTATTCAAAATGAGTCTTGTTGGGAAAAAGGGGAAATGATAGTACATCAGTGGACTATCACAACATGCTAAAGAAATGTAAAGACAAAATGTTTTTAAACAAGTCTCACTAATGATGTTCCAGTCGGCTTCACACAGTTAGTAAATTGTATTCGGGATATAAACCTAAATATCAAAACTTGCTTATCTCGTGGGGAACATCTCTCGGATATATGGGTAACCCCGAAATCTTGTTTGAGAGATTGCCTGATTCTGAGATACTAAGTCTTTACACTGTTTGATATCTGGGGTATTATACCTGGTCTTCTGATATTGTGGAAGCAATGGCCTAGACCTCGTATAATACTTTTATGCGCTTTCAAAGCTCTCCCTCTGCTAAAAAATTGAAAAATATCGAAAGATATGAATCAATAGCAGTTGAAGAAAAGATTCCCTAAAGGAACACACCTAAAGTCGAGCCTTCATCTCTTTGATCAAACGGTAGTTCGTACCTGAGCTCTCAAGGTCTCGCACTAACTTGAATACAAATATCAGATTGGTATACTCACCTGTAAGACTGAATCTAGGGAATTTTGATACAGGAGTATATTCTGAGGTGGAACACATGAGTAAGTTAGTTCTTAAAACATTAATTCGTATCTTGAAGCAATTGAAACTTGTGTAGAAGTTTAAATGGACAACAATACTGACAATCAGAAGTGAATTTGTTTAAGATTTAATGATTAATCAAGATCAACGGTGTTAGTGATTTGTCTAAAAAACTGATATGATCCTCTTACACAAACTCACAAAAATATTGTATGTAAATATTTCTTTACTACTTTTCATTAAAAACAAAATCCCAAAAAGATTTTATATGTGTTTTAGCACAAAATTTGAAAAATTCAAAAAGATTTTATTTCATCTTATTTTCGACAACTGATGTTGGAAAGCTGATTTTCAAAATTCTGTGTGCTAAACATGATGAACAACAGGTGAAGGGGAGTCTGTTTAAAATGAAAAAGAACTTTGAATGTTACGAATACAAGTGATGCAGCAGAGCTTATTAATGTCAAAATTATTTATCTTACAAGTGGTAGAGGATTGTGCAGGTTAAAACCAGGTTTCTGATCCTGTTGCTACGGAGAGCCAGGAGATGTTTCAGATCCTGTGAAAACCTGAGCAAAGTTTGAGCCAGGATTCGATCTCAAGGGGATAGCTAATTCCAGACTGCGATCCCAGCTTGACGAAAGGGGGAGTCTGATGTTGTTAGAGCCAGAGTTAGATCCTGGATCAGCATTCGAGAAAGAAAAGCTGCAGATGCTGAAGAATTTATGAAATCAACACTCAAGGGGGAGTATTGATGTTGATAAAGAGAAGATAGAGATTGAGGATTCCTACAATGGAGAATATTTTGGAAAGAATGAGAAGACTGATCAAGACTAAAGAGTCAACATGCTGAAGACTCGTACCGAAGACTTCGTCAACATCCAAGGGGGAGTCTGTTGGTGCATATGTCTGTTGACTTCATCTTGTATCGAGTCTTATAACTAGAATGATAGATCAGGTCACGTAGTTCGAGGAAAACGAGGATCTAGGCTGAACAAGCCATTTCGCACGAAATGGAAGAGCCATTTCGCACGAAATGGAAGAGCCATTTCGCACGAAATGGAAGAGCCATTTCGCACGAAATGGAAGAGCCATTTCGCACGAAATGGACAATCCATTTCGTACGAAATGGGCATTCCCATTCCATGCGAAATGGGTAGCCTATAAATACCTGACTTGTCATTTCGTATGTAAGACTTTCTGATTCCGGTAGCGAAGCTCTGCCGAAGTGTCTCTAGCCTGTATATCGCTTTCAAATCAATAAACAAGACAGTTAATGTGTATATGAAGCCGATACAAGTCAATACGTTTGTTTCCGCCTCTCGTATTGATCGAGAACTCTTCTGAACGAGTCGTTTTGGTCGTGCAAACGATCCTACATGTGTTGATCTTATGATCTTTAAATTCTTACGAAATGGAAGAGCCATTTCGCACGAAATGGACATTGTCCATTTCGTACGAAATGGGCATTCCCATTCCATGCGAAATGGGTAGCCTATAAATACCTGACTTGTCATCTTGTTTGAAAGACTTTCTATTTCTGACATACTAGGTCTTTGTACGTGATGATATCTGGGGTATTATACCAGGACTTCTGATTTTGCGGGAGCAATAGCCTAGTCCTCGTATAATACTTTGCATAAGCTTTAAGCATAAAGCTCGCCCTCAGCATAAAAAATGATGAAACATTGAAAAATGCTAATCATGTGCTGTTGAAGAAAAGATCCCCAAACGGGACACACCGAAAGACGAGTCATCATCTCTTTGTCTGAACGAAAGTTCTAACCTGAGCTCTCATGGTCTCGCATTTACCCGTTTACAGATATCATTAGTGTACATTCACCTGTAAGACTGAATATAGAAGTCTGGATACGGGAGTATATTCTAAGGTGGGACACGCGAATAAGTTTAAGTGCCTAAAACACTAATCTCGTATCTCAAAACAGTTGAACTTTGTGTGAAAATTTAAGTGGATCAGTATACTGACAATCTAGGTGAATCATTTAGAACTTAAAATGTTTAAAGCTTAAAGGTGTTAGTGATTTGTCTAAAAAACTGATATGATCCTCTTACACAAACTCACAAAAATATTGTATGTAAATATTTCTTTACTGCTTTTCATTAAAAACAAAATCCCAAAAAGATGTTAAGTGTGTTTTAGCATAAATTTTTGAAAAACTCAAAAAGATTTTTGACAACTGATGATGAAAAGCTGATTTTCAAAATTCCAAGTGCTAAACATGATGAACAGGTTTGGGTGTTTGAAAAATTAATATTCTTACAAGTAGTCATCAAAGATTATAAATGATATTTACAAATGATGTTTTGAGATTGTTTCTACAAGTGGTGAGCTAAAGAATAAATTTGTCAAATTTTAAATTTGTGAAATTTATTTTGAGGTAGAGATTGTGCAGGAAAAAGGTTTAAAAGAGCTAGGTTCTGATTCCTGAAAAGTTTCTGCATAAGCATATGTAGAGCTAGGCTTCGATCCTGAACCTGTGAAGGCTGCAAAGCATGAGCATAGTTTGAACCAGATTATGGATCAACATTCAAGGGGGAGTTTGAATGATAGAGAACCAGGTTTAAATCCTGATGTTCATGAAAGATGCTGATGCTGATGATCTTAAAGAATCAAGAGATCTGATCAAGAGAAGATAGAGTCAGGTTGAGATTCTGGAAGAGAGAAAGAGAAAGAAGAAATAGATTTTGATGGATGCTTACACTGTCAGATACTTTGGAAGAGTACGAAGACTGATAAAGACTGAAGACTGTGAAGACTCGACACTGAAGACTTCGTCAACATCCAAGAGGGAGTCTGTTGGTGCATATGTCTATCGACTTCGTCTTGTATCGAGTCTTGTAACTAGAACGATAGATCAGGTCACGTAAAACGAGAAAACTGAGAAACATGTTAGATGGGACCATTTCGCACGAAATGGACATTGCCCATTTCGCACGAAATGGATCTTGATCATTTCGCACGGAATGGATTTCCTCTAAATACCTGATGTGAGATTTCATTTGTAACAGTTCTGATTCCGGTACTGAAGTGCTGCCGAGGTGTCTTCTGACTGTAAATCGTTGTCAAATCAATATACAAGACATTAAAAGTGATTCTGTGTGTAAATCAAGCCGATTCAAAGTCTGTATCATTGAATTCCGCCTTTGATATGGATTAGAACTCTTCTGATAGACTCGTATAGATCGAATCTCGATTCTACACATGGAATAAGTCTTCTTCGAAACATACCTGCAAAACAAGCCAAAGGTGATGGAAACAATTGTTAAGTTAGAATAATAATGAGGATCCTGGATCCTTATTCCTGCAGTGTCTCCTAAGGATCCTTAACTCAAACTGAGCTGAGGATCCGTGATCCATTCTACACTTGAGGATCCGTGATCCATAGGCAGTAAAATTCTATCCCTAACAATAATGATGCACATGTGCATTCTTAATATTGGTAATGTAAAAAGTAGTGTATTGCTGATGGTAATGTCTTTTCCCAGCTCAAAGGCGATGACTAGTAGATCCCTTTTTCTTGGCTATATATCCCTGGTTAAGCATTTCCAAAATAACATTCACAGCAATATATGCATCCTTTTGGTGAATGAAATTGACGAAGGTAGATACTTGAGTCTTCCTTTTATCTCTAGTTTCCGAAGGGACTCTAAGACACTTGGGATTGTAGTTCAGTCGGTCAGAGCACCGCCCTGTCAAGGTGGAAGCTGCGGGTTCGAGCCCCGTCAGTCCCGATGTCGAATTCAAAAAATACATCAATTCATCTCTCCATTTTCTGTGAAAAGGGGGGGGGGAAGGAAAGTGCATTTTTCTACTACTGGTAATATATTACGGAATTTGTCCAAGAAATGATACATATGCACATGTGCATCCATAACTGTTACTCGAAAAAAAAAAGTTTTTTTTTTGGTAACGAAATATAGCGATTTTTTTTTAAATATTAAAAAAAATTTATGTGTTTTTTGGATTTTTTTAAGGTATTTTTTTGTGTTCACATTGGTTCTCGCAATAAGGGTGGTCTCAAATTGTTGGTGCACTACATCGGTTGATTTCGTCTTGGATCGAGTCCTATATTGTATTGTATAGATTAGGGCGTGTTTTACGAGAAAACAGGAGAATGTATGTGTTTTAGGAAGAGGTTTCGCTTATAGGGTCATTAGAGATAGGTTTCGCTTGATTATGCATAAGGTTCCGCTTATATGTTCACTAGAGGTTTCGCTTGAATGGTAATGTACATATAAGCGAAACCTTCCAGCCTATATATAGATGCCTCATAAGCGAAACATTGAGAACTTTGACGGATTCCATACCGAGGTGCTTCCGGTGTGACATTTGGGCTGTAAACATTGTTAAATCAATGAAATCAGTAGTTTAAGTGAAGAACAAGCTATTTCTATCTACGTTTCTTGTTATTCCGCACCTGAAACATAGAAGAACACCTTTGAACGACTCATTCGGGTCAGTATTCGATCCTACAATTGGTATCAGAGCTTGGGAGGAGGTTTTCTACAGAAATTAGCTGGATTTAATCATTGTTTCTTACTTCTACACCTTCTTTTATCAATTCGGAAAGTTGTAACGGTCAGATTTTGTAACACCCTAGTTACTAATTAACGATTTTGTATGTAATTACCAACAATTAGATGTGTAGTTAAGACAACACATATTATATAAATACGGGTTTATTAAAACTTTTACAGATTATAATTTATTCTACATAACGTGATCGAAATTCGTGGTTTAAAATTTACAACGTGGCAAAGTGCGGAAGCATGTAACTGTATCGTGTTCGATTCTTCGTTGAGCTTGATCGTCTTCCGGCATCTAAGGTGTACCTACGTTTCATAAAAATGAAATGCTTTAGTCACACAGGGCTTAAAACGTGTCTAAACGAGTCCGAGAAACAATTGATAACAAAAACAAAAATTTCAACCTGGCCTCCACCGTAACTTACGGTGGCACCGTAAGTTACGGTGGCCTCTGAATGTTAATTCCCCCCACCGTAAAACAGGGGGAATCTACCGTAGCTTTTTCATCTCCACCGTAACTTACGGTGGCACCGTAAGTTACGGTGGCCTCTGTGCAGCCCAGTATCCTTTTTGCCGTAACTGGCACGAAATCTTTCGTATCTTTCAAACCGCTTATCCGTTTGACCTACCGTTTCTTCCTACATGATTGTAATTTAATTCTCCATCATATGGAGTTAAAATCCGACATCCGGCTTGATAAAATTTAAGACTTTTAAGTCTTCGGCTTATTACTCTTTTACCAAAATTTGACCCGTTCGTGATTTTATCAAACATACAAGTTTGTTTAACCCTTAATTCTCATAAATCAATTAAATTCAATGATGTCTAACATATTAGGTTCCAATTATAGAATTATATATCTTCTTTAACCCATTTTCACCCATATGCTTATTTTGACCCGTTTGAGGTATTTAAGCATATTTTAAGCACCAATTGCTTTCATTCATTTCCAAATACATATGTCCACATTTCTTATCGAAGGTGTGACAACTCGAGTTTCCAAGATTCCAATTTCGCATTTATTGCACATTCACTGTTTGTTTAATCGTTTACTTGCACAATTAGTTTGCTATGAAACTGTATACGTTTTGATACAATAAAGTGTTTTGTGATTGTGCATGGTTATGTGTTACTTGTGAAAGATTTGACAAATAATGGAATGTGGTGATGAAACTGTAATAAATAGTACTTAAGGGTGTTTAGTGTTAATAATGAAACTTTAACAACTCATAACCCTAATCTCCTTCCCTAATCATTCACTAATCATCACACAAGAATCAAAACACGTACCCTCACATTCTCTAATCCTCTCTACAACCATCTTCTCATCATTCTTGGCTTCACAAGTTCTTTTGCATCAAGTTTGATTACCAATCCACATAGAATCAATTCAAGGTAATTGTTTATTGATTGTTTGATTGTTATCAATTCTTGATTATTGTGATTCTTGTAAACCCTAGTTTTTATAAGATGGTTCTGTGCTTACGACCAATTCTGATTTATTGTGTAGTGGTTATGATTGTATGTTTAATCGATTGCCTGATGTCAATATGCTGAATATGATGAGGATGCTAAGTTGTTGAAATTGATTTCTGCTGTGCAAAGTATGAAACTAGGGTTTTGATCATAGTCTGCGTGAAACGTAACCGTTCCAATGAAGAATGAATGTTGTACGCTTAATGTTGCTATACTAGTCCGACCTTTTAATGGCATAGGGGATCCGAACTTTATATATGGGTTAAAGGAATCCGAGTTTTATATATATGTGTTAAGAGTCCGAACTTTGTGATGTAGAATATACTGGTCCGACTTTTTGTTAATGTGGTTGTTGTCCGAATTTTGGTACTAAAGTAAACTTGTCCGACTTTTACAAGCATGAAGGGGTCCGACCTTTTATTGAATGCAAAGGGTCCGATGTTTAACTGGAGCAGGCCTTGTCCGAGTTTTATTAGCCCATGTGTAGTCCGAGTTTTGGGGGGGGGGGTGTTACCATGTCCGATCTTTTGAGAGCACAAGATAGGGGGTCCGAGTTTTAGAAGGGGCCGACCCCCTTGTCCGAATTTGTGAAGGGTTTTACCCCTGTCCCCATGTCCGAGTATTATATATGGTGTTTACACTGTCCGAGTTTGTAATGGGAGCCCATGGTCCGACTTTGTGAGTGATGTTAAGTGATGTTAAGTCCGAGTTTCATGCTAGGGATTGCTGGCCCGATGTTTGATAGTTTTTGGCCCAATAACCTGTTAATCTTGTTACTTCAGTAAACTCATTTAGTTTAGTAATTATGTTTATATATTAACCTCATTATGTCTATTAAGTTATATTTGTTAACTCTGTTAGTATCCCATTCATATGCTAACTGTGTTAAGTGTTAACCATGTTAAGGGTATTAGTTCTGCGAAAACATGTTATCTTGTTAAGTATGTTGATCTTGTTAAACACGACGACCCTGTTAATTGTGTTACCGAATAACTTTGTTCGAATTGATCAAGAACACTTTCATATGAGGCATGATTGTATGAAAGTAAAATAACTGTTATGTGCTGCATGATGATTAACTGCCTAACACACTATGTGACGATAGGTTGTGTGCAAGATTGTTACGAACGAAAACTGATTATACATACATGCGTACGATAGGTCGTGATTGATTAACTGTGAGCGTGCGTATTCCTTAGCATACCGAGCAAACCAAGGTGAGTTCACACAGCTAAGGCATGGGGTTCCCAGGGTGGGAATGGGATTGATTTATTTGTTTGTACTTCTTTAGATAATGGAACGTATTGATATGATCCTTGGGTGAGGAAGGTGATTGGTTAAGATACTGCTAGACTAGTGATGCTTATAGAACTGATATTCGCACACACGCCGGGGTTGGCTGTGATAATATGACTGATCTTCGCACACATGCCAGGGTTGGCTGCGATAATATGACTAATCTTCACACACATGCCTAGGAAAGGCTGCGAACTATACACTAAAACTTCGCACAGGTGCCGGGTGGCCGCGATACAAACATACCTAGTCTAGAATACTTGAGAACTTTCCCTATTCTTCGCATACATGCCTTGAAGGGCTGCGATACGAACTAATACGATACCTGACTTAATGAACGAATACAAGGCTTATTACACTATTGCAATTACTGAACTATAAACTGTGAACTCGCTCAACTAGTTGTTGATCCTCTGTTACATGCCTTGCAGGTCGTTATATACATGGAGCTTGCACAGGGAGGAGCAGGTCGTTGTGGAGCATGGATCGTGGATGCCATGTTAAAACATTTAAACGTTTGAACTTATGTTATACATTGGGTTTTCATACTTATGCTTCCGCTACACTTTGAAACTATAATCATGTTTTGAACACCTATCGTATTGAAGGATTGGTTTACATTTATTTTACTTGATATTAATTACATGTTCAATATGATTGGTGGCTTGATCCTGGTCAGTTACGCTCCCAAGCGGTGATACTTCGCGTGTGGATTTTGGGGGTGTGACAGATTGGTATCAGAGCCATTGGTTATCGAGAACTTGGTTTTAATATGGGAAAACGTTTTTATTAAGACCAGACTATAACCAAAACAGTGCTCTCAACGATCCACAACGACGCTTCGCTCCACGTGCAAGACTCGACATCCTAGGTTATATGGTTATGTTTATTACCTGCTTGCTAGAAATGCATAGAACTTTGCTCGTGGTATGCTTAGATTACATTGCTCACTACTTTTTATTGCTTGAGAATACCTACGTGCTTACACTCTTCTGTCATCGCACTATTCGCGAACCTCTCTCACTTGCATTACATTTGCTATGAAGATCATGGCCTGATATATCAACATGACACAAGCCCAGTTGACGGCTCTCATTAACGAACGAATTGTTGCGGCACTTGCAGCCATACAAGCAGGAGGTAAACCCTGCAGTCGTAACTAGGATCTTTAGATCCTACACTCCTAAACCAACTCTTGTGTTTAACCTTGTCTTATTCTTATACACAATAGGTCAACACGCCCAGTCACCTGTTTACACCTTCAAAAACCTCAAGGAATGTCGACCTAGTACTTTCAGTGGAACTGAGGGAGTTGAAGACCTCCTCCATTGGTTCGAGAGGCTCGAAACTGACTTCGAGGTGCATGATTGCCCTGAGTCACGTAGAGTAAAGTTTGCTACTGGAACACTCGAAGTTGCTGCATTAACCTGGTGGGAAACACAGGTTCAGATGTTAGGGCTGGCAGCTGCTAATGCCACTCCCTGGAACGAATTCAAGGACCTAATTAAGGAAGAG
This sequence comes from Helianthus annuus, assembly GCF_002127325.2. NCBI lineage: Eukaryota > Viridiplantae > Streptophyta > Magnoliopsida > Asterales > Asteraceae > Helianthus > Helianthus annuus. The sequence goes on from NC_035443.2 coordinate 87,189,925, forward strand.
TTTTGCAGTAGAGAAGACATCCACAAACTAGAGGTAGAATTCCTCAACCTACAGATGGTGGGGTCTGAAATTGAAGCTTATGCGAGGAGATCAAACGAATTAGCCACATTCTGTCCTACTATAGTAGACCCTCCCACCAAACGCATCGAACTGTATCTCAAGGGTCTGGTGCCCGAAATTCAGAGTCATGTGACCGCAGCTAATCTTGGCACTATCCAGCAAGTCACTCGGCTTGCTCATCGTCTCACAGACCAGGCTGTAGAACAGAACAAACTACCGAAACGTGCTAAGACTGATACTACATGTGCTTCTAGTGATAACAAACGCAAGTGGGATGAAAGCCTGAGCACGGAATTAATTTTGGTCCAGCCTCTGGCGCAGCAACAAAAGATAGATGACTACTAGAGCCCCAGACAGCAGTTTTCTAGTAGTCATGGGCAGAAAAGATATCGAGGAATTCACCCATGGTGCAACAATTGTAACAGACACCACAGTGGCCAGTGCAACAAGGGTCGTTGCCAACGGTGTCTCAAGATTGGTCATGAAGCTAAGGATTGTCGAAACTCACGTCCTGTAACTCAAGAACAACAACGACCGCCTCAATCTTCACAGAACCAGCAACTGCAACTACCAGCTCCATAGAACACACAGCAGCAGCCACAGCGTGGAAACCGGGGATGCTTCCAGTGTGGGGCTGAAGGTCATTTTAAACGCGATTGCCCTCAATTAAACCAGGACTAGACTCAGAACCACGACCATGGAAACAGGGACGACAACGGGGATAGCGTTGGGGAAAGCAATGGAAACAATGACGCCGGGGCAGCGTGTACATGATTGGTCAGGGTGACGCAAGGAACGATCTTAGCGTAATAATGGGTAAGTTTCTTCTTGTCGACTTCTATGTTGCTATATTGTCTGATTCGGGTGTGAATACCAATTATATGTCTTTGAAAGTTAGTCGAATGTTAAAACGTACACCAACTCCCTTGAGCACCCAACGTGTCGTAGTATTAGTTAATGGTAAAAGTCTAGAGGCCGTACATAGTTCAGGATTGTAATCTTATCCTCGCTGGTTAGACGCTCCCTATCGACCTCATTCCTATAGTTCTGGACAGCACCTATAGCTCACGCACCGTATCGTTTAGCTCCAACTGAACTGGAAGAACTGTCAAAGCAACTACAAGAACTTTTGGATAAGGGATTTATCCGACCTACCCCTTCGCCTTGGGGAGCTCCAGTATTAATTGTTAAGAAGAAGGATGGCACTTTCAGGATGTGCATATGTTACCGCGAACGAAACAAGGTCACAGTGAAGAACCGTTATCCTCTTCCACACATTGACGATTTATTCGACCAGTTGCAAGGGTCGAGTTACTATTCCAAGATTGATCTAAGGTCTGGTTATCATCAGCTGAGAGTCCGGGATGAGGACGTCTCCAAAACCGCATTCAGAACTCGCTACGGTCACTACGAGTTCCTTGTCATGCCATTGGGTTAACGAACACGCCTGCCGTATTTATGGATCTAATGAA